>NC_068396.1:35285661-35658161 GCF_023724105.1 Carassius gibelio | reverse complement strand
TGCCCAAAAAGTTTTATCACTAGTCGCTTTTATGGAAAAAAAGAATCGCTAAATCTATCGACAAAGTCGCCAAGTTAGCAACTCCATTGCCCAGTGGAACGGCTTCAACCATCTCGTAAGTGTTGATAGGCTGTTACTCGTGAGGTGTAACCAATCAGATTGGGCGGCGGCCGTGGGCGGGACATTGAGCAAGTCTGCAGAGTGGTGAATACAGAGAGGCTGCGTGGCAAAGTAGTGCATTTTAAAATAAAATTGACTTTAATCAAACCACGGATCCGTGATAAGTTTTGTGATCCGTCTCGCCGTTAGTGTAGTAGCACTGATCACTTTGAGGGGGGGATAAATGTATCCTGACCGGGGATAAAAATAATTAAGCAGAGGCAGGGATACATTGACCAGAAAGCGGGAAATCTCACGCATCCCCGACGGCAAATCGCACCCTGGTGTTGACAACACAAAGTTAAAAAAGCAATGCAGAGAATCATCCAAGACAAGTTTTCCAAAGCCATGAAAAGAATGAAAGGAAAGAGTAAAGATATAAAGTAGCGAGTACCAAATACATGTGTTTGAAATAAATGTTACACCATACTGCTGCTGCTGTTCTTTCAATAAGCAATTTTAATACATTAAATGAAATGCCAAATGAACATACAATAATAAATCATGACACCACATAAAATATAAAAAGCTGTAACAATTTATACAGTTTAATAAAATAACACTAATAAATAAAGTAACAAACCAACAATGTAGTTTTTTTTTCCCCACATCATGCTAAAGTTTTCAGACTATAAGACATTCATACTTCCCATAAATGAGTGATTGTGGTTCTTTTGTATTGTATAAACATGATACTTGACTCTGAACTGCTGCTAATCGTTATTCTTTTGTTTGTAATATTCTGATTATTGGTGCCCGACTCACAGCTAGATTGACGACACTTCATCATTTCATCAGTTGTGTTTAGAGCGTCGCCAGTCATGTTTCATCACCGTCGCTCAGCTTTTTCAAACTTATTTTTTCCTCCCAAACGAGGAACAAAAATGAACTTAGTTTTAAGTATACCGGGGCCTTCACACTCATGTTTTATTTTTATTTATTTTTATTTTTTGTGAAAAAAATAAATAATAATATATATATAAAAAAAAACACTGTTCCTAATGCGTAGTCACTATATTCACATAAATAATTTAAGTCATAATTTCAATCAAATAATCAATAGTTAGTCTGATTCTCTTGAAAACAGAGGCATCAAAGCTTCTAAATACATTTAAAATCATTTAATAATTAAATAATCTGGACATGAGCACAGCTTTACATTAGATGGGTTTTCCATGATGTCTTAACATCTGTATTCATGCATCTGACAGACACATTTATACAAAAAATGATTATTAATTGTGAGCAGCATGTTCATATTTCACTTTTTTTCTCTCTCTCTGTCAGTGACACCTCGAACAGGAAGTGAAACAACAAGAACAATGACAGGAAGTACTGCAGTTCAGCACGATCAGCCAAACACTGAGCGCACAAACTACACTACCCATGATGCAACTGTCCCAGTACCAGTTTTATCATTTGGTATATTTTGGAGAAAATCAATTGTTTTGAACATTTGTTGAGACACATTTAGCTCATGATGAACCTGATCAAAGTGATTCACACATCAGACGTCATGTGGTTAGTCTGGTTTCACATCAGCCAAGAGTTTTCCTCAGAGGACTGTGGTTCAGCATCGCGGTTTCACTTCGGTCACACAATATAACAGCAACAGATTTACAATATTTAAAAATGTTGAATATTTCAATAATTTAAGTAATTTATGTAAATGATAAGATCATTATTATTTATTCAGCAGTATAATCAGAATCAGTTCTGTGTTGTTTTGTGTTTATTGTTGTGTTCAGGTCTGTCTTCTGTTGCTGGCGGTCTGGGTTCGGTTCTGCTGGTTCTGGTTCTGTGTTCTGGAACGTTCCTCGTTCTCAAAAAGAGGAAGAGGAAATCTGGGACAGGTAACAGTTTATTTATGATTATAAACTCATTTTTGAGTATGTTTGACTCATTCTTTTCTCTCTTTTCATCGATATTTCAGCTTTATTTCAGCAAAATGTGCAACACAATACAGAGGTGGGTGATCAGCTCTTTACCTGTAGAAGATCAGAAATACATGTAACGTATTGTTTATTGATGAGCATTGAATGCTATCTTTATGAACTGGTAAATCATTTATGTTGTTTTTCAGGCTGAGCTTATGTATGAGGAGATTCCAAACAGTGATGTCATCACTGCAACCTGTTCATCCAATCAGACGCCTGCATCACACCTCAACACCCGCCCACAAGACTCTGCTGTTTATGCCAGTGTAACCAAACAGCAGCCTGATTCAAACCCCAGTCACATCCACTCGACCAATCAGGTGACGGATACAGACTGTGATTATTATGCTAATATGAAGCCGTCTGAACCAACAACAGACAACAGAACAGATCTGATCTACTCAACAGTGACACGTCCACAAAACATCAAGACCAACGACGGCTCGATATATTCACTGATCAAACATAAATAATAAAAAATCTGCACTGATGTGAAAAAAAAATATATATATATATCTAGACAGTTTAATTAATTAATATCTGAGTTTGTATTAGTATTTTATAAACTCTATAATGTTACTGACAGGAAAAGTTACTAAAAATAAAAATGGTTTAATTCTTTGTAAAGAGTACAGCTCATCAACAGTAAATGAGTATTTTGTTCACCTCAAGCGTGAAGGTCAGAGATCTGAGCTACATCACGCTCTCTACAGGTGATGTGTGATAATACACAGCTCCACACACAAATCATGATCAACCACCAGATGATGTACATTTGACTGAAATCAGCTGCAAACTTGTGGTGAAAAATGAACAGATCTATTGAAGGTTAACTTAACCCGAGTTACAGAACCTACAATCTTGATTTTGATCAAAATGACATGTATTTATTCCGTGCTGTTTAGATCGGTGTCATTGTGAAGATGTGTAAAGCTGGATGAGGTTAGAGAGACAGAAAGGGCAAGGAAATATGATGCTGCATTTCTTCAATCAGTACAGAGGAGAAAGACTGTAACATTAGTCACAGAATTTGGTCTCATGTACAGTTTAACACTTTTTTTATTTGTATTAGTATTATTACTGCATGATGATGATTTAATGTGGATATGGATTATATCTGTAAATTATTATTCTGGTCTTATAATGTGTCGTTGTCAGATGTATCTCTGTATGATGATGTTTCTGATTTCAGCTGTTGTAGTTTCTTCAAAAGTAGTCACAGGACACAGAGGAGAGCGGCTTGACATCAGATGCAGCTATTCATCTGGAAATGAATCAAAACCAAAGTATTTTTGTAAAGACAATGGAAATAAAAGCATTGTGGTTATATGAGGATCTCCAGATGAAGACGAGAGATTCTCTCTGACTGATGTTTTCTCCGTCAGCATCACTGACCTGAGAACAGAGGATACAGGACGATACTGGAGTGGAGTGGAGAGGACTTCACCGTTTATAGATGTCTATTCAGAAATACTGTTGCTGTTACACAGTTAGTGATTAATTGTATCTGAAAGTGTGTGTGAGTGATCAAGTCAGTAAATCTTGTTAGTCGACTCATATACTGTTGAGCTGATCGTCTGCTAGACTTGAGTGTGTTCAGTATAAAATACATCATTAAACCAGAGATTACATGAAAGATTTTGTGTATTTAACGTTGATATTTCCTGACACTGATCAGTGAAGAAGACCTCTAAAGAACCAACAATTAACTCTTTTATAAACACAACGTCATATTTCAGCACAACAGAGACATTTAATATTCTGTTATTTAATTATTTATAATGTACTTTTACACTGCTTTGGGTAAGAAAGTGTCTTCAATAGAAAACACAACTTCTGTTCATATTCACAAGATAAGATGAGTAGTTTTTGTGTTCATGGTGTCTATGTGGTCACAATGCTCTTACTGACCAGCACATTCAGAGTTAATAGTTTTCTCTCCGTCATTGTTGACTCATCAAAAAGAGAGAGAGAGAAACTACAAGAACAGGAAGTACTGCTGTTCATCTCAATCAGCGAAACACTAGTGAGCACACAAACTACACTACCCATGATGCAACAGTGTCCTGAATGAGATACTGTATTTTAACTCTTGTGATGCACACATCAGACGTCATGTGTTTAATCTGGATTCACGTCAGCTGTAGACAGAAGCGTTTTCCTCTGAACTATTGAGGTTCACTTCAGTTACACAATATAACAGGTTAATTTACTGAAACTGAGAGCAGTTACAGAAGCTCAAATCTTGAGTACTGTGCTGTTTAGGTCTGTATAATAAATGTTGTGAATGAGGTTAGAGAGACAGAAAGGGGAAGGAAGTACAATTCTGCATCTTCTCGCTCAGAACGGAAGAGAAAGACTGTAACATTAGTCACAGAATCTGGTCTCACATTTCAGTAAAATGTTCAGCATGTGTGTCGTTCTGCTCGTCTTTTCCAGCATCTCTACAGGTGAGTTCAAGACTCTGAGGTCTTTTGGACAGAATTTGAAATTTTCATATTTTTGCCACTGCATGATGATTTGATGGTTATATTTGTACATTATTATTCAGTTCTGATATCTCTTGCTCACACATAACATATCTATATAATAATATTTCTGTTTTCAGCTGTTGTTTGTGCTCCAGAAACAGTCACAGGACACAGAGGAGAGAGAGTTGACATCAGATGCCCCTATGAATCTGGATATTAATCAAATTCAAAGTATTTATGTAAAGGCAAGTGCATCTTTGGATTAAGAAACATCATTGTTAGATCAGGATCTCCAGCTGAAGACGAGAGATTCTCTCTGACTGATGACAAGATGACCAGAGTTTTCACCGTCAGCATCACTGACCTGAGAACAGAGAATGAGGGACAATACTGGTGTGGTGTGGGGAGGACTTTAGATACTGATGTCTATTCAGAGATTGTGTTGCAGGTTAAAGAGGGTACGTTATTAATTTTATTCGATGGTGTAGAAAGTGTGAGTGATTGATCAAGTCAGTAAATCTTGTAAGTGACTCATATACTGTTGAGTCTGCTAGACTTGAGTGTGTTCAGTATAAGATACATCTATCCAGAGATTACATGAAAGATGATGTGTATTTGATATCAAAATCAGTGTGAATTCATCTGAATCAGTATCAATAATGATCTTTCCTCTTCAGATAAGGAGACCGCAGAGGTTTCAACTATCAGCTCTTTTTCAAACACAGCGTCATATTTCAGCACAACAGAGATATATCCACGATCCAGCAGCATCACAATCACAGAAAGAAAAGAAACAATCACAGATCAGCACACATCAGCAGGTCAGTTCATCTGTCTGTCACTGCATATGACTCTGTTTCTTGACTGTTTAGATAGTGAGCTTATACAGTAGTTGAAGACATCTATTAGATGACTCTTTTGAGATTAGATGTGTTTAATGTCTTTCTGTACATGCAGGGTCTGAAATCTACATCTGTGTTGAAGAATGATGGTTCAATCTCCAGATATTTGCTTCATTGGTGTTATAGTGTACTTAAAGTTGCTTTGGATAAAAAAACAAAAAAAAACAAATGTGTCTTTATTAGAAAACATAACTTGAAAATACAACTTCCATTCATATTCACAATATGATCTGAATATGTTCAAGGTTATTTTTTATTTATTTTTATTTTTTTCTGTCACTGGGAGAAAGAAACAGCCAGAACAGGAAGTACTGCTGTTCAACTCGATCAGACAAACACTAGTAAGCACACAAACTACACTACCCATGATGCCACAGTGTCTTCAATGATAACATGCAATTAGATATTTTAACTCTTGTGACTCATGATGAACCTGATCAGTGATGTACACATCAGACGTCATGTGGTTAATCTGGTTTCACGTCAGCTGTAGACAGAAGTGTTTTCCTCTGAACTATTGAGGTTCACCATCGCGGTTTCACTTCGGTTACACAATATAACAGCAACACATTTCCAGTACACAGCAAAATCCCCAGTGTTAATTTAACACTCTTGAGTGTGGACTCATATAAACACTAAAGCAGTGTTAAAAGTAACACTAAAGCAGAGTTGAAGTTAATGAGATAATTAAGAAGTTAATTGAGTTATGATTGACCATTATTGAAGACACCTGACGTTAACAAGCAGAATCACCAAACGAGAAAAATCACAATTTGTGTGTTATCTTTAGATTTTATGTGGCTGTGGTGACTGAATTATATCATACAGACAGACCACAGCAAAGGCAATCATGTGTGCTATTGATTGTGGTTTGAGCTATTTGTTATAGAGTTACCTGAGTTTAGGTTTCTTTACTGCATACATAAATTAAGTGAAAAAGAAAAGTAAGCTGACATGTTTTAATAGTTAGTTCTACGTAAAAAAAAAAAAAAAAAAAAAAAAAAAGTAATCTTTTGTTTAGACACACAGACATCAGGAATCAGCGTGAGCATCACAACAACGGTGACCATCAAAAAAGCATGTTGTAGCCAATAAAAACTCATCCATGGCTCCCATCATGCATTGCGGCATGAATAAATTATGAGTTGAGCGGTCTTTTTAACTTTTTATTCTAACTATATTTTATTTTTGCTGTTTCTATGTTCATTTTTTGAATCTAGTTTTGTGATGTTCAGAGTTGGTCTGTTTATCTGAATATGTTGTTTGTCACCGTTGTTGAGATTCATACGTTGATTATTGTTATCTTTGTGTGCCTAAAATTAGAATTCTTTAATAAAAAAAAATCAGAATCGCTTGCAAGAGATAACTACAAAATGTATAGAAAATACAGATTTTTTCATTGTGAAAACAAAGCTGTGACAATCAGTAATGGAAGTTTTACTTTGAGAAGAGACTGTAAATGAGTTCAGTGATTCATGTCAAACAACGATTACATTAAAACATAATCATCAACACGCGGTGATTTTTGCTCTTGGTTTGACAAGCAAACTTTAAAAGTAAAAAGTTACAAGCCAAGATCCCAACTAAAGCAAACACTGACCACTATAATGGTGACACACAAATTGTGATTTTCTCGTTTGGTGATTCTGCTTGTTAACATCAGGCGTCTTCAATAATGGTCAATCATAACTCAATTAACTTCTTAATTATCTCATTAACTTCAACTCTGCTTCAGTGTTACTTTTAACACTGCTTCAGTGTTTATATGAGTCCACACTCAGAGTGTTAAATTAACACTGGGGATTTTGCTGTGTACTGCACTCTTAATAGCACAGTAACCAATATGATTTATATTATTCATTGTTCATTTGACAGTTGTTCTTTTATTGTTGTGTTCAGGTCTGTCTTCTGTTGCTGGCGGTCTGGGTTCGGTTCTGCTCGTTCTGGTTCTGTGTTCTGCAATATTCCTCGTTCTGAAAAAGAGAAAGAGGAAATCTAGGACAGGTAACAGTTTATTTGTGATTATAAAGTGTTTTTTGAGTGTCTGTGTTGATCTGACTTTGTCTTTTCTCTCTTTTCATGGTCCCTTCAGCTTTATTTCAGCAAAATGTACAGCACAATACAGAGGTGGGTGATCAAATCTTTACCTGTAGAAGATCAGAAATGATTATCTATATCTATCTAGTATTATCTATGAACCAGTAAATTAATGCTGTATATGTTGTTTTTCAGAGTGTCCACATGTATGAGATTGTAAACAGTGACCCCGGACCATCTGATGTCATCACTGCAACATCTTCATCCAATCAGACGCCTGCATCACACCTCAACACCCGCCCACCTGACTCTGCTGTTTATGCCACAGTAACAAATCAGCAGCCTGATTCAAACCCCTTTCACATCCACTCGACCAATCAGGTGACGGATACAGACTGTGATTATTATGCTAATATGAAGCCGCCTGAACCAACAACAGACAACAGAACAGATCTGATCTACTCAACAGTGACACGTCCACAAAACATCAAGACCAACGACGGCTCGATATACTCACTGATCAAATATAAATAATAAAAAAAGAGTTCCAAAGCTTCTTCATCAACATCTGCACTGATGCTCAAAGTGAAAAAAAAAATGGTGCATGCTACATATTTTTTATGAATCAATATGTTGATAGATTTTTCTGAGTTTTTATCAGTATTTTCAAAATGGTGTAGTTTTACTAACAAGAAAAGTGAACTTAAGATTATTTTTTAAATGTTCTAGCCACTGTTCTCAGGTGTATTGTACAGGTCTGTATTAAGCACTGTTCACTTGTGCTCGGATCAATGAAAACGTCTTAACAGCGAGTGTGAACAGGGTCTGAAATCAGCTCCAAACTAACAGCCCTGCTGAAACAAACAACAGAAACCATCACAGAAAACCTAATGGCTTACTCTACAAATACCTTTACAAGCATGACAAACCATAAACTATTAACCATTAAAACCATTACAAAATGTGTTTCAGGAGATGTTCTACTAGGTTGTAATGATTTCAACAAGCCACTAATAAAAGTTGACAAACTTACCTGTAGAGACCCACAGAGACCATTACAGTCTCCAATAAACCCAATACAAGTCCCATTATAACCAGTAATACCATTTATTTATTTATTTTTTTTTTTCAAGCAGGGGGTGAACTCATGAAAATTGTACTATGACTACTGAATGTTAATTTAATGAAACTGAGAGCAGTTAGAGAAGCTAAAATCTTAAATTTGATCAAATGTACACTCAGGAAGGCAAGTTCTGTGCTGTTTAGGTCTGTATAATAAATGGACAGATGGCATTGTTTAGATCGGTGTCATTGTGAAGATGTGTAAAGCTGGATGAGGTTAAAAAGACAGAAAGGGGAAGGAAATATAATGCCGGATTTCTTCACACAGTACGGAAGAGAAAGACTGTAACATTAGTCACAGAATATGGTTTCGTATTTCAGTAAAATGTTCAGCATGTGTGTCGTTCTGCTCGTCTTTTCCAGCATCTCTACAGGTGAGTTCAAGACTCTGAGGTCTTTTGTTCAGAATTTGTACATTATTATTCAGTTCTGATATCTCTTGCTCACACATAACAGCTCTATATAATAATATTTCTGTTTCAGCTGTTGTTGGTGCTCCAGAAACAGTCACAGGACACAGAGGAGAGAGAGTAGATATCAGATGCAGATATGAATCTGGATATGAATCAAATTCAAAGTATTTTTGTAAAGGAGAGTGTGTCTATGGATTTAGAGACATTGTGGTTAAATCAGGATCTCCAGCTGAAGACGAGAGATTCTCTCTGACCGATGACACGAGGACCAGAGTTTTCACCGTCAGCATCACTGACCTGAGAACAGAGGATGAGGGACGATACTGGTGTGGAGTGGAGAGGACTATAGCTGATGTCTATTCAGAGATTATGTTGCTGGTTAAAGAGGGTAAGTGTTTCATTTTTTATTAGCTGTTGTTCAAATTAACTGCATGGAAATAAGACGAGAGCAATCATTTAGTCTTTGTCTTGTAAACTGCCTGCTTTGATTTAAATGTGTTGATTAGAAAATACAGCAGTAAGCCACTAGTGTGCATTATAGTGATTTTACCACAGTTAACCCACAGTACTAAAAACAGATTAAATTAATAAAAATATGATACGATAATATGACCACTGAGGTTTCAACCCTCAGCAACATGTTACAAACACACTGAAATATTTCAATACAACAGATCAGATTCAACAAACCACCAGCATCACAACCACAGAAAGAAAAACCACTATCACAGATCAGGACAGCTCCTCAACGGGTCAGTTTATCAGTTCATCAGTTCATCAATGTGATGATCTAGAAGTAAGTTTAAAGTATGTTAAATGTGTGTGACAGGTGATGTCTGGAGCACAGAGTCTGTCATCTACGTCTCTGTGGGGTTAGTCCTCGTGATGATCATCTTCCTCGCTGCGCTGACGGTGTTGTGTAGGAAGAGAAGCAAGAAACCACCAAGAGTTACGCAATCTGGGCTTTCACCACAAGGTCAAGAACCTAGACACACACACACACACGCACACACGCACGCACGCACACACACACACACACACACACGCACGCACGCACACACACACACACACACACACACACACACACACAGGTTTACTAAATGGGGACTTTACAAAGACGTAATAATTTTTATACTGTACAGAATGTATAATCCATCACACTATACAAACCCTACATCTAACCCTACCCCTTAAAATAATCGTTCTGCATTTTATAATTACACAGAGAGTATTGGCCAATACATAAATAGTATCGTTTTTACAAATGAGGAAATTACAGCTTTCCCAACATAGAAAGTTTTGTCAAGTTTATCTCACTTCCGGGTAAAAAGCCCCAAAATTGGATTAAGCACACATATACTGTATTTCTTGAGAAAATTCCTATTGTTTGTTTGAATGTAACATTAATTCTCCCCATGTTTTGACAGTCTCCATTGTGCTTCTTCCTTTGAATGAACACACTGCAGAGGTTAGTGATAATGTTGATGATGATTGATATTTATGAACTGCTAAAAACAAGAAGATTTGGAAGATAACAAGTTCTTTTGCAGGAGATTGACTGTAACAACCCCAAACATGAGGATATCAACAAGATGAAGGGCAAGAACAAAGACATCCACACTATCTGCACTACAATAGATAGACCAGAAGAATCATCAATCTACTCAACAGCAGATAAACCAGACGATTCAGTGATCTACTCAACAGCAGATAAACCAGAAGATTCAGTGATCTACTCAACAGCAGATAAACCAGAAGATTCAATGATCTACTCAACAGCAGATAAACCAGAAGATTCAGTGATCTACTCAACAGCAGATAAACCAGAAGATTCAGTGATCTACTCAACAGCAGATAAACCAGAAGATTCAATGATCTACTCAACAGCAGATAAACCAGACGATTCAGTGATCTACTCAACAGCAGATAAACCAGAAGATTCAATGATCTACTCAACAGCAGATAAACCAGAAGATTCAATGATCTACTCAACAGCAGAATGTCCCAAAGATTCAATGATCTACTCAACAGCAGATAAACCAGAAGATTCAATGATCTACTCAACAGCAGATAAACCAGAAGATTCAGTGATCTACTCAACAGCAGATAAACCAGAAGATTCAATGATCTACTCAACAGCAGATAAACCAGAAGATTCAATGATCTACTCAACAGCAGATAAACCAGAAGATTCAGTGATCTACTCAACAGCAGATAAACCAGAAGATTCAGTGATCTACTCAACAGCAGATAAACCAGAAGATTCAATGATCTACTCAACAGCAGATAAACCAGAAGATTCAATGATCTACTCAACAGCAGATAAACCAGAAGATTCAATGATCTACTCAACAGCAGATAAACCAGAAGATTCAATGATCTACTCAACAGCAGATAAACCAGAAGATTCAATGATCTACTCAACAGCAGATAAACCAGAAGATTCAATGATCTACTCAACAGCAGATAAACCAGAAGATTCAATGATCTACTCAACAGCAGATAAACCAGAAGATTCAATGATCTACTCAACAGCAGATAAACCAGACGATTCAATGATCTACTCAACAGCAGATAAACCAGAAGATTCAGTGATCTACTCAACAGCAGATAAACCAGAAGATTCAGTGATCTACTCAACAGCAGATAAACCAGAAGATTCAGTGATCTACTCAACAGCAGATAAACCAGACGATTCAATGATCTACTCAACAGCAGATAAACCAGACGATTCAATGATCTACTCAACAGCAGATAAACCAGACGATTCAGTGATCTACTCAACAGCTGAATGTCCAGATGATTCAACCTCATGACATTTTTACAGACTGTGTCTCATAGCAGCTTCACGGACTGGAAGCTGATCCCACAAAGCATCGGAATTTAATCTACTGTAAAAAAATAAAAATCCAAGATTTTAATAAGACATTTTGCATAAATAAGGGTTTATATGACCCTGTAAAATCCATAGTTTTTTTCCAGGTTGAAAAATGTCCAAGATACTATTTTAATGGTTCAGTTTAATTAAATAAATCAAAAGGCATGCCTAATTATTTGAAATCATGAAACTTACAATTTGCATCAATTTATTAAAGCTTTAATAAAAATAAAATCGTTAAAGACCCATGAAATGTTTTTTTTTTTTTTTTCTATTTATTGTTATGTTTACCAAATTTGGCTTTTCATGGATTTTCTGGATTCTATTTTAATGTTTTCATTAAATATTAATAATCTTAAAAATCAAAAAGCATCTCTAATAAACTGATTTTATATTAAACAATTTTATAAAAATATAATATAATATAATTAAAAAAAATCTGGTAAATAATTCTTAAAAAAAAAATTAATAGTAATTTTAGTATAATGCATCATTGTAGTAATCATTACATTAACTAATATTTATGTCACAATTTCTACAAGTTAAGCCAAACTTTTATTTTGACGAGTTGTTGTGAAGACCACTTTCTGTTTGTGTATGACACGACAATATTTCTTCTCAAAAGAAACGGTAAAATGCTCATGAAATGACTATCAGAGCAGTTCTAGCAATTATGTGAATGTTCTCACGTACATTTACATTTACAATTAATCATTTAGCAGACGCTTTTATCCAAAGTGACTTGCAAATGAGAACAATAGAAGCAGTCAGGTCAACAAGAGAACAACAACAGTAGTCTCAGTTAGTCTAGAACAGAACGAATAGCCAGGTTTATTTTCTTTATTTTAAATACTGAGGCTGCAGACAATGAATACCATTTAGAGTAAAATCCATTTGTATTACTTGAGTCAACAAATTCCGTCTGTGTTTTCCTCATTGTGGAAATCATAGGGCCCTAGATTTGAATGAGCAATCATGTCCTCATCTGCATGACTTTGTGGAACAGATGTAGACAGTCAGTCATTGGAAGATTTTGGTAATTTATTGTAAATGTCAGTGAATTCATTCATTCACTGATGTATTGTTTGTTGCACAGAAAGCAGTGACCCAAGTTGTATGTTATATTGTACTAATGTCTGATGTTATTTCTGTATTATTTGTGTATTTATGTGGAAACCAGGCAGTGGCTTATCTTATCATATGGGTTTATGGACAAATGACCTCATGTAAATAAACTGCTTCACTTCTGCTTTAGCTGTTATTGGCTCCTGATAACTGGATTGTGTGTTTCTTTATCTGTATGTTTTTTCAGGCAAATGTGGGTGATTACAGAATAAATGTAATGTAATTGTAAACTCTAATGTATTTGATTAAATACTGATCATTGACTTAAACATGAACTGAATGATGAAGTGTATTTTCTGCAGATCAATAAGGACTGAGTTGATCCATGTATGAAAATATGGAAATCAAGGATTTTCTCTAAACACAGAAGACAGGAAGTAAAGTGAAATAGTGAGAAGTGTGTTGGCTACACACTTCATGAATGTTTTATTTATTTATTTATTTATTTATTTATTTATTTATTTATTTATTTATTTATTTATTATATTTTATTGTTCTTCAAGGGTTGTGAGCATGACAAAGAGGAAGTCCTGATGCAGTACAGATTACAGTCTCACTGGACGCTCACTGTCTGAGAAACATGCTGCACATACTTTTTAAATGTCCACAGTTCTGTGCTTTGCTTTTTCTGTACAGTTTGTTCTTATTTTGTTAAAGCATTTTTTTACATGACCTGCATTTCTGTTTCTCTCTGTTCCAGTTCCAGCAGAAGACAAAGGAAGAGGAAGTCAGCATCTCATCACATTCATGATTCACACACTGTCATGAACCACCTGAAACACACTCTGAGAGCCTAAGGCCTGTGTAGAGCTGAGTCTACTAACAACAGAGAAGATCACTGAAGAAGAGAGAAGAATGAAGATCATCTGGACTTTCACTCTGTTGATGATTCCTGGTGAGAGTCTGACTTTTGAAAGCAATTTTAATGTTCATCTCATGTTAAGTGTTTTATTAAAATGCTGGTTTGTTGTTGTACAGTAGGTGCCATGACCTCCTTGAATGTGACTGGACATTCAGGCGGTGAAATCAACATCACATGCACATATCAAGGCAAACATGGAAATGAGAAGTATTTTTGTAAAGTACCGTGGTTAATAACTTGCTCTGATCTCATCAAGACTGAAGTGAAAAATAAATGGGTTGATTCTGGAAGATTCTCTCTGTATGACGACACAAGAGCAGCAGTTTTCACTGTGACCATCAGAGATCTGAGTGAAGAGGATTCTGGGATGTATTACTGTGCAGTTGATAAATCTTGGGCTAGAGATTCCTACACTGAAGTGAATCTGAACGTTATTACAGGTGAGTAAAATAATGCATTTTGAACATGGCTAATGCTGATTTGTTTTTCTCTCTCTCTCTCTCTCTTTTTTTACAGTTAGTATTGTTGACATTTTAAATTGTTAATTTTTCTGACCCTGTCCCATTTTAAGCATGAACTCACTACATATTGATCTCTTGCAATATGTAGTAAAAGCAAAAAGTCTAAATAAGACCTTTTACAATTTTATTATATATATCTTGATCACCTTTTGCATTTAAAAACGTATTTTAAGCCATTCTGTACAGAAGCCATGTTAAAGGGCAAATGTCAACTCTAAGACTGTCACGTGTATCATATCTTGTTTTGGACTTTAATGTTGTAGTTCTAGTTCAATCATCTCCCATTTCCTGTCCTAGTCTGTTTGCAGTTTATTTGCCGATTAGTTCATTGATTGTTTTCAGCCTGATGGAGATGTCTATAGTCATGTTCTCTGTGAGTAATGTGAACTCAAAGACAAGGTCTGACTGGATCCAAATGCAGAATGACATTTAAATGAAAATAAGGAAATGGAAAAGAGTAAGAGAACCAGAATGAAAAACACAAACAAATCATAGGGCAGACAACCAAGACTTAAAAAAGCACAAAGAAACACAAGGGCTATAAAATGGATTATAAGAAAACAAGACGTGCCTGAAAACAGTCAATAAACTAAACACAGAAACTTCAATCAGACTACAAGATTAAGACATGACATAGAAAAATAAGAAACAACAACTAGAACACAAAAGTCCCTAAGAAGTTATAGAGCGGTAAATATATGACAAAGATGTTGATTAGTCAACCGGAAATTTACAATAAGAGCTCAAATGTTATTTGGATGCATGTCTAAATGTTTGCCTAAAGATGTCAACAAGGAGCGAAAGCATGTTTTAAGAAGATGAATAAATGTGTTTGCACTGGGACTCTTTTAACATTTGTATATGTGCTAGAGACATATGCAGATGTTGATATGATCCCAGGTTGTACTGTATGATATTTATGGTTATGTGTGTAGTATGATCATAAATAGAGGCAGGATGTTTGCCTTTTCATTTTCATATGAATCTCTGTATTTGAAAATAACTTTATTTCATGTATATTATTTATTATATTGTATACATTTACAATAACAAAACTTTACGGATTTCAAAAGCTTTTAAAGCTTGAAAATTTAACCGTTTGTCAATGCCAATGATTTTCTCTATCATTTAGCACCCAAAACTCCACCCTCAGTATCATCACCATCATCATCAGTCCCAACTCCACCCATTTCACTAATTTCCCAGCCGTCGACATCTGATTTCACATGGGATTCTCCGTCTGTCTCAAATGGTATTCTGTTGATCCGTTCATTCGTCTTCTCTCATTGACCTGCAGTTATCAGAGAGAATCAGTCTCTCATGGTGTTTTCTCTCAGGTTTGTCTCTGATCATCGTTGTGTCTGTGGTTGTTCCTCTGCTCATCGCTGGACTCGTTTCATGTATACTGACTGTCTTCATGAAGCGTCAGGCTCGAGCTAAAGGTGGGGATTTGTCTTGGGGATTTGTCTTGAAGTCTAAAGGAACTAATTCCATAGGTGCATGGCATTTGTTAGCCATAGGGTTAAGTTTGTCAGAGTCATTTATTCATAGTGTTCAGTGTATATTCAGTGTAGTGTATTTGTTTTAACAGGCTCCGAGTCAGCCTCTAAAATGCCTGAACCTGGAATAGAAAACAATGATGCGGTTTGTGAAATCAAATAGTTTGTTAAGAATAAATGTTTGAAAGAATGACCTTTAATTTCTAATTTTCTTCACAGGTTCCTCAAACTCAGTACATTTACGAGGAGATTAAAGACACCAGACCTCACACTGGCTGCAAAACTGCCCAGTTACCCACAAACCCCTCTGATTCTACAAAAAAAGTTTATGCTATGCCTCAGTTACCCACAAACCCCTCTGATTCTATTACCACAGTTTATTCTACTCCGCAATTACCCACAAACCCCTCTGATTCTATTACCACAGTTTATTCTACTCCGCAATTACCCACAACCCCCTCTGATTCTATTACCACAGTTTATTCTACTCCGCAATTACCCACAAACCCCTCTGATTCTATTACCACAGTTTATTCTACTCCGCAATTACCCACAACCCCCTCTGATTCTATTACCACAGTTTATTCTACTCCGCAATTACCCACAACCCCCTCTGATTCTATTACCACAGTTTATTCTACTCCGCAATTACCCACAAACCCCTCTGATTCTATTACCACAGTTTATTCTACTCCGCAATTACCCACAACCCCCTCTGATTCTATTAACACAGTTTATTCTACTCCGCAATTACCCACAAACCCCTCTGATTCTATTACCACAGTTTATTCTACTCCGCAATTACCCACAACCCCCTCTGATTCTATTACCACAGTTTATTCTACTCCGCAATTACCCACAACCCCCTCTGATTCTATTACCACAGTTTATTCTACTCCGCAATTACCCACAAACCCCTCTGATTCTATTACCACAGTTTATTCTACTCCGCAATTACCCACAAACCCCTCTGTTGAGTGGCATAAGCAGTGAAAGAATCAGTTAACCACAAATCTCGCTATGTTTATAGAACACTGTTTATTCTACCGTTTAACAGTGCTGAAGAGCCAGGGATTATAAAACAAAATGAAACAATTCAAGTTAATTTTGGGTTACTTTTGATGAAATTTACATTTTAAATGAAAATGTAATTTAATAATATTTTGCAAAGCTATGTTTTCAGTTACATATTAACAAGGCGATATTCAGGTATATTTAATAAAAAATAAGAGTAACACAAAAAAGCTTGTATTGTTAGGTTTCTTTCGTCCCAACAGTCGCGGTCCAAATTGACAATGTACAACTTGTGTTCAAAGTGAAATAATATTGAAGTCGTTTTACATTTGTACAGAATACCACTTGGTATTGATAGACCACACTTCTGAGTCATGGACCACAGAAAATTTTTTATTTCTATCTCTATCTGAATCATTATCTTTTCAAATTATGTTTTTCTAAAAAGTGGTACTTTCACCCCTGCTCTCCCCTAAATGATAAACTTTTGTGAACTATTCCTTTAATGTATTATTATTATTAATTATTATTATTATTATTATTATTATTATTATTATTAAATTGTACTCTAAATAAGAAACTACATCTGCCAGCAGGTGTTGGTAATTGTCTTTATGAATCATTTATTCATTTGATTCAAACGGCTGATTCATTCAGGAATACAGTAAATGGCTTTCTTTATGAATGGGTCTTTGAATCATTGATTCATACCCGATTCATTCAAAATGTGGATTCATTCCAAAACTAAACACCACTGTGCTTTTCGGAGATGCACAACAATTCATGTCCTCTGTGAAATAGGTGGAGTTGTGACTGATGATGATGATGTTGAATTACTCAACTGTTGTGTAAAATCACATTTGCACTCGTGATATTCTGGACAAACAGTACTTGTGTGATATTGCTCTCACTGCTCGTGTGATTCACTTCATTTCATGATATAGACTAAAAATGAGACAAAAACAAGTATGGGGAATATATATATATATATATATATATATATATATATATATATATATATATATATATATATATATTTGTCATCAGAGGTTTATTTATTTTTATACATACAACAAACATCACAAAACACCAAAACAACAACAACAGACATCATCCACACACTCTCATCTTCCACACACTCAAACTGGGGTTTGACCACACTTTCTCCCTAGTCAACAGATAGATAGAAAAATATTTGTATACGTGACTGATCCACACCAGCACAAAACATGTCCCCAAAAAGCCCAGTGTCAAGAACTAGATAGAAGATCACAGCAGAAACACCTTGTTATTCTCCTCTCCTGGGCAGTCAAGGCCTTCTTCTGTGGCAGTGAGCTGATAAAATCCTAAATCCTATCAGGATTGTAGAATATTTGACAAAGTGAGCAGAGCGAAGGGCCTTGTGTCCACCGATGTTGAAGAGTCACATGATCTCTCAATCACTTGAATTTCAGAGCATGACTGCATTTATGGAGTTGTTGCCCTCTGCATCATATTTGTCAACAGTCAACTGTATGAAATATATGGGCAGATTGGCCATCTGGCAATTTGGCAAGTGTTCACACAAAAGATAATAATTAAAAAAAAATCGTAATGCTATTTACATTATTCGCCACAAGATGAGATAAGAGTGAATGTTTGTAAATTTCTATCCAGACTTTCTTCTGTAATTTCACGTGTCTAAGAAAAAAAAAAAAAATATAGGATTAGGAAACAAATAGGCTATAATAAAAATATGATTTGCTAGTTCACATGCATTAGCCTATTTAATACACATGGGGAAACATTTTAAATAATACATTTTTATTAATTTATTTTTTGACAGAAGGCTAAAATTATGTGTTAAAAAAAAACTGTAAAAAATAATCCTATGAAATATTACACTTACAAATAGTGGTTTTCTGTTAAAACGTCATTTCTGTAATTTTTCATAGCTGAATTTTCAGCATCATTACTTCAGTCTTCAGTGTCACATGGTTCTTCAGAAATTATTCCAATATGTTATGTTGCTGCTTAATTATTATCAGTTATTATTTGTGATCAATTGGTTCTTAGTATTATCAATACTGAAAACTGGTTTTGTGTTTAAAAGAAATTGTGGAAACTGTCATACTATTTTCTTTAGGACTTATATATGTAATTATGTTAACTTTTTCAGGATTATTTGATGAATGCAAAATTAAAGAACAACACTTTGTTGAAATTATTCAATTGTTGAATATATATATATATATATATATATATATATATATATATATATATATATATATATATATATATATATATATATATATATATATAACCAATAGAAAGGCTCCATAAAAACAGTCCACATTCTGGACTACATTTCTTTTCTGTATGCTGGTATGCTCTTCTGTATCATAAGAGCCACAAGGATGCGCTCTATTCTTTCCAATCAAAGCTAAATACACATAGAAACAGTGCATGCCTGTGGTGCAGATGACACAGAAGAACATATATGTAAACAATACTAATAAATAATAAATATATATATATATATATATATATATATATATATATATATATATATATATATATATATATATATATATATGCATCTCTCTCTGTCTCGCTCTCTGGCTCTCTATTGTACAATAAATGTAGACGGTCTTTTGACTTTCTTAAAGAGGTTAACTTTTGTAGATGCATCTAAAGTTCAGAGCATATTTGCAGCTGTATGTTATTTAATACTCATTACTGATGTTATTTGTATAAAAATTTGTTTGTTCATGTGAAATGAGGGCAGTGGCTCATCTTATTATGGATTTTCCATGTATTTTGCATAGTTGAACAGTTGCATTCATGGCCAGGCAGCAGCTCTCAACACTGAAGTTGCATACAGGACAAAGTGCATTTGAATATCTATATAAGGAAACAGACTCAGAAAAACCTAAAAACAAATGAAAACACATAAGAGATTCACAGCTTTGTGTCTCATCTGTGTTTAACAGGATCCAGATTCAAGTCATAATACATGCAAACCTACAGTTTATGGACAAATTAATTCATGTGCAATATTAAACACATTTTTACTTTATATGAAACCTCTGTTGTACTGTTTCACTTATTATTTAGTGCTATTGGCTCCTGATACATTACTGATGTGTTTCCTCATTTGTTTTATATTTGCAGATCAGGTAAATATGTTTGTGTAATCATAAATGTTAGATTATATTTTATTTGTTCCTGCAGAACTGAATGTGGAAACTGAAGCTATTTGAATATGACGGGAGAAGGGAAGTAAAGTGAAAGTGTGAGAAGTGTGTTGACTTGCTTCATGTCACCGACAAATGTTTTCTTTTTTTCTCAAACAAAGAGGAACTCATGACTTGTTGAGCACACAGGAAAACATACATTTGTCAGCAGTTCTGTGTTTGGATTTCTTCTGTACAGTTTGTTCTTTTTTTATTTGATTATTATTATTATTTTGGTTAATATACAGAAACACTACCTGAACACACATCGAGAGCTTCAGAAGAACTGAATCTACTAACAACAGAGAAGATCACTGAAGAAGAGAGAAGAATGAAGATCATCTGGACTTTCACTCTGCTGATGATTCCTGGTACGAATCATGAATATTGATCACATTTAAACTTCATGAGAAAAATTTATGTCACTTAATATTGGTTTGTTTTGTAGGTACCATGACCTCAGGAAATTCAGGGAATAAAGTCAACATGGCATGCACACTTGATATCAATAACACAGACAAGTATCTGTGTAAAGTACAGTGGTCAGAGTGCACAGAAGTGAATCAGACCATTGTATTAGGTGAGAAACCCAGTTGCATTTAACCTATTTTAAAACATCATCAATGCTGTTATTTGTGTTAATTTGGACATAAATTATATAATTAAGCCTTTATAAAAAGTTTCTGTTTTCTCAGTCAGTTTTCTCATTCAAGTGCATTCATTGTGAAACAAGTTCAACTCAGAAAATTGTTTTGTTGTAATTCAGCTCAGGTGCAAATGTCTAGAAACATGTAACAAAAGATACTGTTATCGGACCCACTTTATATTAAGTGGCCTTAACTACTATGTACTACATTTTAATTAATAATTTAGTACAATGTACTTATTGTGTACATACATATTTTTACATTGTACTTATATTTAAAAAAAAAAAAGACATGTAATTACATCTGTATTTAATTTCTGTAATTACATTTATAATTACACTGTTGACCCATACTTTACACCTTAACCCACCCTTAAACTTACCCATACCTCCAACCCTCTCCCTAACCTTACCCCTATCCCACCTCAATAGCAGCAAAAGTGTTTTACAATACAATATGAACACAATAAGTACAGTGTACTTATTTTTTGATGTAAGTACATAGTAGTTAGGGCCACCTAATATAAAGTGGGACCCTGTTATCTGTTGTTTTTATCAGTTTGGTGCACATATCATGTTGAAGGGTAAACCCTGGCTCTAAGATAGACATTATTAGTCAACAGTAAGTTCAGATCAGCTGAAAATTTAGCTGCAGTGAGAGCTCAAATCACATTTAGTTGCCATAGATAACATGCCAAACCTGGATACTTCGTGCACTTATGGCTAAATGTTACGTGTACACCAGCGGTAAGGTATGGATATTGTAGATGTAGACAAATGCGATCTTGATGGGATGATAAAAATAAAATGTATAATAAGAATAAGAATAAGAATGTGATTTAACATGAAACACTGTTTCTTCAACCACAGAAGTCACAGCAACCAACCTATTCCAAGATCCAATGAAAGGTAGGCCTAATTAGTTATTTACATTTTTAGTTGAATTATTGATTGATTTATATACTTTATTATATATATAAGTAGTTGGAAATAGTTGAAATGTTATGGTCTAAAACTTACAGTGTCTGTTGATAAAACATGCAATTGAAATTCAATTTGGTTAAATTGCCAATTTTATCTTTAACACAATTCTAATCATTACGAATAGCATTATTCATGCATAAACGTTATTCAGAGTACTGCATTAACTTGAATACAAATAATACAGTAATCAGATTTATATTACTATTATATGTGATATACATACTTGTAATATTTTTGTTTTAATATCTGTATCAGTGAGTGAAATGTGTGTAGTTGTATCTTTTTTATTTGAAAATGTACACGCCTGTTCCTAATCTAAGTTACTCACTTTTAGGTAATATATAACTGTGTTTTTAGATTGCTTTCTTACTTGAATGAGATGCTTTTACTTGACACAGATATTATGTCTTGTTTTCCAAAGAAAAATAAATAAATAAATAAAATAAAATATTATTTTTCTTGCACAATTGGTAGATATATTTATAATAGAAAACAAGACAACAATAGAAAAATGTTATTGAATTGAAAACTTTGGAGTTGTCTCCCTGTCAAAACACAACGAGACATATAAGCTTACTACTCTCTCTCCCTCTCAGTAAACAGTACCCTGACAATGACAATCACGGGGAGTAGTTATCGTAAATAATCACCCTGAAGACATGACCAGTATACTTGGTGGCAACAAGAGAGAGGAAGAGGAAAACGCTTAGAAATAATGAACGCCAGGCAAAGATGTTGTTACCAGAGCTAGTACATAACCACAAAAATGTGGGATAATAGCTAGTGTTTGCAATGTCTCGAGAAAGATGTAATTTCCCCGTTTTCTACAAAATAGCTACAGCTTTAACAACATTAAACAAAAGATCGTTAGATCGTGAAAAAATAAATTGTGATTACCGTATTTGTCCCAGCCGGATCCATGGTGGTCAAGTCAGTCGGCAAGGCAAGCACTTCTTCCTTGTTTCATGGCGGGTACGTACTATGCTCCAAAACATAGGTGCTGATTGGCCCAAGAGGAGTCCTGTGCGCCAATGAACGCTATCTATAGATCTGTGCTCGATTGCTCTTCCTTCATCCTCCAACTATCCAGATGTCTGTCTCAGTAACTTGATTAAAAGTAACTGAGCTTAATAATTAATAATTGGTTAAATTAGATTCACTGGATACGATGATGATCACAGCTGATGTTTTGATCTGGTGTTTTCTCAGGTTTGTCTCTGACCATCGGTCTGTCTGTGGCTGCGGTTCTGATCATCAATGGTCTCGTGTCATTCACAATGATTTACTGCATGAGGCGTAAAACTCAAGGTCAAACTCTTTCCTTTTGTTGTTTTAAACTAGTTCAACAACTTTCTTTGCATGTCGTTTGTTAAAGTTTTACAGGTTTGTCACACACTGTTAAAAATCGCTGTAAAAAAACGGCCAAATTTCGACAGTAAAATACTGTTTTTCACTAAAACAGTGCATTCTGGGTAATATTCATCGTTTTCGAGAAGTAGCCTGCTGCTATATATCGTAAATTAACAACGTTCAAATTCGACACTCAGCGGCTGTGTTTCAAATCACACCCTACACCCTCATTCACTATTCCCTACATGAGTTTACTAATATAGTCCACCTGACAGAGACAATGAACACTAATGAGTGAATTCAGACAATGATCAACAGCTGCTGTTAATGAGTAGAATCACTGAAGAAAAAAAAAACATAACAAGACAAACACATGAAATACAACTGACTTCAGCCACAGCCTTAGATGAAATCAACTGAAGATTTAAACGATCAACAAACAGCTTCACCAACTTCACACATTACTAACCAGACTGACTTTATTTCTGTCAGATCAGAGAACAGAGATCAAAAGATCTTATTGAGAATTAAAGAGATTTAGATGATAATGTTACTGTTTCGTTTAGCGACACCATTGTGGAGATCAGTGTTTGCTTTAGTTGGGCTCCTGACCATTGACTTTTACACTTTACATTTTGTTTTATTGCTGTATTTGTGTCTTTATGATGCATCTATTACAGCAGTATTAATTTTGATAGTCAAGTGATTATGGTTGTTTCTAACAGGCATGATCTACTAGACTGACTTAAAGTGTTGCTATAATAATCAAATATCAATTTGGTGTTGAAATATTTGAGTGAATGACACTTCAATTTAGTAAGATTGAAAAGTAGTGTGATAACCAGTATTTATGGATTTAACGACTAATTTTAGTTAAAAAGTATTTCGGGCAGCAGTCCCAACAACACTCAAAGAGAGAAATCAACAATCAGCATATGAATCTCAACAATGGTGACAATCAAAAGGTTCATGATGCAATGCATGCTGGGTACCAGCACAGGATAAAACTCATCCATGACTCCCAGCATGCATTGCGGCATGAATAAATTATGCCCCTGAATTGTTCACTTATTTTCTTGAATTCTTATGTGCTTATAATTTTGCTTTTGTCTTAAGTTTTAGTAGCATGTTTTGTGATGTTCAGAACTTATCTGTTTATTTATATTGTGGATTGTCACCATTGTTGTGATTCATATGCTGATTATTGATGTTTCTGTCTAAATTTCACCAAAGGTTTTTTTTTTTTTTTTTATGAGTGAAAATTTCTTAACAGTCTTTCATAACTTAAGTCTCAGCAGTGTTCCTTCTTATGCTGTAGTATCAATATTCAATAAGAGAAGAGACACAGGATTAGATCAGAAATAATAGTATTTGTTCTTGTCAATCAAGACAAACAACAATATCAGATTTTTTTTTCTTCTGTGTACTTTTGTTTTGCTATAACAGGTTCCAAAGGTGCATTGTTACAGCATGAAAAAAAAAAAAAAACCTTAGTTGTTGAAAAGTCACGTTCAAGAGCCCAACTAAAGTAAACACTGATCTCCATCATGGTAGTGAAAAAAACACCTAAACCTATTTAACTCTCCATAAGTTCTTCTGTAGACATCTGACATAAAGTCAGTCTGGTTAGTAATGTGAATCTGGTGAAGCTGTTTTAGTAGTTGTTTAATCAGATCTTGAGAGATTTGATGTATTCTTTTATTCAGTTGATTTCATCTAAGGCTGTGGCTGAAGTCATTTGTAGTTCTTGTGTTTCTCTTTCCTTCAGTGATTCTGCAGGTGTTAATCACTAATGCTCAATCATCAATTAATCACCGAATTATCTCATTAACTTCACTGATTCAGTGTTACTCTAACACTCTGTAGTGTGCACACATTATAAGTGTTCATTTAAAACTGAGGATTTTCTTGTGGGGTTTAAAGGGTTAAAGATTTAAGATGAAGAAAAAACAGAATGAAACATAATTTAACAGTAATAAACTGTAATTAATTTACAGGAAACAAACTGTAGAAAAACAGTTATTTACTGGCACCCCTGCTGCCAGTAAATAACTGTTTTTCTACTGTTTCTTGCCGTAAATTAATGGTTGCCAGCAAAAAAAAAAAGTGTTTTTCTACAGTTTCTTGCCGTCAAGTCAAGGAAAAACAGTAATATACTGTAAAATGTAAACGTCAGATTTACCAAATGAAAAATAAGTTAATTTAACTAAAATATTTGTGAACATCCATAGAAAAAAAATTAGGCAAAGTCATACACTGATAATGAGAGAAAATACTGAACTCGACTGTATTAATGTGTGTTTGCACAAGAGAGATCGTTTAATGTAGTTTTGTTGTTCACCATTGTGCTGTAGAGTAGAGCCGGTGCTTCAGTCAATGATGAGCCACAAATTCTGATCTTCTGCTGCTTTATATAAACACAGTAAATGTGGAGTCGCTGATTCAGTGATGATCTCTGTGTTAAGTACTTCAGCACATACATGTGTGCTATAGCTGACAATGAGCTGCAGTGATTTGAATAAAAGTCATGTATTTAGTTACTTTATTACTGCACATTAAGTGTAAGAAATATTCCTTCTCAGTGGACTCAAATGAAATAAGTTCCTAGTACTAACATCGTAGGAATGCTAGTTTAAAAACTCGAACTGTTTGAAGCAGTGGGAGTGGAGTTATTTTAAAATACTGTTAAAAAATAAGAGTGGTAAATTAATGGTTAAGAGCTGTAAATTAACAGTACTTTACTGGCACCCCTGCTGCCAGAAAATTACTGTTATTTAACGGCAAAATTTTTTACAGTGCAGTAATTAATTGATCAGAATAGTGCAAGTATACTCACCTAAAGGATTATGAGGAACACCATACTAATACTGTGTCTGACCCCCTTTTGCCTTCAGAACTGCCTTACGTGGCATTGATTCAACAAGGTGCTGAAAGCATTCTTTAGAAATGTTGGCCCATATTGATAGGATAGCATCTTGCAGTTGATGGTGATTTGTGGGAAGCACATCCAGGGCACAAAGCTCCCGTTCCACCACATCCCAAAGATGCTCTATTGGGTTGAGATCATTTTAGTACAGTGAACTCATTGTCATGTTCAAGTTTTGTGACATGGTGCATTATCATGCTGGAAGTAGCCATCAGAGGATGGGTACATGGTGGTCATAAAGGGATGGAAATGGTCAGAAACATTGCTCAGGTAGGCCGTGGCATTTAAACGATGCCCAATTGCCACTAAGGAGCCTAAAGTGTGCCAAGAAAACATCCCCACACCATTACACCACCACCAGCAGTCTGTACAGTGGTAACAAGGCAAGATGGATCCATGTTCTCATTCTGTTTACGCCAAATTCTGACTCTACCATCTGAATGTCTCAACAGAAATCGAGACTCATGAGACCAGGCAACATTTTCCCAGTCTTCAACTGTCCAATTTTGGCGAGCTCGTGCAAATTGTAGCCTCTCTTTCCTATTTGTAGTGGAGATGAGTGGTACCCGGTGGGGTCTTCTGCTGTTGTAGCCCATCCGCCTCAAGGTTGTGTGTGTTGTGGCTTCACAAATGCTTTGCTGCATATCTCGGTTGTAACGAGTGGTTATTTCAGTCAAAGTTGCTCTTCTATCAGCTTGAATCAGTCGGCCCATTCTCCTCTGACCTCTAGCATCAACAAGACATTTTCACCCACAGGACTGACGCATACTGGATGTTTTTCACTTTTCACACCATTCTTTGTAAACCCTAGAAATGGTTGTGAGTGAAAATCCCAGTAACGGAGCAGATTGTGAAATACTCAGACCAGCCCGTCTGGCACCAACAACCATGCCACACTCAAAATTGCTTAAATCACCTTTATTTCCCATTCTGACATTCAGTTTGGAGTTTAGGAGTTTGTCTTGACCAGGACCACACCCCTAAATGCACTGAAACAACTGCCATGTGATTGGTTGATGAGTTAATTGCTTTAATGAGAAATTGAACAAGCGTTCCTAATAATCCTATAGGTAAGTGTATTTTGCATGGCTGTCAGAGAAATAATGAGTAGGTGAAAAGATGTTGTTTCCCCCTGCTGGTCAAAACAAGACACTGCATGGGTTAAGGCTAGATTTAGGGTTAAATATAAAATAAGTGATGTGCAGTGTTATATAAAAAAAATACAAAATACATTTTAAAAATCTCAAATGTTGGGCATGAATGTGAAAGATTATTATATTCATGTAGTATAGTATATATATGTAGTATAGTGTTTGTTTTACAGGCCCTAATTCACCCTCTAAAATGCCCAAACCCGGAACAGGAAACAGTGAAGCGGTTTGTAAAATCAGTGTGCTTGATAATAATGTGTTTGCATTAATATGATCATAATCCTGCTGCGACATCTTGGAACCTCGAGAACTGTGAATAAGTTCTCATTCTTTTCGCAGGTTCCTCAAACCGGCTTGGTTTATGAAGAAATTGCAAACACCAGACCTCACACTGATCCAGATACAGAAACTAAAACAGTCTATGCTATTGCCCAAATACCCAGAACCCCCCCTGATTCTACTAAAACAGTCTATGCTACTTCAAAATTACCCACCAACCCCTCTGATTAGTTGCTCCATCATCATCTACTGAGGGTCTGAATGACGCAGATGGTTCTGATGTTGTTCCTTCGTAAATTATCTGTCTTCACATTGATGTCTATCATTGCATGCAATTATGAGCCAGAGCTCTCAGTAAATACTGTACATGTTATTGATCAACTGTTTTAGTCTTTATTTGCTCAGTAAACACAACCTGTAATGTTTTCTCATTTTTTTATTAACATTGTATTTGAAATAATGTATTTTATGTGTGTTTAGTTGTATATAACTAGAAACAAAATAAAGGATGATTGTTCTTTATAATAATGCAGTGTTATTATTTTAACATGAAACCACATCAGTAACTAATGCTCTTGTTCTTACAAACTCAGCAGCAGCAGCTCAGGTCTCTCCACATAAACTGCATCATGATTTGGTTTATGTTTTAGTTAAACAGCTCCTGAAGGTCAGTTATTCTGCATTATGTTTTATCAGGTGTAATGTCACCATCTGGACAGACTCTGGTTGTGTTGAATCTGAGTCGCTGTCCATGGTGCTGAACATCATCTGAACACCAGAGGCCAAATTGTTTGAAAAAAAGGCCAAATTTCATTCAACCAGAAATATATATTTAATGTCTAAAGTAAGTATTAGATTTCTATAGATTTTAATATGTTTGGACAATTATCAAAAGTGAAAATTACAATTTTACATTTTATAAAAATTTGCCATTTTTATAGTTACTATAGAGTTTCTGTTGTTTACATGTGTGTCCTTCAGATGGCACTGTCCAGAGTCTCACTTAAACTTCCTTATTGATATTATCTTTAATCTCTCTGTCTATCTCTCTCTCTGTCTCTCTCTCTCTCTCTCTCTCTCTCTCTCTCTCTCTCTCTCTCTCAGAGGAACTGGGCGTCTATGTCACATTCATCAGTTCATGTTGACCATGTGTGTCATGTGACCAAGAAAGAGACACTAAAACTCATCTGAACACACATCGAGAGCTTCAGAAGAACTGAATCCACTAACAACAGAGAAGATCACTGAAGAAGAGAGAAGAATGAAGATCATCTGGACTTTCACTCTGCTGATGATTCCTGGTGAGAGTCTGAACTCAGTAAATCACTCGAAACAGCACAGACTTTCACTTCAGCTCATGAATTCACTCTGAAAAACATTAAAAGCAAACTGAAAGTTCATTCTCATATAAATATGTGATTGTTGCATTAAGATGCTGGTTTGTTGTAGGTGTGTTGAGCTCCATCAGTGTTACAGGATATTCAGGAGGAGGAGTCAGCATCACATGCAGATATGAGGAAAAATATAAGAAAAATGATAAGTATTTTTGTAGAGGACAGTGGTCAGAGTGCACAGACCAAATCAGGACTAATACTAAAGATAAATGGGTTGATTCTGGAAGATTCTCTCTGTATGATGACACAAGAGCAGCAGTTTTCACTGTGACCATCAGTGATCTGAGTGAACAGGATTCTGACATTTACTGCTGTGGGAATGATATTCATGCAAAATATGATCCTAAAACTGAAGTGAAGCTGAATGTTGTAACAGGTGAGTAACTGAGACTCTCAAACCCATGATGATCATCAACATCACACACTCCACACTGACTCTGATTACTGTGACTCAAAGATGTAATCCTCTAACATATAATAAATAACTTCTAAGTAACTAAATTTTATATTTTAATGTAATATTTACACTCATAGTTCATAAACTTGCATGCATTAATGCTGCAGCAGATATTTTCTACTTAAGCGACCAGATTTGTGTTCATTGAGTGATAATTTGCCAGAATTTGTGTTTAACAGATTAAAACTCAGTGCTGTGAGAGGATATTCAGGAGAAAATGTGATTATAAACTACAAATATAAGACGCTAGAACAGAATCCTTTGATAGATGTGTGTAAAACTGGAAGAGATCGATGTTTTACTCTAATAAACACTGACAGAGCAGCAGAATGGACACATGACGGTCGATTCTCTGTTCATGATGACAGATCTGCTCGTCTCTTACGTCTGTTTATCAGAGAACTGAATGAGAACGATTCTGGAGAATATAAGATTACAGTCAAAGTTTCTGAAGACTACAGTTTCATGCATCTGTTTCTGTGCTGAACTGATGAATCTGGTGTTTAATGTGAACTTGATTTGTCTCTCAAGCAGCTGATTGTTGTCAGAAGAGCATCAGTCTCTCCGCTGCTGCAGGAGGATCTGTGAACATCAGCTGCAGATACCCACAATCCCACAGTGCTGATGTGAAGTTTGTCTGCAGGAGATCTGGATCTGATCTCTGTGCTGAAGAGACGTCTGTGAAGGAGAGCAGAAGATGGAGCGCTGAGGGACAGATGCAGCTGTATGATGACAGAGAGCAGCAGCTCCTGACGGGAATCATCAGTCATGTGACTCAACAACATTCAGCTGAATACTGGTGTGGAGTTCAGTCTGATCCAGGACACAAGAGCTTCATCACACGAGTCCTCGTCAGAGTTACTGGTACAGATGACTTTCTCACTCATATTCAATTTAATGTTATTTAAAATCACAGCTAGCTTCTGTAGCCCATGTGGGAATCTATTATGGGTTTCTGATTAAGACAAGGGTGTAAAACTGTGTAAAGTTAGGTTGGGGGGGGGGTGTCTTGTCTGAAGTTTAAAATGATTGGTTACCCACAAGCCAATCACATAACATTTGGTTATGAGGTGTGTTATGCGCCGGCTCAGCTGCCTCACACTTCCACTGTAAACACAGGTGTGCTGTGAAAACAAAACCATCGAGCGGGTTTCACTGCCTCTTTAACCTGATCCTCCATGAGATCAACCAAGTGGGACACAATCAAATGTATCGCCTTGCTGGGCTTTGGCCTCCCCAGTTTCTTGCTGACAATCGGTAACAGTTGATAAATTAAACTTTTCCCAAAACCTCTCGGGACTCGGGATTAGGGCCACAACATCACCTCCATTCAAAATGTGAAACAAACACTCTTCTTGTTCGGGCTTCAGTTGGAAAATGCAGGTAATATTCTCCACAACAGAGCGAATAGCGTGTCTCCATGTCCGCTGTCTTTTTCGATTTCCCTAACCTAAACTACAATCTTAAACTTGGCGCTTTGCGTCTATGTAAACTGTGAAATAGTACGCTATCTGCGACTGAGTACAGACGCGAAATGAAATTGAAGTACGGAAGTACGAAGTCTGATGTAATCAGGCTAAACCTAAACTGCTGGATCTGTCATTATTATTTTCTTTATAATGTGATTGGACACATTGTGAATAATAACCTATCACATAAAAGGATATGAAAGAGAGGCGGGACGTGATGAGAGAGAAAGGACAGGTGGGAGATGAGACAACTCTCTGAAAGTGTGCATTGTGTATAAAAACGTTTGCTTTGTAGTTCATCTCGAATATATTAGAGTGTACTTTGAACTGAGTTACTGGTTTAATGTGATCGCGAAGTTTGAGTTTATCTTAAAGTGTGTCACAGACAGAAAGTATAGGGGATATTTATTTATTTGTCAGTTAGGAACTTAATCTATTGGGTTGGAAACATTCTTTATTTTTTACCCTTGATACCGTCGACTGCTAATTAAATTTTTTTTAAAGAATATATAATGTATTATTTTTTATTCATTTTTGTCTATTGCTGACATTCCAGTAAATTCAAGTCTGATTTAAATATAAAAAGTATTTTTTTTTTTTTTTTTTTTTTTTTTTTTTGTGGTGAGTAATTCATTATACCTGCTATATTGAGGTATACGCATGAAATAGATAGCATTACAAATTTATGTTAATACAACCCATCATATTAAAGATCCTGGGAGTCACCCATAAAGTTCCCAATTAGAGGAAGGAGACATTACACTTCTATTAAACAGATCACAGTGTGTCTTCATGTTGGTTGTCTCTGTAAAGAAAGTGATCAGTGAGGTTTGTATGAGAAATATTATTTTTACACGCTCTGTCTATTCAACAAAGAAAAACCACAAAGCACAGATAAAAAGAGGAAGTTTCCTTCTAAAGGTTTATGATTAGAGTCTCTGCAGGTTAAAGTGCAGTTTTGTGTAGAATAATGTTGCTGTTCTGCTCAGTGAGAAACTGTACACAGAGTAAAGCAGAGGACAGTGTTTCTGTGTTTTATTCTTCAATTCTTTCTTGAAATGTCCAGTATTTTCTAGATCTGGACTCTAGAAGTCCAGTTTGTAGTTTTCTGTCTGGTCATTTATTATTTCTACAGTGTTGGCTGTTGCAGCTTTTAACTAGTTCAAGTCTGCTCATTATTCACTGAGAAACCACAGGCTTCAGCCACAGAAACTCAAACAGACAGCTTATGGTTTCTGAGTGTCTCTGTATCAGCAAACATGAATTCTGGGTAGTCAATGACATCAGCAACCCTTATATTTACCATGAGACACGTGACTCAAGATCTGAGTGAGAAACCAGCCTGTAGAAAATTAATTGTTTTGTTGCTTTATTTGCAGATGTTACAGAAAGAACATCATCACGATCTTCACCATCCTCTTCACCATCCTCTTCATCATCATCATCATCATCATCATCATCATCATCATCATCTACATCATCTTCATCATCATCATCATCATCATCATCATCATCATCATCAACATCATCTTCATCATCATCTTCATCATCATCATCATAATCACCATCTTCATCATCATCTTCATCATCATCATCATCATCATCGATTGAATCTTCTCTGCACAGAATGTGTGTCAGAACCTGATTTATTTTAAAGGAGTCTGAGATGTTCATTATTCAGTGTCTGAAATAAACACTGATCATCAAATGACACTCACACTGTGTGAACAGATCATATTTAGCAAATACACATTGACTGTAACATCAGAGTTTCCTCCAGATGAGATCTATGTTTCTTCTGATATGTAAACATTTAATGTAGTTTTTTCTTCTTCTGATTTCCAGTGTGTCACTTGTGTATTTAAGGCTAAAGACGTTAATATGTGATTTTCTGTAAAGCTGCTTTGAAACAGCATTGAATGTGAAAAGCAATATTTAAACAAATATGACTCTTTTAACAACTTACTTTACTTCGAGAGATATTAGTCTTTTTTTTAGACTAGATTCAGTCTGAGGTAAAACTGTCATTCTTTTAAGAAGTGAAGTGTTCATTTTAGCATTAATAACTTCAAAATCAAGCTTAATCACAAAATACTGTTTTCAGTAAAGTTTCAAACACTGGCAGACAGATGATCATAAACTCACAACACGGATTGAGACACTGTTATTATGTGGAGCTCCGTCAGACTGAACAAATAAACCAGTTCTGTCCAGTGCAAGAGTATGTTCATTTAATTTCATATTGATCACAGATTGTGTTCTTTTCTCAAAGATTAATTTAGTCTCTCTGTTATATTCTGTATGTTTTACCTGAAGAACGCAATTAGCAATACAATTAAAATCTAACATAAAAAATGCAATAACAAATCATTGTATATAATCAGCCCCAGCTGAATGTGAATAACATCTCAGTAAGAGCTGCTGCTGTTTTCATGTCTGTCCACCAGATGTTACTGTCTCTATAATCAATGTGATGCACTCAAGAAACTGTTTATTCAACTCTTAAACAGTTTGAAACCTTAATTAATTCTGAGGAAATATTTTTTCTGCTTTTATAATAAGCTTTATACATATGTCTATTTTGTCTGTGTCCTCCAGCTTCATGTCAATTGTGTGTGAAGTACCAGTTTCACTTCCTTCTTTATTTTAACCCACCCCAGAGGAACTGGGCGTCTCTGTCACATTCATCTGTTCGTGTTAAATATGTGACCAGGAAAGAAACATTAAAACTCATCTGAACACACATCGAGAGCTTCAGAAGAACTGAATCCACTAACAACAGAGAAGATCACTGAAGAAGAGAGAAGAATGAAGATCATCTGGACTTTCACTCTGCTGATGATTCCTGGTGAGAGTCTGAACTCAGTAAATCACTCGAAACAGCACAGACTTTCACTTCAGCTCATGAACTCACTCTGAAAAACTTTAAAAGCAAACTGAAAGTTCATTCTCATATAAATATGTGATTGTTGTATAAGATGCTGGTTTGTTGTAGGTGTGTTGAGCTCCATCAGTGTGACAGGATATTCAGGAGGAGGAGTCAGCATCACATGCAGATATGATAGAAGATATACAGACAATAACAAGTATTTTTGTAAAGGACAGTGGTCAGGGTGCAAAGACCAAATCAGGACTACTACTAAAAATAAAAGGGTTGATTCTGGAAGATTCTCTCTGTATGATGACACAAGTGCAGCAGTTTTCACTGTGACCATCAGAGATCTGAGTGAACAGGATTCTGACATTTACTACTGTGGGACTGATATTTATGCAAAATATGATCCTAAAACTGAAGTGAAGCTGAACGTTGTAGCTGGTGAGTAACTGAGACCCTCAAACTAATGATGATCTCCACAACATGAGATGTGTGTAAAACTGGAGCAGATCGATGTTTTACTCTAATAAACACTGACAGAGCAGCAGAATGGACACATGACGGTCGATTCTCTGTTCATGATGACAGATCTGCTCGTCTCTTACGTCTGTTTATCAGAGAACTGAATGAGAACGATTCTGGAGAATATAAGATTACAGTCAAAGTTTCTGAAGACTACAGTTTCATGCATCTGTTTCTGTGCTGAACTGATGAATCTGGTGTTTAATGTGAACTTGATTTGTCTCTCAAGCAGCTGATTGTTGTCAGAAGAGCATCAGTCTCTCCGCTGCTGCAGGAGGATCTGTGAACATCAGCTGCAGATACCCACAATCCCACAGTGCTGATGTGAAGTTTGTCTGCAGGAGATCTGGATCTGATCTCTGTGCTGAAGAGACGTCTGTGAAGGAGAGCAGAAGATGGAGCGCTGAGGGACAGATGCAGCTGTATGATGACAGAGAGCAGCAGCTCCTGACGGGAATCATCAGTCATGTGACTCAACAACATTCAGCTGAATACTGGTGTGGAGTTCAGTCTGATCCAGGACACAAGAGCTTCATCGCACGAGTCCTCATCAATGTTACTGGTCAGTACTGATGAAACAAACCAGCATCTCTATATGCTTTTATTTCAAGTTGGCAGTTTGTGGTTTGGGGTGTCAGCATGTCTGATGGTTCAGCAATGTGTGAAAAACATCAGCGCCTTTAACAGGAAGTGAAGTATCAGTAAGTGAGAAAATATACATTTCTAGCACGCCCACTTACTGATACTTTACTGTGTTTTAGATGCAAACAGTCACAGAATATCTACATCACCATCATCATCACCATCATCATCTTCTTCTTCTTCATCCTTATCTTCCTCATCAGGTGACTCTCCACTGGTCTCATCTGTGTCTCCTATAACAGGTACAGACTCACTGTTTTCTGTCAGTCGGTCAGTTTTGCTCTTGAGAGTGATTGAGTGAATCTCTGGTGTTTTCAGGCTCTCTTCTGATCATCAGTGTGTCTGTGCTTCTGCTTCTGATCTTCACTGTGATTCTGATAGTGACCGTGACTCTCTGGAGGAGGCGTCAGTCGCACAGTAAAACTCATTTTACTTTCTTTAAAAGTGTAATAAATGCACTGAGATGTGATATGGTCCACATGGGTATACAATTTTGTTCATCTGCTTATTTTCGACAGACGCTCATTCCTCATCTCACTGTACACCAGCAAACATTGATGCGGTTAGCAGAATTAATGTGATTTAAAAATAAAAAAAGATTTTTGTTTTTATCATATGTATAACTAATCGTAGTACCTGATTATTGAACGGCTGATTTATTATTAAATATGTAAAAGCTCTTTCTCTCCCCAGGCTGCCCATTATCATTGTGATTACGAGGAAACTGAAGATAGTTACAGACAATTACCCACAAACCCCTCTGACTCTACTAATGCAATCTATGTTAATCCAGAATTTCCCACAGTCCCTTCTGATTCTACTAATACAATCTATGCTACTCCAGAATAAACCCTTCTGATTCGCCCAACAGCGTTCACACTTTAACATCGCAGAAGTCCACGTCTTTCAGTCATTATCATCCACTGAGTGTCTGAATGACACAGACAGTCCTAATGATGTTCCTGTAACTATTATCTGTCTTTACATTAATGTCTGTCATTACATGCAGCTATGAGCCAGTGAATACAGTAAATATATGTTAGCGATCTGCTGTTTTTAATTTATTTGCTCGGTAAACACAACCATTGCACCTGCTGAAGGGATTTATGTCATTTTCTCAATGTTAAAAACATGGCATGTATTTGTGAACAAAATAAAGGATGAGTTTTCTTTACAACAATACAGCATTATTGTTTTAGCATCAAACCGGATCAGTAACTAATGCTCTTGTTCTTACAAACTCAGCAGCAGCAGCTCAGGTCTCTCCTCATAAACTGTATCATGATTTGGTTTATGTTTCAGTTAAACAGCTCCTGAAGGTCAGTTATTCTGCATTATGTTTTATGAGGTGTAATGTCACCATCTGGACAGACTCTGGTTGTGTTGAATATGAGTCACTGTCCGTGGTGCTGAACATCATCTGAACACCAGAGGGAGCCGCTGGACTCTCAGTCCTTAACACTTTCATTTCTTCTTTCACTTATGTTTCAATCTGATGTGTTAGTATGTTTCTGCTGATGTCCCTCCCGCACATCCTGATTTTGCCAAGTCCGATGTGTTCCTAGGTCAACATATTTTGTTGACCCTGGAACAACATTTTACTCCAAAAATATATTCTTAACCATATCCCTACACCTAAACCTAACCTTAACCATGAGTAATCCCTAAAATCAGAGGAAATGATAGATGAATGACACTGAAGTACAAGCAGCAAACACTGATTTTAAGCATAAACTTCACAAAATCTATAAACTGGTTCTTCAAATCTGATTGGTTAATCACAATGTTGTTCCAGGGTCAACAACGATGTTGTCCCAGGAACATGTCTCACTTGGTAAAATCAGGTTAGGCTGTCCCTCCCTGTGAAGACCAGATTCACTGAAGAAACTCAAAGAGCAAAAGAGTCATTCAAACAAATACGACGAGTTTTATTCAACAGGTGACTAGTTTTATGAACGTGAATTCACTTTTTGTTATGTCTAAAATTATTACATATGTTATTATGTTTATTAAATTAAATAAGAATGTAAATAATGAATGAAAAATATAGGGGATTTTAAAGTGTAACTATCTCACTGTGATATATAGACCAGTAAAACTGAAACAATCAGAGACGTGTAGTTAAACGCTGCAGATTGGATATGTGTCAATCTTTTTATTTTCACTTCCCGCTTTATTATTCTCTCTCCCTCTCTATCTGTGGCAGATATATAGTGGAAGTCACATTTATCTGTTCATGTTTAACATGTGACCAGGAAAGAAACATTAAAACTCATCTGAACATACATCGAGAGCTTCAGAAGAACTGACTATACTAACAACAGAAAAGATCATTGTGTAAGAGAGAAGAAATGAAGATCATCTGGACTTTCACTCTGCTGATGATTCCTGGTGAGAGTCTGACGGAACTTATGAAAGCATTTGAACTTTTGCCTTATTTAAGCCTTGTAATTAACATAACCAGAGTGTTGTATTAAGATGCTGGTTTGTTGTAGGTGTGTTGAGCTCCATCAGTGTGACAGGATATTCAGGAGGAGGAGTCAGCATCACATGCAGATATGATAGAGGATATACAGACAATAACAAGTATTTTTGTAAAGGACAGTCTCCAGGATGCCAAGACCTCATCAAGACGGATATTAAAAATAAATGGGTTGATTCTGGAAGATCCTCTCTGTATGACGACACAAGTGCAGCAGTTTTCACTGTGACCATCAGAGATCTGAGTGAACAGGATTCTGGGACGTACCAGTGTGCCGTTGATATCTCTGGAAACATAGATTCATACACTGAAGTGAACCTGAATGTTGTAACAGGTGAGTAACTGAGACTCTCAAACCCATGATGATCTCCACAATATCAGCACACTAGTGTAATCCTAATGAAGCTATTCTATTTTATCACAGAACTATATAATAGCCCATATAAAATAACAAACCACAATTAAGGAAAAAAATAAAATAAAAAATAATATATATATATATATATATATATGTATAGCCCTTTTTTTTTTTTTTATTCTGGGACATTTTCTTCCAAATTGAAGTTAACCACCGTGTCCCCAGCGGTCTACGGAGATTCTTATGTTCGTTGAGGCATCCCAACACACAACACTTTTAATGGCTCTTTGGCGCTGACATTGTATCTCCAGAAGCTACAGCAAGAGAGCAGTAATGGTGTATCGCTGCATCTCACTCAGGTCTGTGTATATGCTAATAGGACAGAGAGCATCACACATGGGCGGGACTTTCAATGACTATGCACTGTAAAAAAAAAAAAAAAAAAAAAAAAAAAAAAAAAAAAAGTTGCGTCAACTTTAGGCAACTTATTGCAAGCGTTTTTCTTTTGTGAGTAAACTTAAAAACGGGGACTAAAGTCCACCCAACTTAAAATAATAACTTAATATCACAAGTTGTCACAACATAAATAGTCATGTTAACCTAAAAAAATATCAGAATTTTTTTTTTTTTGTATTGAACACACAAGGCCTATTATCTACATTTAGCTGATGCTTTTGTCCAAAGCAACTTAAAGTTGCTATATATGTCAGAGGTCACACAACTCTGGAGCAGCTAGGGGTTAAGTGTCTTGCTCAGGGACACATTGGTGTCTCACAGTGGATTTGAACCCGGTTCTCTCACACCAAAGGTATGAGTCTTATCCACCGCACCAACACCTATAAATATACACAATTTTTTTTATATATTATTCAAAGAGTCTAAATAAATAAAAGACCATAGCATGGGTCAAATAACTTTTTTTATATTTTTGACAGTTTGTGTCCAAAGCACAAGGACATACCAAGTCTTGTATATTAACTTCTTTACTCACTTACTTTACTGAACTCAACACATGGTACATAATTCATGTTAAATAAATCCAATGTTAATTATACCTTAATACGTCAGCAGTCTTGTGGCATGAAGTCACATGTATTTTACATTTTTGTTTGTTTTTAAACAAACTTTTACGTGAAAATTACTATATTACGTATTTTAACATCAACCTAACCCACTGGGCAAAGTTAAGTCCAGTGGACATTTTTATGTCTTTGCAGACGTTTAAAAGACGTCCACTGAGGAGACAGAATGTTTTTATGATTTCTTTTTTTTTATGTTTTTTATGTCTTCTGTACCTCCGATATAGACGTTCATAGATCCTCCTTACAAGGTTCTGTGACTTTATTTCTGTCAGACATCTAAAGAAGCTCTTATTGAGAATTAACAGAGGTTTACATGTTGATACTTGATTCATTTGAAGTCACAACTGTGGTGGAAAGTGTTTGGTTTAGTTGGGATCTTGGTCCAGTTACTTCTTGTGTACACATCTTGCTTTCAATGGTGACAAATTATAGCAAAACAAAATGTTAACATATTGTTGTAACTATGGATTTATTTTTATGAACAGAAACCTTAAAGATAAAATAATGTACTTACTTTTAGAAAAGCAGTCAAGTCATCACAAACAGACATCAAGATTTTGGATATGCATCACATCAGTGGTGACAATCAGAACAAATAAGGATGAGTTTGTGCTATGGAGCTCTTTTGTTTGTCACCGTTGTTGTGATGCATATGCTAAATCTAGAAGTCTGTGTGTGTACTTGACCCTTTTACTAAAATTATTTCAAACGCATTCATTTTGTCCATCACCTAAATAAGTATTTTGCTCTTGGTGCCTTTTAAAAATATCAACCAAAACTTGTTTTATGATCTCAAATACTTATTATGTGATGACTTTCTCATTACCAACAAAGAGCTCATTTAATTTTGTCTTTCTTCGCCACAAAAACAGTGTTTTAAAATAAACCGTTACAGCAGCAAGAGACAAGCTAACACAAGAAGTAACTGGACCAAGATCCCAACTAAACCAAACACTGATCACCACAATGGTGACTTCAAATGAATCAAATATCAACATGTAAACCTCTGTTAATTCTCAATAAGAGCTTCTCTAGGTGTCTGACAGAAATAAAGTCACAGAACCTTGTAAGGAGGATCTGTGAACGTCTATATCGGACGTACAGAAGACATAAAAAGACGTCCACTGGACGTAACTTTGCCCGGTAGATTAGGTTGATGTTAAAATATGCAATATAGTAATTTTCACGTAATAGTTCCTTTAAAAACAAACAAAAATGTTAAATAGATGTGACTTCATGCCACAAGACTGCTGACGTATTAACGTATAATTAACATTGGATTTATTTAACATGCATTATGTACCATGTGTTGAGTTCAGTCTAAAATGCATTGAGTAAAGAAGTTAATATACAAGACTTGGTACGTCCTTGTGCTTTGGACACAAACTTTATAGATGGTAGTGTTGGTGCAGTGGATGAGACACATGCCTTTGGTGTGAGAGACCCCGAGTTCAAATCCACTGTAAGAGACCAATGTGTCCCTGAGCAAGACACTTAACCTCTAGTTGCTTCAGAGTTGTGTGACCTCTGACATATATAGCAATTGCAAGTCGCTTTGGACAAAAGCGTGAGCTAAATGTAGATAATAGGCCTTGTGTTCAATGAACAAAAAAAATCTGTTCTGATATTTTTTTAGGTTAACATGACTATTTATGTTGTGACAACTTGTGATATTAAGTTATTATTTTAAGTTGGGTGGACTTTGGTCCTCTTTGTTAAGTTTACTCAAAAAAGCGCATGCAATAAGTTGCCTTATTTTTTTAAGTTGACGCAACTTTTTTTTTTTTTTTTTTTTTACAGTAGTGAGAAACCTGGAACTGCTTGTGTGGCGAGACCGTTCATGAATTATTGGGATTATAAAAAAAAAAAAAATCAGTGGTTGGATTTTTACCATTATAGGCTGGTTGTCCTCACACACTGTGGCCACAAAATTGTGTTCAAACACCTTATGAAAGTGGCAACTTTATCTTTTCCATTTTGGTCTTCATGTGATTATGCTTTGCATCAGTAATTTAATCATAATAATAATAATAATAATAATAATAATAATAATTCCTTACATTTATATAGCGCTTTTCTAGGCACTCAAAGCGCTTACATAGTCAGGGGGTATCTCCTCATCCACCACCAGTGTCTAGCATTCACCTGGATGATGCGACGGCAGCCATATTGCGCCAGAACACCCACCACACACCAGCTTACTGATGGAGAGGAGACAGAGTGATGAAGCCAATCAGCAGATATGGGGACTGTTAGGAGGCCATGATGGTCAGAGGCCAATGGGCGAATTGAGCCAGGATACCGAGGTCAAACCTCTTCTCTTTTCAAAAGACATCCTGGGATTTTTACTGACTACAGAGAGTCAGGACCTCGGTTTAACGTCTCACCCGAAGGACGGTGCTTATTGACAGTATAGTGTCCCCATCACTACACTGGGGCGCTAGGACCCACACAGACCACAGGTGAGCACCCCCTGCTGGCCTCACTAGCACCTCTTCCAGCAGCAACCTAGTTTTCCCAGGAGTCTCCCATCCAGGTACTGACCAGGTTCAGCCCTGCTTAGCTTAGTGGGAAACCGGTCTTGGGCTCCAGGGTGATATGGCTGTCATTTGTTTGGCTAAAATAGTTTCATCCACACCTAGCCGTGGATCATTGCTTACATCTACTTAAAACTCTTCCTGAGAGTGTAAAGTTGCTGAAAAGCACAAGTTGTTTCTTTGTGGTTTTGTGTGTGAGACATTCCTGATTGCTCAGAAAGGAGTGAAAGACATTCAGAGTCTGTGAGAAAAGGGAAGTGTAATAGAAAAAAAAAAAAAAAAAACATTTTCTTTTCTTGCTAGTGACACTGCCTCTTCTGTGATTTAGAGACAAACTATCACAGATCATCATCATCTTCTTAATCTTCATCTTCCTCATCAGGTGACTCTCCACTGGTCTCATCTGTGTCTCCTATAACAGGTACAGACTCACTGTTTTCTGTCAGTCGGTCAGTTTTGCTCTTGAGAGTGATTGAGTGAATCTCTGGTGTTTTCAGGCTCTCTTCTGATCATCAGTGTGTCTGTGCTTCTGCTTCTGATCTTCACTGTGATTCTGATAGTGACCGTGACTCTCTGGAGGAGGCGTCAGTCGCACAGTAAAACTCATTTCACTTTCTTTAAAAGACTTTTCTCTTTTCAATTTTTTTCATGTTGCACATTTCAAAATGGTGCATTGACATTCTCAGTTTTAGTATTCTTTTTTTTCTCAAAACAGCTTAATGAAAAGGTACTGCTGAAACAACTACAAATTGGCAAAAATAGAGACATTCGAGGTTGAGGTTGATATAATGTTTGTCTTTGACAGACGCTGATTCTTCTTCCAGAAGTTCTCATGTGACAACTGGAAACAGTAAAACTGTTAGTACAATAACTGTGATTGGAAAATTGTCTTTGTTTTGATTAATAAAAGATAAATAATTCTAGAGCTGTTAATATTAATTAATATTTACAGTACATTTATTAATTTAATAATGAAATAAAAACAGTTTTCTGTCTCTCTGCAGGTTTCTCACACTGGTTGTGATAATGAGGAGAATAAACACACTCACAAACAGTTACCCACAAACCCCTCTGTTTCTCCTGACTGTGTTTATGCCACAGTTCAGAAAGACACTGGTGACTCTCAGATCTTCATCACATCTGCTGAGGATCTGAATTACTCCGTGGTTGATTTCCAGAAGAATCCCAACTGTCCTGACAGTGTTAGATTGAGGAATAATCAGGATTACAGTGAATACTCTGCTGTCAATCATCTCACTGCCTGATGACACACAGCAGAGAACATTTGTAACACAATGATGGACTTTACTGATGACCAGGCATCAAATGACCCATGTACTGCATAAACAGCTAATGTCAGTTTCCTCCAGATGAGTTTCATCTGTTTCTTCCAAATCTGATACATAAACTTCTGCTACAGTTTGTCACTTGTGTATTTAACACTTAACGTGTTAATGTGTGATTTTCTGTAAAGCTGCTTTGAAAAAATATTGAATGTGGAAAATGATATGTGAATAAAAAGAGTGGTATCATGCCTTATTTATCGTGACCTTGTGATTCAGTGTGAGGAAAAGCTTTCTTTGTCTGATTGAAAGGTGAAGTGTGTTAAGTATCAACAAATCACTGTTTTCAAATGTTTCAGTGTTTCTTGTGAATGAATCTACTGGTGATCACATAAAAAACTCACAATAAAAAAAAAAACAATCAATAATCATCATGATATACATATAAATAAATGATCTCCATCTCAAGTGTTCGAAATAGAATAATTTTGTCGAAATCCCTGTGAAATAACAAAATTAGTTTGATGTCTGTGAGTTCTGCATCTCCATGTACAGCATTTGTAAAAAAAAAAAAAAAAACATATACTTCCCTCTTTATTTTACTTTTTTTATCAGAGGAAGTGGGCGACTTTCCGTCACATTCAGCAGTTCATGTTGAAGTCATGAACAGAAAACAGTAAAACTCATCTGAACACACATCGAGAGCTTCAGAAGAACTGAATCTACTAACAACAGAGAAGATCACTGAAGAAGAGAGAAGAATGAAGATCATCTGGACTTTCACTCTGCTGATGATTCCTGGTGAGAGTCTGAACACTAATCATTGAGTAAATCACTAAAAACAGCACAGATTCAATGAAGACAGTCTTCAGACTTTAGTCTTTAGCTTCAGTTCATATTGTTCAACTGATGTCGAACAGTTAATTTATTTGTAGGTGCTATAACACATGAAAGTGTTTTAATGCTGGTTTGTTGTAGGTGTGTTGAGCTCCATCAGTGTGACAGGATATTCAGGAGGAGGAGTCAGCATCACATGCAGATATGATAGAGGATATACAGACAATAACAAGTATTTTTGTAGAGGAGAGTGGTCAGTGTGCACAGACCGAATCAGGACTAATACTAAAGATAAATGGGTGAATGATGGAAGATTCTCTCTGTATGACGACACAAGTGCAACAGTTTTCACTGTGACCATCAGTGATCTGAGTGAACAGGATTCTGACATTTACTACTGTGGGACTGATATTTATGGAAAAGTAGATTTCTACACTGAAGTGAATCTGAATGTTGTAACAGGTGAGTAACTGAGACTGTCAAACTAATGATGATCTCCACAACATCACACACTCCACACTGACTCTGATCACTATTATCACACGTGTATTTTATAAAAGAAGCCATCAATAACCTTTAAATATCCTGCTGTAACACTCATAAAATGATCTTTAACAGTGCCAACAGCAAAGTTATATATGCAATAATTAATATACGCATCAGATGTATGTTCACTGAGAACAAAATTACAAATTATTAAATCTGGAGAAAACGAAATATTCTGCATGCGGTAAATGCATATTTCTACAGTGTTTGGTGCTGCAGCATTAGTTTGGGCATTTAGACACAATATATCTTCACTGTAAAACCCGACAAGTTAACTTAACTCAAATCGTTTGAGTAAACCGATTGCCTTGACTGTAATACCCGACAAGTAAACTTAACTCAAACGGTTTGAGTAAACAGATATCCTTAAGCTATGTTAACTCAAACCGTTTGAGGAAACCGATTGCCTTAAACCATTTAAGTTGAAAAAACTAACAGTTATGAGTACTCTGAACTTAATTCAGTTGAGTTCACTGAAAGAAGATATACATTGCAATTAAGTGATTAAGTGATTAATTGAGCTTTAGTGATGAACACCTGCTGTTAACAAACATAATTACTGAAGAAAAGAGAGAAAGGAACAACAGCTGACTTCAGACACAGCCTCACTCAAACCTGACAAGTTATGTTAACTCAAACCATTTGAGGAAACTGATTGCCTTAAACCATTTAAGTTGAAAAAACTAACAGTTACGAGTACTCTGAACTTAATTCAGTTGAGTTCATTGAAAGAAGATATACATTGCAATTAAGTAATTAAGCGATTAACTGGGTGCTGATTGAGAATTAGTGATGAACAGCTGCTGTTAACAAACAGAATCACTGAAGAAAAGAGAAACACAAGAACTACTACAACTGACTTCAGACACAGACTTAGATGAAATCAACTGAAATAAAATACATGAAATCTCTCAAGATCTGATTAAACAACCCCACAAACAGCATCACCAGCTCCACTTATTAATAACCAGACTGACTTTATTTCTGTCAGACGTCTACAGAAGATCTTATTGAGAATGAACTAAGGTTTAGATGTTGATTTATTGTTTCATTTGAAGTAACCATGTTAGAGATCAGTGTTTGCTTTAGTTGGGCTCTTGACCCTTGATTTCTGTCTTAGTCTTTTCTCTGGCTGTTATAACCATGTGTTTCTAAAACACATTTGTTGTAACTCAAAAGCCCAGAAGAAATGCCATCAGGTGTTAACCTGTACCTAGGTGTAGGTTGTTATACTTCATATAGGTGATGATAATTATTCATTATTATTCACAAATATTGATCTGTACAGAGTCTAATCTCTGAGGAAACAAATGTGTAATTAGTAGAAGTGGATCTAATACAAGTGACACTAAGAGTCTGTGATAATCAGTTAATATAAAAATGGATTCATAAACATTTTGTACACATACATTTGTATTCCATCCCAGTAGTTGGTCAGACACAGACATCAATAATCAGAATATGAACCTCAACAATGGTGACAAAAAAACATGCTGCAATGCATGCTGGGTACTATTGTAGTACAAAACTCATCCATGGCTCCCAGCATGCTCTGCAGCATTTTTTTTTTTTTTTTTATGGTCACCATTGTTAAGGTTCATATTCTGATTATTGATGTCTTTGTGTGACTGTTTGACACCGTAGAAGACCACACTGTTTGAAAAGTCATTCAGATTAACTGATTATTACAGAACCACTGGCTCTTAGAATCACTTTTACTATAATCAATCAAATTACACAACACCTATTTCATCAGAGATTAGACTCCTAGCAGTTCAATAATTGATGATTATCATCACCAATATAAAGTATATCCACCTACACCTAGATACAGGTTAACACCTGATGGCTTTTCTTCTGGGCTTTTGAGTTACAACAAACATGTTTTAGAAACACACAGTTATAACAGCCAGAGAAAAGACTAAGACAGAAATCAAGGGTCAAGAGCCCAACTAAAGCAAACACTGATCTCTAACATGGTTACTTCAAATGAAACAATAAATCAACATCTAAACCTTAGTTCATTCTCAATTAGATCTTCTGTAGACGTCTGACAGAAATAAAGTCAGTCTGGTTATTAATAAGTGGAGCTGCTGATGCTGTTTGTGGGGTTGTTTAATCAGATCTTGAGAGATTTCATGTATTTTATTTCAGTTGATTTCATCTAAGTCTGTGTCTGGAGTCAGTTGTAGTAGTTCTTGTGTTTCTCTTTTCTTCAGTGATTCTGTTTGTTAACAGCAGCTGTTCATCACTAATTCTCATTCAGCACTTAGTTAATCACTTAATTATTTGAATGCAAAGTTTTAAAACTTACAGGGTTTAAATCAAGGCAATCTGTTTACTCAAACGGTTTGAGTTACGTTTACTTGTCAGGTTTTACAGTGTTGTCTTGTACTCTATTGAAGAAGCTGCAGTTAAAGATGATCATCCAGTCACCTGCCATGAACTGTGTTATTCACTGAGAAACAACAAACAGTTGTGATGTATCAGCAAACATGAATTCTGGGTAGTGAATGTGTGAATGACATCAGTAGCGTTTACATTTACCATGAGACACGTGACGTCAAGATCTGTAAAAAATAATATTCATTTAAAATTAATTGTTTTGTTGATTTATTTGCAGATGTTCCTGAAACAACATTGTCACCAAGATCATCATCATCATCATCATCATCATCATCATCTTCGTCATTATCGTCATCTTCATCATCACCACCATCATCATCTTCATCATCAGTTGAATCTCATCTGCAGAGAATGTGTATCAGAAACTGATTTATATAAAAAAAAAAAGAGTCTGATATGTTAATTTCTCAGTGTCTGAAATAAACACTGAACATCAAATAACACTTGTTATGTGTAAATAGATCATATTGAGCCAATATGCACTGACTGTAACATCAGAGGATAATGGTTTTCTCCAGACAAGGCTTTTTGCTGCTTCCACAGAATGTCACTTGTGTATTCAAGATTTCGGTAAAGCTGCTTTGAAACAGCATTGAATGTGAAAAGTGAAAAACGAATAAAAAGTTTATTTTAACTCTTACCTTACATACTTTGAAATTTCTCTTGACTGGACTGGAGCATCTGGATTCAAAATTAGGTTCAATTTAATAATATTATTATTATTTTTTATTTTATTTTATTATTAAGTTTTAAGCCAAATTGTTAATTATCAATCATGTCACTGACTGATGACACACAGCACATAATCTCAATGCTTAGTTTTCAGGTTCAGGCTTCCATGATCAGTATTTTTTATTTATTTTCGTGATGCTCTTCTGCTGTACATTCAAGAGAGTCTTGCAAGTAAGAAGCGTGAAAAACAAAAAGTGTGAAATGAAAGCACAATATTCATCTGTGATCAGTTCGTTTGGTTAACATTAAACTGCACGTCTGGCCACTAGCGGTTCTTTTAAAGCTCTTAAATCTCAGTGAAAGCTCACAAACTTTTAACATGTGCAGCAACATTTGTTCTCATTTTGAAGCTTGATTAGAAACAATGCTGAAATAATTTTAATGCTAACTGGCTGAAAAATTTTAACAAAATCACTTAAAAAACTTTATTTTTTCAAGCATACAAACATAATATCTGCCTTTTAAATTATTATTAAGATCTGTATTATTATTTTATTAGCATTTTACTATATGTTGATCAAGAAACCTGTTTTAAGATCTAAATGTTAAAATCAGGGTTGCCAGATTTTCTCAAGAAAACCCACCCAATCCCTTCTCAAAACTAGCCCCAAACTCCTCAATGGCGTTTCAAGGGGGTCAAAAATGTGCAAATTATAGAAACTTTTTATCTCTATGATGATTAAACTTAACAGTTAATCTGTGAATCACATGGGAGCCGAACAGTGTGGTCAGGTCCGTATGGATCACCGATCATCTACGATCTGTTGCACACCTAATTTTGTCATGCATTCACTATACTATGTATTACTAATGTCTCATTTCAGTTTTATTTTGGCTCTAGTTGTGTATTCATTCCAGTTTATATGAAGAGGTTCATGTCACATGGATTCAAATTCATATACAGAGTATGTGTTCCTGTGGCTCAGTGGAGGAGCATTCAGTTAGCAGCACAATATATTCTGGATTCAATTCACAGGGAGCTTGCATGCTGATTAAGAAATAAATAAAATAATATTTGAGACACTTTGGATCAAAGTGTCTGGTAAATGTTATGTAACTCCTTTTCACTGAATGTTTGAAAATACATTTGAAAAGTTATTGTGAGTAGGTGGTGGTGATAAAATTATGGTTGAAAACAGAGCTTATTTTCTGTGATAATCCAAAACTCTATGGATAAATCCTATTGTCTTTTGTCGAGGAAGCAGTGTCATGCTAACAGCCGCTCCGCCTACAAAGTGATGTCATAGCTCCCCCACTCTACTGGCAAAATGGTAAGGAATTGTTCATCTGCTGCATTGCACTGTCACTTCTGGGAGAGATTTGTTAACCTCTTTTGACCTTAGTTTAATAAAAATGTACTTAATTTGATTTTACTTGATTTCATAAGTGCACTGTAGTTAGGATTCTGATTAAAAGAGTGTAACCGGGGGCTTTGAAAACACTGCTTGTGAATAATTTATTAAAATTGTAAACTTTCATCTGAATAGATCAAATAAGTTTTGCGAATAGTGTTGCACTTTGTTTCCAACCCCACTGTTATTGAACTGTATTGTGTGGTTTGTTTTGTATTAATTTCCAGTTAAATACATTTCACGATATCTAAGAGTGTGTTTGGTTTCATGTATACAGGACAGTACAGAAACAGCACAAGGGTTAGAGAGTGGAGGGGACGGCGTCAGAAAAGATCTAGAGCTGGGACTCTTTTAAGGATCACCCGAAGCACAACCACACTACACTGTTAAAAATTGCTGTAAAAAACGGCCAAATTTCGACACTAACATACTGTTTTTCATTAAAACAGTGCATTCTGGGTAATATTTATCGTTTTCGAGAAGGTAGCCTGCTGCTATATATGGTAAATTAGCAATGTTCAAACTCAACACTCAGGGGCTGTGTTTCAAATCACACCCTACACCCCTCATTCACTATTCCCTACATGAGTTTACTAATATAGTCCACCTGATACAGAGAATGAAAACTAATAAGTGAATTCAGACAATGATCAACAGATGCTGTTAACCATTAGAATCACTGAAGAAAAAAGAAACAAGACACACACAAGAACTACAACTGACTTCAGCCACAGCTTAAAACGAAATCAACCGAAGATGTATACAATCAACAAACAGCTTTACCAACTTCACTCGTTACTAACCAGACTGACTTTATTTCTTTCAGATCAGAGATCAAAAGATCTTATTGAGGATTAACGAGATGTAGGTGACAATGTTAGTTTATTTTAGCATCACCATTGCGGAGATCAGTGTTTGCTTTAATTGGGCTCCTGACCCTTGACTTTTGTACTTTAAATTTTGCTTCATTGCTGAACAGTTTAAGTTTTAAATATTTTGGTCAGCGGTGTCCGTAACACTCAAAGAGAGACATCAACAATCAGCATATGAATCTCAACAATGGTAATAATCAAAAGGTTTATGATTCAAAGCATGCTGGGTACCAGCACAGGATAAAACTCATCCATGACTCCCAGCATGCATTGCGGCATGAATAAATTATGATGCTGAATTGTTCACTTATTTTCTTGAATTCTTATGTACTTATAATTGTGCTTTTGTCTTAAATTTTAGTAGCATGTTTTGTGAAGTTCAGAACCTATCTGTTTATTTATTTTGTGGATTGTCACCATTGTTGTGATTCATACACTGATTATTGATGTTTCTGTCTCAATATCAGTGCAGGTTTTTTTTATGAGTGAAATTTTCTTAACAGTCTTTCATAACTTAAGGCTCAGCAGTGCTTCTTATTTTGCTGTAGTGTCAATATTCAATAAGAGAAGGGACACGGGATTGGATCAGAAATAATAGAGTGTTTGTTGTCGTGAATCTATGAACAGCAATACCAGATTTTTTTTTTTTTCTGTTTACTTTTTTTCCGCTATAACAGGTTCCAAAAATGCATTGTTACAGCATGTAAAAAAATAAAAATAAAACATGTTGTTTTAAAGTCACGTTCAAGAGCCCAACTAAAGTAAACACTGATCTCCATCATGGTAGTGAAAAAAAAAAAAAAAAAAACACCTAAACATATTTAACTCTCAATAAGATCTTCTGTAGACATCTCACATAAATAAAGTCAGTCTGGTTAGTAATGTGAATCTTGTGAAGCTGTTTTATGAGTCGTTTAATCAGATCTTGAGAGATTTTATGAATTATTTTATTTCAGTTGATTTCATCTAAGGCAGTGGCTCAAGTCAGTTGTATTCCTTGTGTTTCTCTTTCCTTTAGTAATTTTGTTTGTTAATAGCAGGTGTTCATCACTCATGCTCAATCATCAATTAATCACCGAATTATCTCATTAACTTCACTGATTCAGTGTTACTCAAACCCTCGGTAGTGTGTACACATTATAAGTGTTCACTTAAAACTGAGGATTTTGTTGTGGTGTTTAAAGGGTTAAAGATTTAAGATGAAGAAAAAAACAGCATGAAACATAAATTAACAGTAATAAACTGTAATTAATTTACAGAAAACAAACTGTAGAAAAACAGTTATTTACTGGCACCCCTGCTGCCAGTAAATAACTGTTTTTCTACAGTTTGTTGCCGTAAATTAATGGTTGCCAGCAAAAAAAAAAGTGTTTTTCTGCAGTTTGTTGCCGTTAAGTCAAGGAAAGACAAGTAATATACTGTTAAATGTAAATGTCAGATTTACCAAATGAAAAAAAAATAATAATTTCACTAAAATATTTGTGAACATCCATAGAAATAAATGTATGCAAAGTCATAAACTGATAATGAGAGAAAATACTGAACTCAACTGCACTGTTAAAAATCGCTGTTAAAAAACGGCCAAATTTTGACAGTAATATACTGTTTTTCATTAAAACAGTGCATTCTGGGTAATATTCATCGTTTTCGAGAAGGTGGCCTGCTGCTATATATCGTAAATTAACAACGTTCAAAGTCGACACTCAGCGGCTGTGTTTCAAATCACACCCTACACCCTCATTCACTATTCCCTACATGAGTTTACTAATATAGTCCACCTGACAGAGACAATGAACACTAATGAGTGAATTCAGACAATGATCAACAGCTGCTGTTAATGAGTAGAATCACTGAAGAAAAAAGAAACAAGACAAACACAAGAACTACAACTGACTTCAGCCACAGCCTTAGACGAAATCAACTGAAGATTTACCAACTTCACTCATTACTAACCAGACTGACTTTATTTCTATCAGATCAGAGATCAGAGATCGAACGATCTTACTGAGAATTACAGAGATTTAGATGATAATGTTACTGTTTAGTTTGATATCACCATTGTGGAGATCAGTGTTTGCTTTAGTTGGGCTCCTGACCATTGAGTTTTGCACTTTAAGTTTTGTACTTTAAGTTTTGTTTTATTGTTGTATTTGTATCTTTATGATGCATCTGTTACAGCAGTATTAATTTTGATAGTCAAGTGATTGTGGCTGTTTCTAACAGGCTAATCTACTAGACTGACTAAAAGTGTTGCTATAGTAATCAAATATTAATTTGGTGTTGAAATATTTGAGTGAATGACACAATTTTTTTTTTGTTTCTTCAATTTTGTAAGATTGAAAAATAGTGTGATAACCAGTATTTATGTATTTAACAACTAGTTTTATTTAAAAAATATTTCGGGCAGCAGCCCCCACAACACTCAAAGAGAGACATCAACAATCAGCATATGAATCTCAACAATGGTGACAATCAAAAGGTTCATGATGCAATGCATGCTGGGTACCAGCATAGGATAAAACTCATCCATGATTCCCAGCATGCATTGCGGCATGAATAAATTATGCCCCTGAATTGTTCACTTATTTTCTTGAATTCGTATGTGCTTATAATTTTGCATTTGTTTTAAGTTTTAGTAGCATGTGTTGTGATGTTCAGAACTGATCTGTTCATTTATTTTGTGGATTGTCACCATTGTTGTGATTCATACGCTGATTCTTGATATTTCTGTCTAAATTTCAGCAAAGGTTTTTTTTATTTATTATGAGTGAAATTTTCTTAACAGTCTTTCATAACTTATGGCTCAGCAGTGTTCCTTCTTTTGCTGTAGTATCAATATTCAATAAGAGAAGAGATACGGGATTAGATCAGAAATAATAGCATTTGTTCTTGTCAATCTATAAACAACAATATCAGATTTTTTTTTCTTCTGTGTACTTTTGTTTTGCTATAACAGGTTCCAAAGGCGCATTGTTACAGCATGAAAAAAAAATACCTTAGTTGTTTAAAAATCACGTTCAAGAGCCCAACTAAAGTAAACACTGATCTCCATCATGGTAGTGAAAAAAACACCTAAACCTATTTAACTCTCCATAAGTTCTTCTGTAGACATCTGACAGAAATAAAGTCAGTCTGGTTAGTAATGTGAATCTGGTGAAGCTGTTTTAGTAGTTGTTTTATTCAGTTGATTTCATCTAAGGCTGTGGCTGAAGTCATTTGTAGTTCTTGTGTTTCTCTTTCCTTCAGTGATTCTGCAGGTGTTTATCACTAATGCTCAATCATCAATTAATCACATAATTTTCTCATTAACTTCACTGATTCAGTGATTCAACACTCTGTAGTGTGCACACATTATAAGTGTTCATTTAAAACTGAGGATTTTCTTGTGGGGTTTAAAGGGTTAAAGATTTAAGATGAAGAAAAAACAGCATGAAACATAATTTAACAGTAATAAACTGTAATTAATTTACAGGAAACAAACTGTAGAAAAACAGTTATTTACTGGCACCCCTGCTGCCAGTAAATAACTGTTTTTCTACTGTTTCTTGCCGTAAATTAATGGTTGCCAGCTAAAAAAAAAGTGTTTTTTAAGTCAAGGAAAAACAGTAATATACTGTAAAATGTAAACGTCAGATTTACCAAATGAAAAAAAAAGTTAATTAAACTAAAATATTTGTGAACATCCATAGAAAAAAAATTAGGCAAAGTCATACACTGATAATGAGAGTAAATACTGAACTCGACTGTATTAATGTGTGTTTGCACAAGAGAGATCTGTTAGTTTAATGTAGTTTTGTTGTTCACCATTGTGCTGGAGAGTAGAGCCGGTGCTTCAGTCAATGATGAGCTACAAATTCTGATCTTCTGCTGCTTTATATAAAGATGCTGATACAGTGGTGATCTCTGTGTTAAGTACTTCAGCACATACATGTGTGCTATAGCTGACAATGAACTGCAGTGATTTGAGTAAAAGTCATGTATTTAGTTATTTTATTACTGCACATTAAGTGTTTGCATCGTAATATTAAGAAATATTCCTTCTCAGTGGACTCAAATGAAATAAGTTCATAGTACTAACATCGTAGGAATGCTAGTTTTAAAAACTCGAACTGTTTGAAGCAGTGGGAGTGGAGTTAATTTCCATGGTTGAATTTATGGTAAAATACTGTTAAAAAATAAGAGTGGTAAATTAATGGTTAAGAGCTGTAAATTAACAGTACTTTACTGGCGCCCCTGCTGCCAGAAAATTACTGTTATTTAACGGCAAAATTTTTTACAGTGTGTATTTATGTGTTTTCACAAGAGAGATCTGTTAGTTTAATGGTTTTGTTGTTCACCATTGTGCTGGAGAGTAGAGCCTGTGCTTCAGTCAATGATGAGCCACAGTTTCTGATTTACTGCTGCTTTATATAAAGATGCTGATACAGTGGTGATCTTTGTGTTAAGTACTTCAGCACATACATGTGCGCTATAGCTGACAATTAACTGCAGTGATTTAAGTTAAAGTGATGCATTTAGTTTCTTTACTACTACACATTAAGTGTTTGCATTTTTATATTAGGAAATATTCCTTCTCAGTGGACTCAAATGGAATAAATTCATAGTACTAACATCGTAGGAATGCTAGCTTTTAAACTCGAACTGTTTGAAGCAGTGAGAGTGGAGTTAATTTCCACGGTATAATTTACGGTAAAATATTGTAAAACAATAAATAAATAAGAGTGGTAAATTAATGGTTGAAAGCTGTAAATTAACAGTACTTTACTGGCGCCCCTGCTGCCAGTAAATTACTTTTATTTAACGGCACAATTTTTTACAGTGTATATTCACGAGGCTGTTGACTAACATTTTATCCGAATTTGAAGAACCATTTCTACTTAAAATACTAAATGCATTTCATTCAAGGCCAGGTTTGTTTCTGCATAGAGAATTTCACGGCGACTGTCTCAGTCAAATTTAGTGTCGTCTCTGGCTGTCGACAAAGCTCAAAGACAGGTCACATGCTCCTGTACCCCTTTACCACAGACATTTTCACTGCACAACTGTACAAAACTCTCATAATGAGATACATTAAGAATCCACCCGGCGGCCCAAAAAGCAGAATCCCATGATGTTTCTGAAATCATTTTTGAGTAGATTAAAGGTATTATAACCACTCTGCATCATCTGAGTGAGTTCAGCACTGACGAGTTTGTCTGTGGGTTCACTATCAGATGAAGTGCAATTCCTGTGTGGTACCTGGTCCATAATGAATGAATACTTGAAAGTATGGGATTTCCAGAATGCTCACATATCTAAATTAAAGGGGGGGTGAAATGCTCGTTTTCACTCAATATCCTGTTAATCTTGAGTACCTATAGAGTAGTACTGCATCCTTCATAACTCCAAAAAGTCTTTATTTTTATTATATTTATAAGAGAAAGATAGTCTGTACCGATTTTTCCCGGAAAAACACGAGCGCCTAGAGGCGTGACGTGTGGGCGGAGCTAAAGAATCACGAGCGCGAGTAGGCTTTTGAGTTGAGAGCATGTGGAAGCTGTGACACAGATCCAGAGGCTGAAATTTAACAAGAGCAGCATCAGCAAAGTTGGTATGCTATGTGGTATGTACTGAAACTGTATATATTTGCTTAGCGGTTTTGGAAAAATGACTAAGTTCCTCTTTATGTCGTCTTTTTTTTTTTCTTTTAAGATGTACATGTGGGAAGTGCAGTTTGATGACAACATCGCATGTTGTTTACTTGATGTGCTTACAAGCTGATAGCTAAGTTAATAACACAGAGATGTTTGAAGCAGTTTTACTCACCGCATGTGGTTCCAACACACAATCGTGACCCTTTTCCGTTGGGACTGCATTATCCTTAAGAAATAAATGATGTGCAATCCGAAATGCAGGGAACAAACAAAAACACTTGCACAACTCCGTTGATGCTCTGTAAAAATAAACTCCATCCAATGGTCCCTTAATTGCTGTTTCTCTTTTGGTAATCTGTGCAGGGTTGTCTTGCCCTGGCAACCAAAAACACACTTCTTTTGTGACATTTCGCAACGCTCTCGCTCTAATCAGTGAAGTCTGTTGTGCTCTCAGTGCTCTGCTATACGGGAGCACGCGCTCTTCCGGCAGAAGTGCCTCAGGACCCATATAAGGAAATTCCGCTCTATCTAACGTCACACAGAGCCATACTCGAAAAAAACTTTCCGAAACTTGTGACAAACCGGAAGAGGTTTTTTTGGAACAAAAATACTCCTTCAAACGTACAACTTAATTTTAGAAACTTTGTCCATGTTTAGCATGGGAATCCAACTCTTTAACAGTGTAAAAAACTCAGTATTCATGAAATAGCATTTCACCCCCCCTTTAATAAAATAAATGATATCTGAGATCAGCTTGTGAATAGAAATATTGCCTAAATTTAATGATCAAGTGAATTTGGAGTCATGTTGTACACAGAGCTAGACTAAAATTTAAACTAAATCCTGATACATTATAAATTATGAAGTGCAAGTAAAAGACCGAATACGCATTGTACCTTCGACCAGGCAGCTGCCACAGCAAAATCTCCAGTGTTCATTTAACACTCTGAGTGTGGACTCATATAAACACTGAAGCAGTATTATCTCATTAACTTCAACTCTGCTTCAGTGTTACTTTAAACACTACTTCAGAGTTTATATGAGTCCACACTCAGAGTGTTAAATTAACACTGGAGATTTTGCTGTGTGGATTCAGCTTTTTGGGCTGGCAGGTGGATTCTTACACAGTTCTGTTATTTCTAAGGAATTGAAAACTCTCCAATCTGGAGTATCCACGAATGGAGGAGGTGACACGACTATCTCATGGAAGTGGTTTCCTGACATGCATGAGTCTATTGGGTCTAAAGCCTCAGTAACACTTTCAGTTTTAATTGCCTCATGCATGTCAGAGAAACCTTGTGTCATCAAATGAAAGCAGGGGTACTTGAGGTCAGGGAACAGAGGAGAGGACTAAAAAGAGGAAGGGTGGAGATACAATTCTGCATTTTTTTTTTTTACGGAGGAAACAGAATATGCAAGAGAGTGTGAGAGTAGAGCAGAAGAGAGATAGGAGAAGATGTTGAAGCTGTTAGAGAAAATAGTTGAAAATAATTATTTATTTGTAAAAGTTATTAATGAGTTAAAATAAAACATTGCATTCAGTTCATTTTTGTGTCCTAATCTCAATGAATTAATATTTGCATTTATGCTGCCTTCTTGTGCTTTTTGGTATTTTCAGAAATACAACTTCAGGAGGCATTCAGGTACAACTTCTGGGAAAAAAAGTGGGAAACCCTCCACTTGGGGATAACTTGGATATCAGAATTTACAAATCGAAAGAATGAAGGAGTATGCATTCTGTAGTGCATTTACATTTATTTATATTAATTTGTTTTGCAGACACTTTATCTGAAATTACTTAATGAGAATAACAACAATCAATCAGACCAACAAAAATTCAACGATTGCTATGTCAAGTCCTAGTTAGTCTAATACAGTTTATGTAGCAAGGTCTTTATATATATATATGTGAAGAAAAACAGACTGAATATAGGTAATAGTAATAACAGGTCATAATTCTGATGTTACAACATTAGACTCACATCTCCAGGCGCAGTAGTTAGTGCTCATTGTGCTGTCCAGAAAGTTTAGCCACTAGCCTTCCTCAGAGGTCTTTTATGCATGTTCATTCATGTCTTTTTATTTTTCTAAAGAAATTGAGTCCCAATGTCCCCTACTAAGGACATAGCATAACTTATGAATCCAACATAAAGATGGAAAGATGGAAAAAAAATCTCAGGTCTTAAGAAGTTCAACATATATTTTAGAACATACTTCAAATAATAATATACATTTACAAAGATATCGGTCCTGCCAGATGTTGATAAATACCAGTGTGACAGTGTAGTGTCCCAAGGTGTAGTGAGTCTGGGCTTACCTGTAGTCAACGTGGAGTACACGATATAGCCTACTGATTCACCACCTCAGGAGCTAGGGACCTGATCCAAAAACACCCAATATCTTTATTTATCATCCATGTTTTTGATTAACAACTCTGCAGATTGTTTTCATTTAATGATTGCTACATTATAAACTGCAAAAGAGATCTCTTTATTTACACTGATATCTGTATTTTTGGACTGGAACATCTAGATTCATTCTGAGGTGAAAATGCATGTGCATTTTATGCATAGCTAGCATCATAATCAAACACAAACACAAAATACTGTTTTCAGACAAGTTTCATCAATTATCATAAACAGACAGATAATCATAAACACACTCTGTTGATTACTGTCAGGTGAAAGTGACATGACATGGTGTCCCATACTCAGAAATCATGCTCTGCATTTAACCCAAACACACACACACACACACCATGAACACACACCTGGAGCAGTGGGCATCCATTTAGGCTGCGACACCCAGGGATCAGTTGGGGGTTCAGTGCCTTGCTCAAGGACACCTCACTGTGGAATTGAAGCTGGAGAGAGTGCTGTACATTCACACCCTAACCTACAATTCCTGACAGTACAAGACTTGAAATCACAACCTTTGGATTTCAAATCTGACTCACTAACCATCAGGCCACGACTTTCCCCAGGTTCAGTGCCATGCACACACATTCTGAGGGGTAGTGGCCCAAACCAAAAAAAGACTTCAAAGAGAAGACGGCACTATTTTCATGTCTGTCCACCAGATGTCACTCTCTCTAATGAATGTGATGACCTCAAGAAGCTATTTTTTAATAACCTTGAATATTACTTTTTTTATGTAAATTAAATCTGCATGTGTTTGCTTTGTTTTGTGACCCTTACCAAAAATAAGTACAGTTTAAGTTTATTTTATTAAGTATACTTAAGTAAAGTTCAAGTATTTTTTTTTTATTATACTTATGTAGCAAGTATACAAATATCAGTGCTCTAGTAGTATACTTGTACGTGTACTGTTTCAATTCTCTTTGGGACTAAATTGGCCCACTTTCTACTATAAAAAAGTATACTTTAAGTGTTACAGTAGTAAAAAAATGTAATTTAGTAAAATTTAGTAAACTAGTTTGCATGTTTTAGTTTGTACTGCAATTTTACTAAAAGTGAACTTATATGTATACTGATGTTTTACTAATTAGATACTTGTAGCATTTTTGTACACTTTGAAGTATAGTCTCAGGAAACTTCTAGTTTAGTAGTACTATACTGCAATTTACTTGTAAATTTTCTTTAAGTTAACTTTGCATCATACTTATGAATACTTAGTATATTATTATGTCTCTATTTAAAAATGTGGATATATTTTGTTATATGAAAATCTGAACATACAAAACATCAAAAGAAATAACAGGGTATCTGCTTGTAAACAAAAAGATTCTAGCTTCATGCAACACTTTTTTATAAACATGTGGGTAAGTTTTATAAATAAAAAATAAAGAAAGAAATAAACATTAAAAAAACTGAAAAAGGACTAAATTATTTAAATTATAGACTAAGTTTATTTATATAGCACATTTCATACACAATGGTAATTCAAAGTGCTTTACATAAAACAAAGTAAAATAATAATAAAGAAAAACAATAACAATAATAAAACAAGCAATTGTAAAACTTTTAAAATTATTAAAATTAATTTAAAACAGTTAGAAAATGATTTTACATAAAATAAAATAAAATAAAATAAAATAAAATAAAATAAAATAAAATAAACAGTGAAAATATAGTGCAATCAGTTCGGACATTGCACAGTGCTCATTCAATAAATGCACAGCCAAACAGATGAGTTTTGAGTCTAGATTTAAATGTGACTAGTGTTTTAGCACATCTGATCTCTTCTTGAAGCTGATTCCGCGGGCAGCATAGTAACTAAAGGCAGACTCCCCTAGTTTTGTGTGAACCCTTGGCATTTCTGACTGACTCGATCCTAATGATCTGAGTGCTCTGTTAGGCTTATATTCAGTGAGCATATCTGAAATATATAAACTGAATTCAGAATGATAATCAATATGTAGATGGAGTCCAAAAGCTTGACAATCATTATTACCTCTTCAATGGGTTAAAAAGATAATGTTAGTTGATAATGTTAATGTTATTGATTTTCGGTTTCTTCTTTGCTGTTTTTGTGTTTTGGAAATTTTGTGTGTAGGTGTGTAATAGCGCCCTCTACCATACACAATGGAAACGTTCTTGTAGCACAAGTAAACTTTAGCACAATGTAGACTTTTCTGAGTGTAAGTCAAGTATACTTAAATGTCATTTTAAGTATATTTATGTGAAGTGCATAAGTAAAAAAGTAGACTGAAAGTATACTTTCCTTTTTTTTTAAGTTTAAACGACCTATACTATAGCACACTTGAATAAACTTCTCTTTCTTTAGAAGGGCCCTGGATGGTCATATGCAGCATGAGTGAAATAATAGTTTCACTTCCTTTTTCATTAACCATATCTCTATCTCTCTCAGAGGAAGTGGGCATCTCTGTCACATTCATCTGTTCGTGTTAAACATGTGACCAAGAAAGAAACAGTAAAACTCATCTGAACACACATCGAGAGCTTCAGAAGAACTGAATCCACTAACAGCAGAGAAGATCACTGAAGAAGAGAGAAGAATGAAGATCATCTGGACTTTTACTCTGCTGATGATTCCTGGTGAGAGTCTGAACTCAGTAAATCACTCGAAACAGCACAGACTTTCACTTCAGCTCATGAATTCACTCTGAAAAACTTTCATCTATGTTCATTCTGATATAAATATGTGATTGTTGTATTAAGATGCTTGTTTGTTGTAGGTGTGTTGAGCTCCATCAGTGTGACGGGATATTCAGGAGGAGGAGTCAGCATCACATGCAGATATGATAGAGGATATACAGACAAGAACAAGTATTTTTGTAAAGGAGAGTGGTCAGAGTGCACAGACCAAATCAGGACTAATACTAAAGATAAATGGGTGAATGATGGAAGATTCTCTCTGTATGACGACACAAGTGCAGCAGTTTTCACTGTGACTATCAGAGATCTGAGTGAACAGGATTCTGGCATTTACTACTGTGGGACTGATATTTATGCAAAAGTAGATTCCTACACTGAAGTGAAGCTGAATGTTGTAACAGGTGAGTAACTGAGACTCTCAAACCCATGATGATCATCAACATCACACACACAACACTGACTCTGATTACTGTGACTCAAAGATGTAATCCTCTAAGATATAATAAATATCTTCTAATTTTAATGTAATATTTACAGTCATAATTCATAAACTTACATTCATTAATAATGAAACAGATATTTTTTTTTTACTTAAATGACCAGATTTGTGTTAATTGAGTGATAATTTGCCAGAATTTGTGTTTTACAGATGAAAAATTCGGTGCTGTGAGAGGATATTCAGGAGGAAATGTGATTATAAACTACAAATATAAGACGCTAGAAGAGAATCCTTTGATAGATGTGTGTAAAACTGGAGCAGATCGATGTTTTACTCTAATAAACACTGACAGAGCAGCAGAATGGACACATGACGGTCGATTCTCTGTTCATGATGACAGATCTGCTCGTCTCTTACGTCTGTTTATCAGAGAACTGAATGAGAACGATTCTGGAGAATATAAGATTACAGTCAAAGTTTCTGAAGACTACAGTTTCATGCATCTGTTTCTGTGCTGAACTGATGAATCTGGTGTTTAATGTGAACTTGATTTGTCTCTCAAGCAGCTGATTGTTGTCAGAAGAGCATCAGTCTCTCCGCTGCTGCAGGAGGATCTGTGAACATCAGCTGCAGATACCCACAATCCCACAGTGCTGATGTGAAGTTTGTCTGCAGGAGATCTGGATCTGATCTCTGTGCTGAAGAGACGTCTGTGAAGGAGAGCAGAAGATGGAGCGCTGAGGGACAGATGCAGCTGTATGATGACAGAGAGCAGCAGCTCCTGACGGGAATCATCAGTCATGTGACTCAACAACATTCAGCTGAATACTGGTGTGGAGTTCAGTCTGATCCAGGACACAAGAGCTTCATCACACGAGTCCTCGTCAGCGTTACTGGTACAGATGACTCTCACACTCATATTCATTTTAATGTTATTTAAAATCACAGCTAGCTTATGTAGCTCATGTGGGAATCTATTATGGGTGTCTGATTAAGACAAAGGTGTAAAACTGTATAAACTGTATAAATTGCCACAGTATATTAGGTTAAAATATACTGTGGCAATTGTGTTTGGAGATAACCTAAACTAGCCTGTTATACCATACTCTGCTACTTTGCTTCATAGACAGAGTCTGGAAGGAGACATCCCTCGCTAACGTCACGTATGTGTTTACCGTGCATGCGCTTGTAATTTGCATTGTGTGATAAAGTTACATACATAGTGTAAACTAATATTACACTTTAATGGCACCTTTTTATACTTATATAGTGGCATCTATTTAATAATTTGAATTAAAATTATAATTAACACTCAGTAATTATTGCATACTGTTTTATAATGTACTACAAGACAGTCTTTAAATATCTCACTGCACCGGAGGCACTGGGTCAGAGAACTTGACACCCGGAAACTCTGGTTGTATTGTTCAGACAATGCATTCCAGTTCACGACACCTAATTTACTTGAGGCTTGTCTGCCGTTTAAAATCATCGGTTACCCATAAGCCAATCACATAGCGTTTGGTTATGAGGTGTGTTATGCGCCGGCTCAGCCGCCTCACACTTCCACTGTAAACACAGGTATTCTGAGTTGATAAAATAACTTTTCCCAAAACCTTTCAGGACTCTGGAGTAAGGTCACAGCAAAATCTCCTTTCAAAATGTGAAACAAAACACTCTTCTTGTTCGGGCTTCAGTTGGAAAATGCACATGCAGCTCCGCCCCACACATACTCTGATTGGTTAAATCGTCTTTCATAGACTTACATGATAGGAAATGTGTGCGTAATTGGTGTATGATGGATAATGCGGTTTAAAAACTAAAAACGCTGTACAGTTTTATAAAGCCTTCATAATGCACAAAAGAAGAAAAACAAAACAAAACATTAGCCTGTAACTCGCCATGTCCCTGAAATGATTGTTTTGTTAAATTAAGCTGATCTTTAGGCTAACATATGAATATAGCAAATTAATTGGGTTGATTATCCACAGTAAGACGATTAGCACAGCAAAATCCCCAGTGTTAATTTAACACTCTGAGTGTGGACTCATATAAACACTGAAGCAGGGTTAAAAGTAACACTGAAGCAGAGTTGAAGTTAATGAGATAATTAAGAAGTTATTTGAGTTATGATTGAGCATTATTAAAGACACCTGATGTTAACAAGCAGAATCACCAACTGAGAAAATCACAATTTGTGTGTCACCATTATAGTGGTCAGTGTTTGCTTTAGTTGGGATCTTGGCTTGTAACTTTTTAATTTTAAAATGGGTTTGGCAAGCCAAGAGCAAAAGTCTTCGGGTGGTGATGATTATGTTTTAATGTAATCGTTGTTTGACATGAATCACTGAACTCATTTAAGCTATTTTCTTTAGGTAAAACTTCCATTAATGACTAATATCTTTGATTCCACAATGAAAGAGTCTGTATTCTCTATACTGGCTGTTTTGTAGGCATCTTTTGCAAGTGATTCTGACTTTTTTTATTACATTTTTTTTATTTTAAGGCACACAAAGATAACAAGAATCAGTGTATGAATCTCAACAACAGTGACAAACAGCATATTCAGATAAACAGATCTACTCTGAACATCACAAAACTAGATACTACAAATTCACATAAAAACAGCAAATATGAAATATAGTTAGAATAAGAAGCTGAAAAGACAGTTCAGATCATAATTTATTCATGCCGCAATGCATGATGGGAGCCATGGATGAGATTTTTTATTGGCTACAACATGCTTTTTTGATGGTCACCGTTGTTGTGATGCTCACGCTGATTCTTGATGTCTATGTGTCTAAACGAAACTTTTTTTTATGTAGAACTAACTTTTAAAAACATCCCATACCCATACACCTAAAACGCTGGATTGCTTACTTTTTTTCACTTATGTATACAGTAAAGAACCTTGAACTCAGGCATTCAGGTCACTCCACAATCAATACCACACATGGTTGCTTTAGCCGCACAAAGGCTAAAGTAAATAACTGAAAGTTCAAGATCCCAACTAAAGCAAACACTGACCACTATAATGGTAACACACAAATTGTGATTTTCTCAGTTGGTGATTCTGCTTGTTAACATCAGGTGTCTTCAATAATGCTTAATCATAACTCAGTCTCACAGCCACTGTCAAATATTGAGATAAACTTTATAAAGTATCATCTATTTGTATTAAATTGGTATCTTTTCCGATATCCATTTTGTGACCATTGAGCTGATTCTTTTCAATCAGCAGGAATGATTCGGGACATCGATCTACATTTAATGTGGCTTAATGCATTAAAACAGTCTTTTTAAAAGACAAAACTCAGTAAACAAATTAATAATAAAGCATTCTATTCACTGACAGGCAGATGAGTCCAGAATAAGAATGCAATGTGTTTGATTACGTGTTAAGCGTTTTCCTCCCATAGAAAACCATTAGACTAAAAGGAAAACGTGTAACATCCCACATAGCAACATTGTTTTGGCCCAGATCCGGCCCACATCTGGCACCAGTGGAAAGATGATCTGGCTCACATGCAGAGTGGACTGATGGCACTTGGGCGGACCGCTCCTGTTTGCCAGATTTGAGCCACAAGCAGGCCATAGCAATGCCACATGTCAGCCAAGAGTCTTGGCTGACATGTGGCATTGCTATGGCCTGCTTGTGGCTCAAATCTGGCAAACAGGAGCGGTCCGCCCAAGTGCCATCAGTCCACTCTGCATGTGAGCCAGATCATCTTTCCACTGGTGCCAGATGTGCAGAGGTGGAGAGTCCAGGGGTCAGAAAGTAAAAGTCCTGCCACATTTTTGCTCCACCCATGAACTCAGCAGCTGATTTCACCAGAGGAGGAAACAAGTCATTCCTTCCAAGTCACAAACTAGTCTCAACTCAAATCCCAAGTCCTCAAAGAGTTAAAGTCAATGAGATAATTAAGAGACTAATTAAATGATGATTGTGCATTGGTGATGAACACCTGCTGTTATTGTGCGTTACAGAGGATCAGATGCTGATGTTGTATTGGTTAAAATTATGCCACCATCATGGAGATCAGTGTTTGCTTCAGTTGGGCTCTTGACCTTTGGCTTCTTGTGTTAGATATTTCTCTGTAAAAGTACATGTGCTGCTATAAAACAGTGCGATCATTGCTTTGCAGAAAACCGTTACTAGCTGCTTTTACATGATGAAGTAATTATTAGGCATCAGTCTGTTTATTTCCAAAACAATTTTGTGTATTTATTATTAACAAATGTTCAGTCTTTAAATAACCTACCTTGTGGAACCGTTGGTTTAATCACTATAATGAATACATTTCCTAATGTATGTAATAAATATATATTTTTGAAATCTTTTCCTAATAAGATGCACAGACATCATGACCCAGCATATGAATCTCAACAATGGTGACAATCAACAAAACGCTTCAAGCTGAAGTGCATGCTGGGTAACACCATAGTAAAAACTCCCATCATGCACTGTAGCATGAATAATTATTGTAACCACTGTTGAGGATCATATGATAAGTGCTCATGTCTAAAATCCTGAGCCTGTACAGTTTTTTTTTCCCCCAATATTTAAGCATTACAATAATATTTGTTTAATAGGACTTTTTTGTAGTTCAGTAATTGCTGAACATAATTTAACAAACCAAAGAGAGACACCTTCATGAAGTTAATTAAAATGTTTTAGAAGAAAAAAGGGCAATTCAATTTTCTACTTCAAGCTTTTCATTCAGTAATGTGTTAATGTTTACTACGTAACACAACCGCAAGTGTTTAAAAGCAAATTACTTTGAATTATTAAAAAGGTCAATAGCCCAACTAAAGCAAACACTGATCTCCATGATGGTGGAAGGTTTTTTTTTTTCTTTTTTTCTTCCAGTTGATTTCATCCAAGGCTGTGCTTAAAGTCAATTGTAGTTCTTGTGTTTCTCTTTTCTTCAGTGATGTTGATTGTTAACAGCAGGTGTTCATCACTAATGCAGAATTATCATTTAATTAGTCACTTAATTATCTCATTGACTTTAACTCTTTGAGGACTTGGGATTTAACTTGAGACTTGTTTGTGACTTGAAAGGAACGACTTGATTCCTCCTCTGGTGAAATCAGCTGCTGGGTTCATGGGTGGAATAAATATATGGCAGGACTTTTACTTTCTGACCCCTGGACTCTCCACCTCTGGCCAAGAGTAAAGAAATTAAACAGAAATTGACCTTATCTGAGCCACAAAATCTGTGTATATTAAATATGAAGTAATTTCAGCCTTAATAAACCTGTTAACAAACAGAATCACTGAAGGAAAGAAGAGAACAGAAAAAGAGATGAGCAAAAACACAAGAACTACAACTGACTTCAGCCACAACCTTAGATGAAATCAATTGAAGATAAAAGAAGACATTACATCTCCGGAGATCTCACCAGAGGATGATTAAACAACTCCACAAACAGCATTACCAGCTTCAATTATTACTAACCAGACTGACTTTATTTCTGTTAGACATCTACAAAAGTTTTTATTGAGAATTAACAGAGGTTTAACTCTAATGTGTTTCACCATAACAGTGATTAGTGTTTTCATTAGTTGGGCTCTTTTTTGGCTGCTGTGACGGTGAGTTTGTTAAACACATTTGTAGCTTCAAAGAAAGCTAAAACGAATTTAGGTCAAGTGATGGCGGTTATCTGTTGATGGTTTTATAATTATCATGAAACAGGCTGATATGCTTTTTTTTTTAATCTAACAATTGTTTAATTAACATATTCACGTCACAAACCCTGTGTTTCTGCAGCATGAGATCCAGCAATATTACAACAATCAGTTAGAAAATTTTAACGAACATGAAAACCTCAATCTATGATGACACACAGACATCAACAGTAAGAACATGAATCTCAACAATGGTGACAATCAAATGTACCTTGCTGCAATGCATGCTGGGTACTAGCATAGTACAAAACTCCCAGCATGCATTGCAACATGAATAAATTATGCAGCTGAATTGTCCTATTATTTTGTTTAATTCTTAATATTTTCTTATTTTTTTTGCTGTTGTTTAGTTGTGACTTAGTAGCTTTTCAGTGAAGTTTTGAATTGATCAGTTTATCTAAATATTTCTGATTGTCACCATTATTCAGATTAATGTGCTGATTGTTTATATATGTGTGTGGCAGCATAGGTTATTTTTTTTTTTTTAGCTCATGTTTGTTAAAAGATTTTAACTGATTGTTATAATACTGCTGGATCTCATACGGCAGAAACACAGGGTTTGTAATATGAATGTATCATTGGAACAACATAATTGTTAGATTTTAAAAAAATAAAAAATCACTGAACCACTGTACTTCATGATGATTATAAAACCATCAACAGAAAACAGCTGTCACTTGATATCATGTCACTTTAGCTTTCTTTGAAGCTGCAAATGTATTTAACAAACAGCAGCCAAAAAAAGACAAAATATATAATAAGAGTTAGGAGCCCAACTAATGGAAACACTAATCACTGTTATGGTGAAACACATTAGAGTTAAACCTCTGTTAATTCTCAATAAAAACTTTTGTAGATGTCTAACAGAAATAAAGTCAGTCTGGTTAGTAATAAGTGAAGCTGGTAAAGCTGTTTGTGGAGTTGTTTAATCCTCCTCTGCTGAGATCTCCAGAGATTTAATGTCTTCTTTTATCTTCAATTGATTTCATCTAAGGTTGTGGCTGACGTCAGTTGTAGTTCTTGTGTTTTTGCTCATCTCTTTTTCTCTTTTCTTTCCTTCAGTGATTCTGCTTGTTAACAGGCTTATTGAGGCTGAAATGACTTCATATTTAATATACACATATTTTGTGGCTTAGATAAGGTCCATTTCTGGTTAATTTCTTTTCTCTTGGCTGACATGTGGCATTGCTATGGCCTGCTTGTGGCTCAAATCTGGCAAACAGGAGCGGTCCACCCAAGTGCTATTATTTTACACTGCATGTGGGCCAGATCATCTTTCCACGGGTGCCAGATGTGGGCCGGATCTGGGCCAAAACAATGTTGCTATGTGGGAAGTCTCTTCTGCTCACCAAGTCTGTCTTTATTTCATCCAAAGTACATCAAAAACAGTAATATTGTGAAATATTTATACTATTTAAAATAACTGTTTTCTATCTTAGTGTATTTTAAATGTAATGTATTCCTGTGATCAAAGGTGAATTTTTTAGCACCATTCCTCCAGTCTTCAGTGTCACAATTATTACTCAGTTAATCACTAAATTACTTAATTGCAATGTACATCTTCTTTCAGTGAACTCAAATGAATTAAGTTCAGAGTACTCATAACTGTTAGTTTTTTCAACGTAAACGGTTTAAGGCAATCGGTTTCCTCAAATGGTTTGAGTTAACATAACTTGTCAGGTTTTTAGGAAACATGAATTCTGGGTAGTGAATGACATCAGCAACACTTGTATTTACCATGAGACACGTGACTCAAGATCTCTGTGAGAAATCAGCCTATAGAAATTCATTGTTTTGTTGCTTTATTTGCAGATGATACAGAAAGAACATCATCACGATCATCACCATCCTCTTCATCATCATCATCACCATCATCATCAACATCACCATCACCATCTTCATCTTCATCATCATTAACATCATCTTCATCATCATTTGAATCTCCTCTACAGAGAATGTGTGTCAGAACCTGATTTATTTTAAAGGAGTCTGAGATGTTCATTATTCGGTGTCTGAAATAAACACTTATCATCAAATGACACTCACACTGTGTGAACAGATCATATTTAGCAAATACACATTGACTGTAACATCAGAGTTTCCTCCAGATGAGATCTATGTTTCTTCTGATATGTAAATATTTAATGTAGTTTTTTTTTTTTTTTTTCAGTGTGTCACTTGTGTATTTAAGGCTAAATACATTAATATGAGATTTTCTGTAAAGCTGCTTTGAAACAGCATTGAATGTGAAAAGCAATATTTAAACAAATATGACTCTTTTGTGATATTGAGTGATATTAGTCTTTTTTAGACTGGAGCGTCTAGATTCAGTCTGAGATAAAACTGTCATTCTTTTAAGAAGTGAAGTGTGCATTTTAGCATTAATGACTTCAAAATCAAGCTTAATCACAAAATACTGTTTTCAGTAAAGTTTCAAACACTGGCAGACAGATGATCATAAACTCACAACACGGATTGAGACACTGTTATTATGTGGAGCTCCGTCAGACTGAACAAATAAACCATTTCTGTCCAGGGCAAGAGTTTGTTTATTTAATTTCATATTGATCACAGATTGTAATTTTCTCAAATATAAAATTATTCTCTCAGTTATATTCTGTATATAGTACCTGAAGAAAACAATTAGTGATACAATTAATTTTTGACATAAAAAATGCAATAATAAATCATTGTATATAATCAGCAGCTGAATGTGAATAACATCTCAGTAAGAGCTGCTGCCAGGGGCGTAGCAACCGGGGGGGACGGGGGGGGGACACGTCCCCCGCACTTTTAGAAACAGGTGATTCTGACCCCTGCTAATTTTTTTTTTTTTTTTTTTTTTTTTTTTTTAGGATCCAGCGTGAATATTTCCTGTAGTGTTCTCTGATTTGTTACTTAGATTTGAGTGAAGTAACATTCAGCCAATCACAGAGCGAATCATCTCCTGGGCGCGTCTGCTATGAGCTTCAAATCTCTTGTTACTCTTCTGAATTTTCGTTCGTTCGTTTGTTCACTTTGCTATTAGGCCGTCTGGGATAAAATGCACCCCAGAAAAAAGCAAAGGACGATTACATCCTTTTTTCAAACACACACTGTAAGTATGTTACAGTATGTCGCGATGACACGAATCGCGCGATAAAGTTTTCATGTTATGATTTAACCTATTGAACCCGTATGGACCTCGTCATGTCATTCAGTGTGTTAAATGCTCTCCTAATTGTCGCTTTGGATAAAAGCGTCTGCTAAATAAGACGTAACAATGTTATTGGTTTCTGCTGTCTTTTGTTTGTCTACGTGCTGCTCGCGGAGTAAAATTATCATTTCACAATAAATCATATTTGTTTTGCAATGAATATCTTAAAATTCATATTCTTTTAATTCATAACTGTTACTTTATGTCCTAACTAGTCTGTAGGAAAGGCAGGCTGTGACGTCACTGGCAGAGAGAGGGGGCAGTTGCTCAACCTCTCCAGAATGTGTACAGGTGAGATTTGTATAAAAAAAAAAGCAGATTGACTATCTTAAGCTGCAGTAGGGAACTTTTGACGCTCTAGCGGTTAATACACATAACTGCTTGCATCTTGCGGAAGAACATCGTAGCCGGAACTACTTCTCTCTGTTTATGTCTATGAAGAATCACAAAGGTACTGGGTTACTCCGCCGCGGTACCCCCGAAGCGATCTAAAATAGTCCGAATATAAACATTATTATAGGTGTACCCTAGTGATTCAGGACAAGCCAAAAACACGGTTTGGAAAATAGATTCATGTTGTACTCGCTAATTATATACATTTTTCTACATTTTGAACACAAACAAAGTTACGGACCGCAGCTCTGATTGGTTGTTTTTTACCGGGAGTGATGTATTTCTGCAAATGGCAACAAGTATCCCAGAGTGCAGTCTGGACGATGGGGCGGGGCGACACGTTGGGGCGGAGCGACACGTGTCGCCCCGCCCACCTCAGCGGTTATTGGTTTATGATTAAGATGAGCTTATTGGTGTACAGATGAGTGACGATTTTACAGCTTTTTGGTATAGAGAATTATGACGCTATTAGCAGGATTGGAATTCGGAAGTAGACACTCAGATGAATAAACTTTTAATATAAATTAAAAAGTGAATATAAATGTTGTGTTTTTGCATTTATTGTTGCATTTCCACAACATACCGTATAAAGACAAAGAGTTTTGGATTACGACGAACAGAATAGAAATAAATGGTCTACTCCCTCAATGGCATTAGTGTAGACGCTACCTCGGCATTACTCGCTGGTTTGAAAATGACACGGCAATATTATGCGAAGTATGGTTATGTAGATAGTCATGGAGTACCTTGATTTATATATTCAAATTATATATACATACATATATATATATATATATATATATATATATATATATATATATATATATATGTGTGTGTGTGTGTGTGTGTGTGTGTATATATATATATATATATATATATATATATATATATATATGTGTGTGTGTGTGTGTGTGTGTGTGTGTGTGTGTGTGTGTGTAACAAATTGTCACCAGTCTCTGAACGTCACCAATAATATTCTGAATATTCCCTTAGCCCCTACGAAAATTTACCATGGTTCTGCTACAGTAACTATAGTAAAACTATGGTGTTTTTATAATTACAGCTCACAGTAATTAATATGCCAACAAATATTTTTACTACAATACATCCATGGTTACTTTTTGCAAGGAAGGAACTATACAGGTTCTAAAGAACTTGCCCAAAAACACTTGTTACTTTCTTTTATTTGTTTTCTGAACTGCACTACTGAAAACCTCATTAATCCTCACAATCCTGTCACAACTAAATTAAGAATCCATTATGAGCATTGCATAGCAAATGATGTTATCATCAAATATGAGCAACCTTAAAGAATGATAGACTGATGTAAATGACTGAAACCTGTTGTCATGCACGTGTTTTCCATAGCTTTTTTATTAAAACATTATACACTGCAAAGTTTAACTTTAAATGACATCAATTAATACATCAAAACCAGTTATCTCAGCCCATTCTCTATTTCCCTTCAATGAACTTATCACACAAATGTGTTTCATGCCGCAAAAAAAAAAAAAAAAAATACAGTCCTTGGAACAAAATCCTGTGTAAACAAAAGCCCAGAAGATCACCACGCCGGTCTCTTCCCTGTACCCTGGTGGGTTAAACTTGAAAAGGGCTCTGCACTGCAAGCGTTCCCTGATGCTGTACATCCGTCTGAACTCGTTCCGGTAGACAGGAGGACAATTCTTCCAGTTGGCCACAACTTATAGTGTAAAGACAAAATACATGAAAGATAATAATAATAATACAAAAAAAGTTTAACAGCCTTCTACTACAAAATTCAATTGGAGAATGAGCATTAAACGGGGAAATCTTACTGTCTAGCCAGGCAAACTGTGCCGCTTTCCGAAAAACTTCGGAGCACATCCCTAAACCATCTGCAAACCACAGAAAGTGTCAAATATGCAGAGTCACCCGCCGACAAAATAACTTCCCTGAGGATTTCCAGTGGAAGCTGTTGAATCAAAAACATACATAGGTTTATTTATACATGTATATAAAAGTTATTAAACATTATATAAACACTGACTACAGACAACCTGCTTTAAAACTCTCATTAAAAACTCTATAGATTGTTGTCACAACTGCATACTCATTCTTTTATAATAACACTAATAAAATGTTAATATATACAGTACTGTGCAGAAGTATTAGGCATGTTAGTATTTTCACATTGAAAAAAAAAAAAAAACAGTTTTAAGCCAATTATTTATATCTTTTGCTGTTGTGTGTCAGTAGGATATATTAGTTTACATTTCCACACATTCATTTTGCCATTAATTGTAATAATCCAGTAAGATATTTGTATATATTTGTATGCATGATCCACATGAAGATCTTTTACATTGAATATAAATATTTCTGTCTTATATGGTGAACAAAATCCACATTAGATCGCAAACAGAAGTTATTTAAAAAACTCACTGAAAATGAATTAAACTGAAATGTTTTTAAATGTCTTTGATGCTGATGTTAACTGATAGCTATATATTAAATAATCCACAGTGCTGACCAATATAGTACTTGTACATAATACCAATTTCACATCTGAACAACTAAAATACCTCTGCATGTACACACATATGTAATTATTAGTTCTTAATGAATGTATGTGCACAAATAACCTGCTTTGCTGGACTCTGCCTGAAGACATGGTGAATGGTGAAGTTCCTCCCCTCAGTGGTTGAGCTCTAAAAGAACAAATGTCAAGAGGTAGGTATATTGCTAGATATAGTACAGAGTAATGTTTCATGTAGCAACATTCAAACAGCTACATACATTTGCGGAGTGAAGCTGTCCAGGAGAACAGAACACCACCACCTCCTGATCATGTCATCCTGAATAATAATAATAATAATAATAATATACACACAAAAATCATGCATGTCTGTTCAAATAACTTGACAAATGTGATGCCATACCTCTGTAAAATCGAACCTATGAACTAAAGCCATGTGCAGAGTGTACCACAAAGAACAATAAAATGAGCAATTTATAACAATTATTAACAATAATTATTCAAATTGAACGTACCATGGATAAATAAATGATCGAACATCGCATTTCATATTATAAGATATTTACACATCCACTTTTACTCACCTGAAGCAATCAACGTAATAGCGTTATTACTCTGCTGCTGTAGTTGCCACCGTTCTGTTTTTTTTCAACGCAAACTGCCCCCTGCTGGCTCGGAGGAAAATGTCAAAGGCGGGGAAAACAAATATGGGCGGGGCGACACGTGTCGCTCCGCCTCGAATTTCGCCCCGCCCCATCGTCCAGACTGCACTCTGGGGTTACTCAATGGCAATAGGACCACTGGGAGGAGCCAGAGGAGCTTGATTTTTTCACAGATTATCTGTCTCTTATTTTTCATAAAATGTATGTTGTATACAATTACTGTAGATGTAATCTGTATACTCATTTAACACCTGTTTTTGTCCAACTGTTAAAAAAAAAAAAGTTATTGTTCAAATGTAGTGCAACTGAAATATTGTAAATATCATAAAATATCTTTATTTCATAAAAAAAAAAAAAAAAAAAAAAAAAAATTATAGATGGTCTCCCATTGGTCTCAAAGTCCTGCAGTATATTTAAATTTCGAGTATGATTTAACAAAAATAGGTTCCTGTAAGCTATCATGTCATGTTCCCAAATTTGAAAAAGTAAAATGCCAAATGGTATTCTATTTAGAATTCATTATGAACATCAGCTTTGGGTCAAATCACTTTTAAAATGGCTGCTACGCCCCTGGCTGCTGCTGTTTTCATGTCTGTCCACCAGATATCACTGTCTCTATAATCAATGTGATGCACTCAAGAAACAGTTTATTAAACTCTTAAACAGTTTGAAACCTTAATTAATTCTGAGGAAATGATATTTTCTGCCTTTATAATGAGCTTCATGTACATGGGTCTGTTTTGTCTGTATCCTCCAGCTTCATGTCAATTTTGTGTGAAATACTATTTCACTTCCTTCTTTATTAACTCTCTCTCTCTCTCTCTCTCTCTCTCTCTCTCTCTCTCTCTCTCTCTCAGAGGAAGTGGGCGTCTCTGTCACATTCATCTGTTCATGTTAAACACGTGACCAGGAAAGAGACACTAAAACTCATCTGAACACACATCGAGAGCTTCAGAAGAACTGAATCTACTAACAACAGAGAAGATCACTGAAGAAGAGAGAAGAATGAAGATCATCTGGACTTTCACTCTGCTGATGATTCCTGGTGAGAGTCTGAACTCAGTAAATCACTCGAAACAGCACAGACTTTCACTTCAGCTCATGAATTCACTCTGAAAAACTTTCATCTCTGTTCATTCTGATATAAATATGTGATTGTTGTATTAAGATGCTGGTTTGTTGTAGGTGTGTTGAGCTCCATCAGTGTGACAGGATATTCAGGAGGAGGAGTCAGCATCACATGCAGATATGATAGAAGATATACAGACAATAACAAGTATTTTTGTAGAGGAGAGTGGTCAGTTACATCATTGACTAAATGGTGGTCTGATCTCATCAAGACTGAAGAGAAAGATAAATGGGTTGATTCTGGAAGATTCTCTCTGTATGACGACACAAGAGCAGCAGTTTTCACTGTGACCATCAGAGATCTGAGAGAACAGGATTCTGGGACGTATTACTGTGCAGTTGATAGATCTTGGGCTGAAGATTCCTACACTGAAGTGAATCTGAATGTTGTAACAGGTGAGTAACTGAGACTCTCAAACCCATGATGATCATCAACATCACACACTCAACACTGACTCTGATTAGTGTGATTTATTATCATGAATGTGAATACAAATACAATCCTTAAGATTTACACTTATAAGTAATATTGACCTGAATTCATAAATGTTACAGCAAAGTGACCATAAATGTGTTTATATTGAGAAGTTATATTGTTTTACAGATTAAAAACTCAGTGCTGTGAGAGGATATTCAGGAGGAAATGTGATTATAAACTACAAATATAAGACGCTAGAAGAGAATCCTTTGATAGATGTGTGTAAAACTGGAGCAGATCGATGTTTTACTCTAATAAACACTGACAGAGCAGCAGAATGGACACATGACGGTCGATTCTCTGTTCATGATGACAGATCTGCTCGTCTCTTACGTCTGTTTATCAGAGAACTGAATGAGAACGATTCTGGAGAATATAAGATTACAGTCAAAGTTTCTGAAGACTACAGTTTCATGCATCTGTTTCTGTGCTGAACTGATGAATCTGGTGTTTAATGTGAACTTGATTTGTCTCTCAAGCAGCTGATTGTTGTCAGAAGAGCATCAGTCTCTCCGCTGCTGCAGGAGCATCTGTGAACATCAGCTGCAGATACCCACAATCCCACAGTGCTGATGTGAAGTTTGTCTGCAGGAGATCTGGATCTGATCTCTGTGCTGAAGAGACGTCTGTGAAGGAGAGCAGAAGATGGAGCGCTGAGGGACAGATGCAGCTGTATGATGACAGAGAGCAGCAGCTCCTGACGGGAATCATCAGTCATGTGACTCAACAACATTCAGCTGAATACTGGTGTGGAGTTCAGTCTGATCCAGGACACAAGAGCTTCATCACACGAGTCCTCGTCAGCGTCACTGGTACAGATGACTTTCTCACTCAGATTCATCAACATAATTCAAAATCACATCTAGCTTTCAATCAGCAGATCACTGTATTCTGTGCTGCTTGACTGAGCAAAGATACGAAAACAGGAAGTGTACAGAAATGGAAGTGTAATTGCAAAACTGCTGCAGTTTATTGTCAGTAAAATGAGTTTTGTGTAGAATTATAATGCTGTTCTGCAAATGCAGTGGTCAGTGTTTGTGACTGTTTTATTCATACGGTTCTTCATACATGTATGTGTATGGATCATTTATTTACTAGCATTATCTTGGGAAAGGCTACAGCAGCGTGTGAATGCAGGACCTGCAGATCTGCATGTAGTTTGTTCTTCATGTGGTAATTGCATATTTCAACAGTGTTTGTTGTTGCAGCATTAGTTGGTCATTCTGACACATTATAACTACAGTTTTTAAACTAGATCAAGTTTGCTCATCCTGATGCAGTATCAGTACAGGTTTCTCATCACTTCTGCGAGTCATTTCAGCAGTCTTGTACTATAGTGAAGAAGCTGCAGTTAAAGATGCTATGAACTCTTTTATTCACTGAGAAACCACAGGCTTCAGTCACAGAAACTCAAACAGACAGCTGGCAGATTTATTCTCTGAGCGTCTCTGTATCAGCAAACATTCATTCTGGGAAGTGAATGTGTGACATCAGTAACATATACCATGGGAAAAAGTCATGTCAAGATGTTTGTGTAAAAAATAAAAATAAAATAAAAACCTTAGAAATGCATTGTTTTATTGCTTTATATACAGATAATCTGAAAACAAATTCACCACCACCATCATCATCATCATCACCAACGTCATCATCATCATCATCATCATCATCATCATCATCATCACCTTCATCATCACCAACATCATCGTCATCATCATCATCATCATCATCATCATCATCATCTGCTTCTTCTTTCTCATCAGTCACATCTCCACTGATCACAAGAGTTTCCAAATCATCTCCATCCAGTTTCACATCTGCAGGTGCAATATTTCAAAATACTTTGAAATATGTATGTAAAATAATAATAATAATAATAATAATAATAATAATAATAATAATAATAATAATAATAATAATAAACTAATTGTCTTCTTGTAAATGTAGACCTGTTTAAGTGAATTTGCATTTTGAAAGTTTGTAGCCTATCAAGACGTCTGCAGCATTGGTGTGTCATTAACGAATATTTGACTTCCAGTAGCTTGTGAGTTCAAGAATAACGGCGACACACTGGATGCGTGGCGCAAGCGTCTCAGCTGCGTGGCGTGACCGTTTGTAATTCGGCTCCCATGTTAACAGGTTAGAGCAAACAGACTGCCTGTGTGAGACGCGCGGAAAACGCGTGCATGCTAGAAATAGGACCGACGCCTATCTTTCACGCGACACGCAAGCGTGTTGGAAGCGTTTCCAGGCAAAATAGAATAGGAAAATATGTTTATATGTCATTTTGTACACAACTTCATATTAATTCATGACACTTTGATGTTTGAAAGTCTATAGGTTGACATATATTCAGATATAAATGTAATTTAAAAAATAAATAAATAATTATCGATTTTCAAATATTGCACCTGTCAAACATACTCTATTTTGCCCTTCAATACTGTGGACGATGTGCTTCATTAGTAGGCTTTACATGTATGCTTAACATGAAGGTGTAGGTGTGTAAAAAAGTTGAAATTGTTGTCAGGAAGACAAGAGCCTGGTCTATCGGTCTCCCTCTATGTCACCTACAGTAGCAGCAGCGCACCAGCGATTCTGGTGTGTAAAGACACAGAAAACGTGAAGCAGCCGTCATGCAACTGACACGCAGCAGAAACGCCACACTCACGCCACACAGCCAGTGTGTCACCGGCAGGGGCATCGGACTCGGGGTAAAACCAGGACTGATTACCAGGGCCCCAAAGGAAGAGAGGGCCATTGGGATATATATTATTTTACCTGGATATGTTCATGGGGGGGGGGGGGGGGGGCATGGGGGCCCATCAGGACTGCCTATACATAGGGCCCGGGATCTTGTGCAACGCCCCTGGTCACCGGCCTAAGGTTTAGAAATCTTAGGGGCCGTTCACATATCACACCTAAAAACGTGTGGAAAATGCTAGGTGCACCGCTTTCTCCTTATTTCCAAAGCGCTTGGGCAGCTGCACTCCTGAGGCGTCTGCCATTGCTAAGCAACCATGACCTGCTCTCTCCATGAAGATGCGGAAATTTCAGCAAAGGATAAATGGATTTGCAGCACTAAAAATCACTTGCAGTAGCTCTGCTACTAAATTTATTTCAAAATGGCAATCCATATACAGCTATGATCAGCTGTTCCTTCATCTTGGCTGAGCTTTCAACATTGTTACAGGAAAGGATGAAGCTGATTGGTTGGTTCTTGTCACATGACCCGCGGTGCGCTTGCAGCATTTTGAAAAGTTGAGATGTTTTTAACTCGATGCGGTGCGGACGCGCCTGGAAAAAACAATCACATCGCACCAAGTGCGCATCACGACCGTGCCACTTCCATTATGAGCGTGCATACCGCGCGCCTACATTGGAAATAACGAACTTGAGCACGCAAAAGACGCGACATGTGAACGGCCCCTCGACCAGTTAAGCTCAAATGCTATTTTGGGGATTTCCGCCTGCCATTTTCCTACCTAAATTCAAAAGCTTCCCATTCCCACATGCAGAGGTGTACATACAAATGTTTGATATAATTTTAAAGGAAACCTTTTGACATTACATAAACACTGTTGAACCTGATAAAAATGATTTGATATGTTGTCTGTGTTAAAATAAATAGGGAAAAAAACAAGGAGCTTTATTTTATTTTTTATAAACTGAAGTTTGAAATGGAAGATGCTCAGGCAATGAAGGGCCTAGCAGCTTCAGACCTATTTTATGTGTTTCCAGCACATGTCAGCTAATAGAGGAAAAAGGAAATTTGTTTCTATTATAATCTATGCAAAAGTTATTCCATTCCAACTGAAGGAAGGTATAATACCCTTTTTGTATAAAATATCCACCTTCCCAAATATGAAATGTTCCTATACATACATGCAGAGGGGAAATATGCAATATCTGTATTTTATTTTACAGAAAACACTTTGAAGTTACATACAAAGCTGCTGCTAGTGACGATTAGTATTTTTTATTTAGTTTTTCATATGATGAACCACCTCAATACAAAGTGTTTTGTTGTGTGTGTGTGTGTTCAGAACAATCTTTGAAAGAGGATAAGTCAAACTGCAAACTAGCAAACTGCTTTTAATTATGAAATATATCTGGTCTATCACAATCTAAAATAGAATCCACAATCTCCAGTTTCATATAATTTCATTTATGTCCATTCTGTATTGGTATACTGATTAGGACATCTGACCTGTCTCCATCATCTGTATCTGTCATCTTCCAGCATCCCATCTTTGTTTTGTTTTGACTTATTATCAGCGCTAATCCGGGAGCTGGACGCTGGTAAACGACCTTCGGAGCATATACAGACGAATACATGTTCATCCACACAGTACTGGAATAATCCATGTGTATTTACTGTATCCCATCGACCACCGCTGCCCCAGCGGATGTGGAAATGGGCACTCACTGTCCATTCCCTCTCCCGCTGTTGACGCAGAGATGTTAAATTCAGCAGCTCTGAGTGGAGCACACAGCTCAGACTGACAGCTCAAGAGACAAATAGTGCTTCACAAATGAGATCCGATGGATATATTTTAAGACAGCCGCTCAGGCCCATCAAATGAGAATGAGAGCTTTCTTGTGATATATGACTTGCCTGTTTTGTGAAAATTATTTTAAATACACATTCTTCTGAAAAGCTTAATTTTACAACTTTATGAATCATAAAACCCCAAAGAATGGTATTCTTTGTAAATAAAACACTCTAAGCTTTCAAATGAACCCATATATGGGCTGATACCATATAAGGAAGGCTTTGCAAGTGACACATGAACATTTTGCAGGCTATTTTTAGACCCAGTACTGGGTCCACAGAGTTTAAGATTAACTAGGTGGGACTCTGCATTTCCATCCTCAAAAATAAAATGCTGTGGTATATTTTTGGGGTGTTTCCACACGGTTTAACCTCATGTTACAGTATTTTTAAACAGAGCGGGGTTACAGTAATTTTGTGCTCAAAAAGTCTGTTTATGACAATCTGAACAATCTGTACATTCAGCTTTATATGAGCATAACAGATGTGCAAGTGTGAGATGAGAACATTATTTACAGCACTTGTGTGAATGTACAGCGTGAAACCTTGAAACTTGCAGGCCCAGTTTCATAGTCCGGTCAATCCTCACAAACGTCAAGATAAGGCCATGATCTGATCTGATGTTTGCTCAGAGTGATCTGACTGATGGACCTGATCGTTTCTCCTGTGTTTTCAGGCTCTTTTCTGATCGTTCCTCTGGTTCTGCTTCTTCTGGTTCTGATCAGCGTTGGTCTCTTATTTCTGTTTCTCTCTAAGAAGCATCAGTCTCGAGGTAAAGCTCCTTCTTAATGTCTTTAGATGCAGAAACTCTCTTCATATGGTGTTTAAAACAAAGATTTGTTCCTATTTTTCCATTTTGAGTCTGTCTCCATCTACAGACTGCAAAGAGACATGATCAAAATACAGATATTTGATGATATGTGAAAACAGACTTCAATGTAGAAATGTGATATAATGTTGTTAATTTAGACTTTTGTTTTTGCAGGCGGTGATTCATCATCTCAGACTGGAGCAGAAAAACATGGAGTGGTTTGTATAAACTAAAATGTTGAATAAATGTTAAAGTATTTTATAATGAATTTCTTCAGAGCTGTAAATAACTTTTTTCTCTGCAGGTTTCTCACACTGGTTGTGATTATGAGGAGATTAAAGACTCTCACAAACAGTTACCCATAAACCCCTCTGTTTCTCCTGACTGTGTTTATGCCACAGCTCAGTTACCCACAATCCCCTCTGTTTCTCCTGACTGTGTTTATGCCACAGCTCAGTTACCCATAAACCCCTCTGTTTCTCCTGACTGTGTTTACGCTACAGTTCAGAAAGACACTGGTGACTCTCAGATCTTCATCACATCTGCTGAGGATCTGAATTACTCCGTGGTGAATTTCCAGAAGAAAGCAGACTGTCCTGAAGGTGTCAGATTGAGGAATAATCAGGATTGCAGTGAATACACTGCTGTCAATCATCTCACTGACTGACGACACACAGCAGAGAATCTCAATCAACTGAAAGTTTTGATTTTGTGTTCAAGCTTCTCTGATTAGTATTTGTGTTATTTTTGTGGTTGTCTTCTGCTGTATATTTTAGACAGTCTTGCAGGTCAGACTTTTGACTGTCAATGTGAAGAATGTTTAAATGACAGAGCAGTGTTTTGTTCTGCAAAGAAATGATCAGAACAACCTCTGTGTTTTTGGTCAGCATTTGATGTAAATATGTACTGAATATTTCTGAGATAAAAGAATATGCGCCTGTGATCAGTTAGTTTTGTTAATGTTAAACTACACGTCTGGCAGCTGCGGTTCTTCTGAAACTTTTATTAAGTCTCAGTGTTTAAAAGCTCACACATTTTTACACATGCAGCAGCTACTGCTTTTTTCCTCAGTGTTTAATAGATAGATTAAAAGCTTGATAACTTAGAAAAGAACATTTAGTAAACTAAGATGAAGCCATGATATTGTATGCAAATATGATATGAATGCACTATATTTATATATATATATATATATATTTGTGTGTGTGTGTGTGTGTGTGTGCACAGATAAATCATGATAAATACATGATAAATACAGTAATGTTCATTTAAAAAAAAAAAAAAACAGTGCATTTTGATTTCACTGCTATTTTAATCAATCAACAGTGTGTTTATTTGGTCACTATGGTAACCGCTGCTGTTTGCACGTTTGTCCTCTAGATGTCGCTGTCATGTGACTCAACAACATTCAGCTGAATACTGGTGTGGAGTTCAGTCTGATCCAGGACACAAGAGCTTCATCGCACGAGTCCTCGTCAGCGTCACTGGTACAGATGACTTTCTCACTCAGATTAATTTTAATTTTATTTAAAATCACAGCTAGCTTCTGTAGCCCATGTGGGAATGTATTATGGGTTTCTGATCAAGATAAAAGTGTAAAACTGTATAAAGTTAGGTTAAAATATACTGTAGGAAAATGTGCTTGGAGATAAGGTAAACTAGCCTGGTAATGCCAAACTCTGTTACTTTGCTTTGCTTCATAGACAAAGTCTGGAAGGGCATAATTGACCCGCGTTTTCTTTCTCGTGGGGGGGCTAATGAGCACATAAGCTGTGTCTCAAAGTTTAGTGTACACACTTCGAAGGCCACGGATTTCGAAGACCTGGGGCCGGTTGCATAAACATAGTCATTATCTTAAGACTGTGTCTAAGAAATAGTCTGACTAACTAAAGTCACTGAAGAAAGACCATTGCATAAAATAAGCTCACACCTATCTTTATTAAGACAGTCTAAATCGCAGTGATTTGTGGGAAAAATAAGACGCTAAACAACTTAAACAAAATGGCCGACAGTTCGCGCTCGTCACAGTTTTCCTTTGCGGAAAATATTTGTATATTAGAGGAATACAATGCTGCTAAAACGACTCTAATGAACAAATTTAACGATTACAACGGCAATAGCAAAAAACACAAAGCTTGGACAACAATTACAGAAAGAGTTAACAGTGTCAACCCATCTGTCAACCGATCCGTCAAAGATGTTCAAAAACGGTTTAAAAATATGGTTCAAGAGGCAAAAAAGGAATTTTTTAAGCGAACAAACCCAGCAACAGGGGGAGGACCATCTCCTAAATTGAAAAGGACAACGAAAATGATCATCGAAATATACGGAGACGAATCTCCGATGTTTTGGGGAATCCCCGGGGGGAGGGAGAGTGGAGTATCCGGGCGGACGTTACCCACAGCGGTGGAAGATACACAGTCTCATACCGCTGTCACATCAAGCCCGCTTGGACAGTCTCGTGAGTAATAATGTTTCGATGGTGATTGTTTTTGCTTCATTTTAAACACTGTAGGGTACTGCTCTGTTTTAGATTGAGTAACACTTATTATCTTCTAGTTGACTGCGAGGTGACACTGACATTGGTCTCTCAAAATGACGAAGCTCCTGTTACAAGCCAGGATGACCAAACAACACAAAGTGAAGGTAAGCTATGCTTTCAATCTTTCAGCCCTCTACTATTCCTCACAACAATGTTTTTAGTTTAAAACAGATTAACGGTGTTCAAGTAAGCAATAACGCACAAGCGGCTGTGCTGTAGCCTATTGTGAGTCATGGCTGAAGGCATGACGCGAAGCGGACTTATTCAAGATACAGCACTAGCATCGAGTAGGCTACTTTATTGCTTAAAACGGTTACGATAAAATACAAATATTAGAAAATACAATAAGTGGACACAGGTTAGGGGAAATCACGTGCTGTGCAATCACTACACTGAAAAAAGTAATAAGTAAATTTACTTATTACTTTTTTCAGTGTAGGCTAGTTGCAGCAAGAAAGTGTTTTCAGATTATATATAATCAGACTACTTTTGTCAATAAAGACCATTTAACCTGTTCAATGTTACATAGCCTGTGACACACAAAAAAACCAGAAGTCTATGCAGTGTCCCAGTTTACATAGCTAAGTAATTGTTTTGTGTGTGTTTTTGTCTAAAATGAATGAACTACAAAAGGGTGAAGTAGCATGTAGTGCATTTTATCAGAAAAAAAGTACAACAAAAAATACAGTGCCTGTTACTTTTCAAATTTTGCTAATGTTGTGCTTGTTCTTTTTTAAATTTATTTTTAAAGATGACGATTTGGACAGCACCCAAATGGCACCTGTGGGAAGTGGCTCAGACACCGAGAGACAGAAAGATACTCCAAGCAAGATAACCATGAACAATATACTTGAAAAACAATATAAAATATTAACACTGGAAGAGACTAAACTAAAATTAGAAATACAAAAACTAGAATTAGAGAAAACTAAGCTAAAGTTGGAGCTACAAAAACTTGGACATGAACTATAGATCTCATCGAACATTGTCCAATAACTAATCAAACAATTGTCTATTTAATAAGTACTGGTATTTAATTTTGAATTTACATATGTAATGTTTACATACAGAATCTTTAGAGATATTTAAGAGATTTGAAGAATTTTAGTGTAAGTTAATGTGTAGTGATTTGAAGATTATATCATATTTCAGCTGATTGTACTGATACTATGCATCAAATATTTTGTAAGTATTGTCTCAATGAATAAATTATAATATGTCCCCTTAATTTAAAAGTATAAATTCTTTCATTGTTCTCAGTCAAACTGAGAAAATGTTTTCTACAATCATCTGTCGAATGTAACGCCCAGATCCATCTTCCCCTCCTGCCTCAGTAATCTCCAAAGTGGGTTCTTCACAAATTTGGTCATCCTCCATGTCTGGGAGTGCAAGATCTCTATTAAATGGAAAATGATATTTTACTCATTTAATTTAAAATCATTGGGGAATATGTAGCTAGGAGTTTTAATTACAGTTAAAAACATATTTATTACCTTGCCATGTTGTGCAAAACAACGCATGCACAGATAATGTTGCAGACTTTTTCTGGTTTCATTTTGAGCTCTGCAAGCAGACAATGAAATCTTCGTTTCAGGACTCCAAAACACCTTTCAATAACATTTCTTGTTTTGGTATGGGCTGTGTTGTACCGAGCTTGAGGCACACTGACTGGATTTAAGAAAGGTGTGAGTAGCCAGGGTTTTAGTGGATAACCAGAGTCACCCAAGAGCACACCATGCAATTCTCCTCTCTCAAATGCATCATGAATTTGGGAATTCACTAAAATTCTAGAGTCATGGGTTGATCCTGACCAACGAGCAACACAGTTGAGCACTCTTAGTTTGGCATCACAAATAGCCTGCACGTTAATACTGTGATAGCCTTTCCTATTAACGAACAATGGCTCATGAGTTGAAGGTGCTTGAATCCTAATGTGTGTTCCATCAATGGCTCCAACTACATTTGGAAATCCTGCAATGTTGAAAAAATCTGCCTTCACCTTGTTCAAGGTAGAGACATCAGTCGGATAAAGTGGAAGTCTTCCTGACAGTTCACAGGCAACCTGACGAATAATTCTTGATGCTGTAGACTTGTGTACCCCAATTAAGTCTTCAGCTGTGTTTATAAAACATCCTGTGGCAAAGAAGCATAGAGCTAGACATACTTGTAGAAGTGGAGAGATGCTGAAATTTCTTGAAGTTTCAGGCCTCAAATGCTCCTCCAAGTCCATTGCTAGTTCTTGTATTGCATGTCTAGGAAACCTTAGCTTCTCCAGCAGTTCCTTTTCAGAAAGGACTTCTAATGGGTTTGAACGATCTTTGAAAACTCTTTCTCTTCTTATTGCCCTTTCATAAAAGCAAATATTAAAATGTGCCATACCGCAAGACAAAGTCGGGCCACATTTGTGAATCTAGAGCACTTGACAGTTTATTCGTTTCCATGGCAACATAGATTGTAAAGGAAAGTTAGCCAAGGGGGAACCAGTCTTACTTTTTTGTCTTAAATTAGACCAGTCTAAAATGTTATGCAACTGACTTAAAAAGTAAATACCAGTCTTAAAGAAAAAAAAAAATAGACGACTAACTTGCAAGACTAGTCTTAAATAGATTTATGCAACCAGCCCCAGGTCTCGGAAGTGCACGAAGGGCTCTCCGAAGTGCGTGAGATGCTCCGTCTTCTCAGGATTTCCTAATTCCGTCACCTGGTGTTTCCGATTAGCACTCTGTTGCATAGCAACAGTACGAGAGGAGAGCTGACGAGAGGACAATCCTGGACTGTAAGGAAGAACATTAGTTAAGTTTACTGGTACAAATATAAAGTAATACGTTTTGTTTTTATCACAGGAGAGCAGCACTACAAAAATATTGTATTTTGCAACATGATGCATTGTTGTAGATTACCCAACAGTGTATTACTAGGCAACTTTAAATTGAATAACATTGAATATATTTAGAAGTAAACTGCAACATACACAGTAGAGCAGAAGTAATATTAATGTAAAACCATTCTGACAAATTATTTTTCAGAATAATACTGTACATACCTTTACTCTCAATACCTTAAGTATATTAGAGTATAGAAGATAATACTTTTACTTAAAAGATAGTTCAACCAAAAATGAAAATTCTGTAATCATTTACTCACACTTAAATTGTTCCAGGTTTGGAATTTTAATTTTTGGGGTTTTTAAACATGACTAGTAGATTTTACCCAATATGGTATTGCTAGTTACTAAAAGTAGTTAATTTAAGCATCTCAATATTTCTTCTATTAATTACGTTGTCATGGAGCTAAACAATTTCTCTTTTCCTTCTTTCTCTAAATCAGACCTGACCCCTGTGCAGGATAGAGCTGAATGTGCCAGCGCTGGACATGTGTTTAATGATGGGTGCCACGATCCAGACCCTGGTGTTTCTCTTGATATATCATACAGATGGTCTCCAGAGTGTTTGACATGTGCCTCGATCCACTGTCACTGCATTGTCCTCTGAGTCTGTGAGGAGATGCCCAGAACACATGGAGACAGCGCTGGGCTCAAACTGATGGTGTTTTACTGATGTTCATCCTAAACGGGATTGTACCCCCCCACACACACTTTTATCATCAAGGAAATTCGTCCCCCGCACTTTTTCGGGCAAGTGTATTCGTATAGAGTTTTTCAAGAGCTTGTGCGAATAAATATAGATTTAAACTCAAGGAGACAGGATAGTCTGCGCATGACCTGATGTTTTTTTTTTTTTCGGACAGAGAAGGCGACATGAACATCATGGATCGCTAAACTCTCCCAATAGCATCCAGCTGCAGCCCCGCAGACTCACCTCCGGCTAGACACCACTGGCTGGACACCAGTGGATAGACTGCCTACGTCATTTCCGTTTTCACCACTGGATGGACAGCAATTTTATTTCTTATTTTCACCTCTGGATTGAGATATATTTATTTTATATTTTCACCTCTGGATAGACAGCATATTTATTTTATATTTTCACCTCTGGATAGACAGCATATTTATTTTATATTTTCACCTCTGGATAGACATATATTTATTTTATAGTTTCACATAAGGATAGACAGCATATTTATTTTCTGTTTTCACCAGTGGATAGACAGCATTCTTTGCAGGCTTAATTGCACACGTATTTTCCGTATTGTCATTTTACTTTTATGACTTAAAATATATAATATAAAAACTGTGTGCAAATTGAAATATTATCTTTATCATATCTCTTCACATAAAACAATTCTCAATAATATACTTAATATTATAACATCAATAATTCATGCAAACTGCATTCACAAGAACCACCATGAAAATATATATTGTTCAGATCATATCACTATTTTTTGTGACTTAAATTCAGCCTAGATCAATGGACTATAACGTTTTGTCAATACAACAGACTTGTACATGTTAATTGACCACAGTTTTTTGCCTTGCCCATTTGGATATTCAATCCTTATTTTTTATTTATGTTTTGTAAATGTAACCACTTCTGTTTTTAAAATATACGTAGATTCACATGATCCGACAATTTACCAAACAATCCAGATCAAATAAACACTTCATGGTTTTGCAATATTTATTGGAAATTACACAATCTAATTAGTAAAATTTATCAAATCTGATGATCAGAATGAAGATGCCACAGTCAGGCTCCTTAAGGTTGTGGGGGAAGTCCCTATTTCAAGAGGAAATAAAACATGAACAGTTCCAAATAAACTATTGCACACGGTGCACACCACACCTCATTCCTGCCCCCTAAAACTGGCAGTCTGGGCAATGCTCAGGAAATTCAGGGTCTCTATAAACCCCTCGCAGGTCTCCACGTCTTCTGTTTCCACAGTACCCCACTGTGTTTGAATTGCACAGCGGGCAGTGATACCGGCTGCAGCACTCTGTGCATTTCTGTATTGGTGGTAGCTCCGTCCCTTTACCCACACTAATGTGATTTGCCTTTAAGAAGAGGGTAGTATTAATAGATTGTTTACGTAATAAGTATAGTGACACATATGAAATACCGGTAGTACCTTATAATTCATAAGAGTTTACAAAAATCCAATTATTAACTAAAAAAAAAAAAAAAAGGAACTGATGTTGTAGGTGAAAAGTTGTGTGTGGTAGATGGACTGTAAAAAATAGTGTGGTAACAAAAAAAACAAAAAAAAACTTATATAAATGTAAACATTCTCCTATACAAAATATGTAAAATGGTAAATGGACTGCATTTAGGCTATATAGCGCTTTCAACAAACCCATGGCCACCAAAGCGCTTTAAACATCATCATAAACATATTAAACATCAGGCATTTACACCTGCATAGGGAAAAGTACTACTTCAAAAGAAAAAAAAAAAAAACATAGTTAGCTAGCAAACTCTCGTGTGCATAGACAACCTAGCATTTTAGACTATTCTCTACCAAGACTGTTCTATGAGATCTCATTAACTGGGTACAATCTTCACACATCCAAGTGAATAAAAAACATGTTTACAATATTAAATCATACCACTCAAAGAACAATTTAATTGGAAAATCTATTGTAGCAACCTAACGTTAGCTCTAGAATTGAGGCACACCAGAGTTCACTTATACCTTTAAAAAACACGACACAGTACCTTGAAAACAAGACGTTTTTTTTTTAACTAGCTAGTTTGTGCATTTGAATTCTGACATGACCTATAAATCATCAACAGTTTATTATTTTTTCTTACTGCTGACATCTATATGGCGCGTTAAAATTGAAAAGTGAAAGAGGATACGGAAATGACGTCAATTTGAAAAGTGAATGACGATACGGAAATGACGTCTGCTGTCCATCCACTGGTGTCCAGCCATTGGTGTCTAGCAAGAAGTGAGTCTGCGGGGCTGCAGCTGGATGACTCTTAACTCTCCTGCATTGTGTGTTTCATTCATACTCGAAGCCAGAGCGCGCTCTCGTGCAGAAACTCATAACAGGAAACTCCTAATATGGACAACAGCGTCCAGCTATCACTGTATGAAAACAGTTGTTTCCGTTTTTTTTTTTTTTTTTTTCAACTCCAAAAAAATCTTCAGCAGGTGATAAATAAAGTATATGAACAATGCAGTGCTAAATGACATAGCATTTATTACAATATATAATCTATTCTGCCTTATTATGTGATAAAAAGTGTTTGTAATATATAAACAAAGCATTACTATTTGTTATTGTCCAGCAGTTATGAATTTCTAAGACTGCATTTATCTGATCCAAAGTACTGCAAATCAGTGACATTTTAAAATATTTTAATTAGCCTATTCAACTGTTTTCTATTTCTAATTCAAATTGTAATTTATTGAGATTTCAAAGCTGATTTTTTTTTTCATCATTACTCCAGTCACACGATCCTTCAGAAATAATTCTGATATACTGATTTGCTGCTAAAAAAAAGACAAGAAGAAAAAAAAACTCTTGATAATGTTGAAAACAGTAGAATTAGTAGAAGTAGAATTGTTTCAGGTTTCTTTGATGAATAGACAGTTCAGAAGAACAGAATTGATCTGCAATAGAAATCTCTTGTAAAATGATGTCTTTATCATCACTTGTGATTAATTTAAAGAATACTTGCTAAAGAAAAGTATTAACTTCTATCATTTAATTAACAATATATATATATATATGTATATATATATATATATATATATATATATATATATATATATATATATATATATATATATACTAAGATTTTGAATGATATAGTGTATAATGTTGCAAAAGCTTTTTATTTCACATAAATGCTGATCTTTGAATCCCTATATTCTTAAAAGGATGCTGAAAAAATGTACTCTTCTGTTTTAAATATTGATAATCAGCACATCAGCATATTAAGAATGATTTCTGAAGGATGTGACACTGAAGACTGGAGGAATGATGCTGAAAAATCACCTTTGATCACAGGAATACATTACATTTAAAATATATTCAAATAAAAAACTATTATTTTAAATAGTACAAATATTTACACAACTTATTCTGTTGGGTTGGAAACGTTCTTTATTTTTTTCCCCCTTGATACTGTCGACTGTTGATTTGCACGTAAATCTCATTTTGAAAAAGGGAATCACAGAAGATTATTGAAAATAATATATAGTGTATTTTTTTTTTTTTTCATTTTTGTCTATTGCTGACATTCAAGTAAATTCAAGTCTAATTTATTTATTAATTTATTTATTTGTGGTGAGTAATTCATTCTTCCTGCTATATTGAAGTATAAGCATGAAATAGATAGCATTACAAATTTAAGTTAATACAACCCATCATATTACATAACCTGGGAGTCACTCATAAAGTTCCCAATTAGAGGAAGGAGACATTAAACTTCTATTAAACAGATCACAGTGTGTCTTGTATCTTGTATCTTGACTTGAAAGTGATCAGTGAGGTTTGTACGAAAAAGATTCTGTTCAGGTTCAACAAGTTATTTTTACATGCTCTGTCTATTCAACAAAGAAAAACCACAAAGCACAGATAAAAAGAGGAAGTTTTTTTCTAAATGTTTATGATTGCAGTCAGTGCAGTTTTGTGTAGAATAATGTTGCTGTTCTGATCAGTGAGAAACTGCACACAGAGTAAAGCAGAGGACAGTGTTTGTGTGTTTTTTTCTTCATTTCTTTCTTTAAGTATCCAGTATTTTCTAGATCTGGATTCAGTCTGAAAGCAGCAGCAGTTTCTAGTTTTCTTAATTCTACAGTGTTTGCTGTTACAGCTTTTAACTAGTTCAAGTCTGCTCAGTATTCACTGAGAAACCACAGGCTTCAGCCACAGAAACTCAAACAGACAGCTTATGCTTTCTGAGTGTCTCTGTAGTCAAGTCAAGTCAAGTCACCTTTATTTATATAGCACTTTAAACTAAATACATTGTTTCAAAGCACTGAACAACATTCATTAGGAAAACATCCTTTTATGTTCCTCAAACTCTAATTTTCAAAAGATGTGTACACAATAATCAGTTCACACAGAAACCATGGTCTCCTTAGTATTCACTAGAGCAGCAAAGGAAACCATCCCACAATGTGCATGTTTTGAAAATATTTTCTATGCTACTAGTTTCAAGTATATATTTAGAATAACCAAAATAACTGCATTGAGCAGAGGGGTGTGTTTTACTAATAATTTGTTTATTTATTTTCACAAGGCACTACATAATTTTAATTATTTTGGTTTTATCAGAACACATAACACTTTTAAATCAACACAAATATTCACTCTAAACTGAAGAGGGTTGTTGCTGCTACTTTGTTAACTTTACTGAAAAAAATCACTGCAAAATGTATTTGAAAAAATACAAAAATACAGCAACTTAATAAAATTCTTACAAAAAAGGGTCTTCTACTTCAAAATAAAATCTGTTACTTCCATTCCCTGGCTGTCTCTCCTTCCTCCCTTACAGCGACAACCTTCTGGGGGCCATGTCTCTGTAGATGTTTATTACTTCACTGTGGTTTACAGGAATGTCTTTCTCAATAGCCAGGAGGAGGAGATCAGAAAGCCTTTCTTCAGTGCATAGGCTTCTGAGTGTGTCTTTAACCAGTTTGAGCTTGGAAAATGACCTCTCCACTGTTGCTGTTGACACTGGAATTGATGCATAAGTTCTTATCATTTCCACCAGTGTTGGAAAGATATCCTGTCCACTGTTGTCTCTCAGTGTCTTTAACATCTCCTTCATGGTGGATGTGTTTGGGAGAGATGCATGAAAAACCCTGAGCTCTGTTTTCAACTTCTGCTCCTCTCCTCCATAGAATTCACACAATGTAGAATGCGGTCTGTTATTTATTGATGTCAATGAGCGCTTCAGAACTCCTGACCTGATATTTAGATATACTATTCTTCAATTAATATATTTGTTTGACAGGGAAGCTGTGCGCAAACAGGAATATATATTATTAAAAAAAAAAAAAAAAGCACCCCAGAAAAAGGGGCACTTTCTCTCCAGGAATAAGAAGGGCAGGTGCTCAAGCCCCCTTTGATGTCTATGTGTGCAAGTGACTGACCCCAACTAAGCAAGCCAGAGGCGACAGCGGCAAGGAATCGAAACTCCATCGGTGACAGAATGGAGAAAAAAACCTTGGGAGAAACCAGGCTCAGTTGGGGTCAGTTCTCCTCTGACCAGACGAAACCAGTAGTTCAATTCCAGGCTGCAGCAAAGTCAGATTGTGCAGAAGAATCATCTGTTTCCTGTGGTCTTGTCCTGGTGCTCCTCTGAGACAAGGTCTTTACAGGGGATCTGTATCTGGGGCTCTAGTTGTGCTGGTCTCTGCTGTCTTTCAGGGCAGTAGAGGTCCTTTCTAGGTGCTGATCCACCATCTGGTCTGGATACGTACTGGATCCGGGTGACTGCAGTGACCCTCTGATCTGGACACAGACTGGATCTGGTGGCTACGGTGACCTCGGAACAAGAGAGAAACAGACAAATATTAGCGTAGATGCCATTCTTCTAATGATGTAGAAAGTACATCGGGTGTTATTGGAAGTGTTTCCGGTTCCGGTTTACCTAATTAATGCAGCCTAAAAATCCTTTAACGGATTTGGATATTAAAAGCATATTAGTATGTTATGTGTAAGCCAGGTTAAAGAGATGGGTCTTTAATCTAGATTTAAACTGCAAGTATCAGTATCAGGAAACATGAATTCTGGGTAGTGAATGACATCAGCAACACTTATATTTACCATGAGACATGTGACGATCTGAGTGAGACATGATCCTGTAGAAATTCATTGTTTTGTTTTATTTGCAGATGTTACAGAAAGAACATCATCACGAACATCTTCATCATCATCATCTTCATCATCAGTTGAATCTCCTCTACAGAGAATGTGTGTCAGAAACTGATTTATTTTAAAGGAGTCTGAGATGTTCATTATTCGGTGTCTGAAATAAACACTGATCATCAAATGACACTCACACTGTGTGAGCAGATCATATTTAGCAAATACACATTGACTGTAACATCAGAGTTTCCTCCAGATGAGATCTATGTTTCTTCTCATATGTAAACATTTAATGTAGTTTTTTTCTTCTTCTGATTTCCAGTGTGTCACTTGTGTATTTAAGGCTAAATACATTAATATGAGATTTTCTGTAAAGCTGCTTTGAAACAGCATTGAATGTGAAAAGCAATATTCAAACAAATATGACTCTTTTAACAACTTACTTTACTTTGTGTGATATTAGTCTTTTTTTTAGACTGGAGCGTCTAGATTCAGTCTGAGATAAAACTCTTTTAAGAAGTGAAGTGTGCATTTTAGCATTAATGACTTCAAAATCAAGCTTAATCACAAAATACTGTTTTCAGTAAAGTTTCAAACACTGGCAGACAGATGATCATAAACTCACAACACGGATTGAGACACTGTTATTATGTGGAGCTCCGTCAGACTGAACAAATAAACCAGTTCTGTCCTGTGCAAGAGTATGTTCATTTAATTTAAAATAAATCACATATTGTTATTTTCTCAAATATTAAACTAGTCTCTCAGTTATATTCTGTATATTGTACGTGAAGAAAGCAATTAGCGATAAAATGTATCTTTGACATAAAAAAATATAATAAATCATTGTATATAATCAGCCTCAACTGAAGGTGAATAACATCTCAGTAAGAGCTGCTGCGGTTTTCATGTCTGTCCACCAGATGTTACTCTCTCTAAAATCAATGTGATGCACTCAAGAAACAGTTTATTAAACTCTTAAACATTTAGAAACATTATGATTCTGAGAAAATAATATTTTAAATAGTTAAAATCTCTAAAAAAAAAGCCTTTATAATGAGCTTTATGTACTTGTGTCTATTTTGTCCGAATCCTCCAGCTTCATGTCAATTTTGTGTGAAATACTAGTATCACTTCTCTCTCTCTCTCTCTCTCTCTCTCTCTCTCTCTCTCTCTCTCTCTCTCTCTCTCTCTCTCTCTCAGAGGAAGTGGGCATCTCTGTCACATTAATCTGTTCGTGTTAAACATGTGACCAGGAAAGAAACAGTAAAACTCATCTGAACACACATCGAGAGCTTCAGAAGAACTGAATCTACTAACAACAGAGAAGATCACTGAAGAAGAGAGAAGAATGAAGATCATCTGGACTTTCACTCTGCTGATGATTCCTGGTGAGAGTCTGAACTCAAATCACTCGAAACAGCACAGACTTTCACTTCAGCTCATGAATTCACTCTGAAAAACTTTAAAAGCAAACTGAAAGTTCATCTTTGTTCATTCTCATATAAATATGTGATTGTTGTATTAAGATGCTGGTTTGTTGTAGGTGTGTTGAGCTCCATCAGTGTGACAGGATATTCAGGAGGAGGAGTCAGCATCACATGCAGATATGACAGAGGATATACAGACAAGAACAAGTATTTTTGTAGAGGACAGTGGTCATCATGCTCTGACCTCATCAAGACAAATATTAAAAATAAAAGGGTTGATTCTGGAAGATTCTCTCTGTATGACGACACAAGAGCAGCAGTTTTCACTGTGACCATCAGAGATCTGAGTGAACAGGATTCTGACGTTTACTACTGTGGGACTGATATTTATGGAAAAGTAGATCCTCACACTGAAGTGAATCTGAATGTTGTAACAGGTGAGTAACTGAGACTCTCAAACCCATGATGATCATCAACATCACACACTCAACACTGACTGTGTTGTTACTCATGTACATATCTTTAAATGAAGATGAAGTATCATTACTGACTTCATTCTCTACACTCACTCGCTTAATTAATTACAATGTATATCTTCTTTCAGTGAACTCAACTGAATTAAGTTCAGAGTACTCGTAACTGTTAGTTTATTCAACTTAAATGGTTTAAGGCAATCAGTTTCCTCAAATGGTTTGAGTTAACATAACTTGTCAGGTTTGAGTGAGGCTGTGTCTGAAGTCAGCTGTTGTTCCTTTCTCTCTTTTCTTCAGTGATTCTGTTTGTTAACAGCAGGTGTTCATCACTAAAGCTCAATTATCACTCAATTAATCACTTAATCACTTAATTGCAATGTATATCTGCTTTCAGTGAACTCAACTGAATTAAGTTCAGAGTACTCATAACTGTTAGTTTTTTCAACTTAAACGGTTTAAGGCAATTGGTTTCCTCAAACGATTTGAGTTGAGTTAACTTGTCGGGTTTTACAGTGTATCTCAGTTATATTCTGTATATAGTACGTGAAGAAAGCAATTAGCGATAAAATGTATCTGACATAAAAATAAATTATAATAAATCATTGTATATAATCAGCAGCTGAAGGTGAATAACATCTCAGTAAGAGCTGCTGCGGTTTTCATGTCTGTCCACCAGATATCACTGTCTCTAAAATCAATGTGATGCACTCAAGAAACTGTTTATTCAACTCTTAAACAGTTTGAAACCTTAATTATGATTCTGAGAAAATAATAATTTATGTTAAAATCTCTGAAAAAAATGCCTTTATAATGAGCTTTATGTACTTCTGTCTATTTTGTCTGTGTCCACCAGCTTCATGTCAATTTTGTGTGAAATGCTAGTTTTCACTTCCTTCTTTATTAACCCTCTCCCTCACTCTCTCCCTCTCTCTCTCCCCCAGATTTCTAAATGTTTATGTAGCACTAAAATGTTAAACTGGTTAATTGTGCTGTGATATATTGTTAAAATGAGCTTTTTCCTTGAGGTGTCAGCTTCATTAAAATGCTGTAAATTGTTGTGGAGGGATAACTGGCAGATTGTTTGTGTTGGACTAATAACTTGATTGCCTTGTTGAATTCTGAGGAAACAGGGTCACCCGGTCAGGGTGATTTCTGCTTAAAATGAGCTGAGGACCAAGTTGTTTCTTGATGTGTTGTCTGTGGTCTTCTGTTATAGCTCTATCAATTCAATACATTTATATTGGGGATAAATGTTGTTAAATAAACAATGGTTTGAAAGTGGTTGCTTATTTATTCATTTTTGTGAAAATGGAGAATATTTCCCTCCCTCTCAATGTAGTGGTCAATTTTACCAGATTATAGAGATGCTGATGTGTTTTGTTTTCATAGCATCATATGTGAGTGAATGTCTTTGATAGGGGACATAGTAGTGCATTTGTAGTTCTATGAGCATTTACATATTTGTAAATCAAAATACACTTGATGACAGTTAGAATTTGAAGTATTGAGTATATTTACTGTATATTACAGTAATATATTCTGTATATGACCATATTATGGTGATCTTGGGGTCGTGATGATAGGTCCCTTGAATATTGTTGCCCAGGGTACAACAAAGTGTTAATCTGGCCCTGGGTACCACGGACAAGATGAAGTGCTTTAAATGCTGATTAGCGGGGCACTTGATCCGTGCGTGTCCTGGTAAAAATACAGAAAACTCTGCGACAGAGACGGGTGCAGCGGGGACAGGTGCGACAGAGACGGGTGCAGCGGGGACAGGTGCGGCGGAGACAGGTGCGACAGAGACGGGTGCGGCGGGGACAGGTACGACAGAGACGGGTGCAGCGGGGACAGGTGCGACAGAGACGGGTGCAGCGGGGACAGGTGCGACAGAGACGGGTGCAGCGGGGACAGGTGCGACAGAGACGGGTGCAGCGGGGACAGGTGCGGCGGAGACAGGTGCGACAGAGACGGGTGCAGCGGGGACAGGTGCGGCGGAGACAGGTGCGACAGAGACGGGTGCAGCGGGGACAGGTGCGGCGGAGACAGGTGCGACAGAGACGGGTGCAGCGGGGACAGGTGCGACAGAGACGGTTGCAGCGGGGACAGGTGCGGCGGAGACAGGTGCGACAGAGACGGGTGCAGCGGGGACAGGTGCGGCGGAGACAGGTGCGTCAGAGACGGGTGCAGCGGGGACAGGTGCGACAGAGACGGTTGCAGCGGGGACAGGTGCGGCGGAGACAGGTGCGACAGAGACGGATGCAGCGGGGACAGGTGCGGCGGAGACAGGTGCGACAGAGACGGGTGCAGCGGGGACAGGTGCGGCGGAGACAGGTGCGACAGAGACGGGTGCAGCGGGGACAGGTGCGGCGGAGACAGGTGCGACAGAGACGGGTGCAGCGGGGACAGGTGCGACAGAGACGGGTGCAGCGGGGACAGGTGCGGCGGAGACAGGTGCGACAGAGACGGGTGCAGCGGGGACAGGTGCGGCGGAGACAGGTGCGGCGGAGACGGGGGCGGCGGAGACAGGTGCGACAGAGACGGGTGCAGCGGGGACAGGTGCGACAGAGACGGGTGCAGCGGGGACAGGTGCGACAGAGACGGGTGCAGCGGGGACAGGTGCGGCGGAGACAGGTGCGACAGAGACGGGTGCAGCGGGGACAGGTGCGGCGGAGACAGGTGCGGCGGAGACGGGGGCGGCGGAGACAGGTGCGACAGAGACGGGTGCAGCGGAGACGGGTGCAGCGGGGACAGGTGCGACAGAGACGGTTGCAGCGGGGACAGGTGCGGCGGAGACAGGTGCGACAGAGACGGATGCAGCGGGGACATGTGCGGCGGAGACAGGTGCGACAGAGACGGGTGCAGCGGGGACAGGTGCGGCGGAGACGGGGGCGGCGGAGACAGGTGCGGTGGAGGACAGAGCTGCAGTGAATCCACTCGCGGCCGAGAGTGCGGCGATCCAGGTAAAAGAACCTGAAAATGTGGTTGAGGAAAATAGACTGGGTGATGTTAAAACATCGAATACACCAAAAAGTGTCAATTTACCTAACCTTTTTCTGCTCGATTCGTTTGGTGATGGCATTGAAATGGAGACAGAGATTTCAAAGTTCCGTCGAAAAGGAAAACATCTGACGAGTTTCAGACGGTTAGAGCTAAGAAAGCTGACGTGGATGTTTGTTGTGGTGAAAGTGACAGTGAATCTTCTGATTCTAGCGTCAGTCTCTCTCAGAGTGACTTCTCTAGTCGAGGTTGTGAAGTCGAAGACATTAAACTGTTTTTAAAAGCTACTAAAAACAAGAGAGGGGTCTGTGTAGCTGATTATTTTTCTGACACGAAGCAGTTCGTTGATAAAACCAGGTTTTTTATGTCGGAGAGTTTGTTTACAAACAAGGAGTTATATCGACTAAAAAAGATTGTGAGTAAACTCACTTCTGACCATGCCAATGATGGTAGTGAGAAAGTATAGCAGCCCAGCTAGTAATGTGGTGTGTGTGTATGGAGTGCTAATTTGTGTCTTAGTCTCTTTCATTTCTCCAAGCATGAGTGAAGTGAATATTGCGACTTTACAAATGGAGTAAGAGAAATTAGAAAAAGAACAGCTATGTTTGAAGTAGTTAAACAAAAAAGAATAGATGTTCTTATGTTGCAAGAAACACATTGAGGAATTGTGATTTGAGGAATGCTGCTGATTGGGCTGAGGAGTGGGATGGGGTCTCTGTGTTGAGCCACAACACCTCCGTCAGTGGAGGGGTGGCTATTCTTTTTTCTAAAGCTTTCAATCCAACTTCTTATCAGGTGGATGAAGTAGTTAAGGGCAGGCTTTTAAAAGTAAGAGCTATTTTTGAGAACTTTATTTTTGTTTTTATTTGCGTGTATATTCCAACCGCACCAATAGAAAGACTGATATTTTTAAATACTTTGTGTTCGGTCTTACAGAAATGCTGTGTAGAAGAATATTTATTCGTGGGTGGTGACTTTAACTGTACACAGTCAAACTTGGACAGAAACCATATTGAACCTCACTTGCCGTCTCGTAATCGTTTGATCCAGTTTGTCAAGACCCATGAGCTATGTGATGTTTGGAGACAATTTAATGGGGCACAAAAACAGTATACTTGGACTCATGTTCGTGACAGTGTGATTTCGCTGGCAAGATTGGATCGGTTTTATGTTTTTAAGCATCACTGTAATATTGTAAAGAAATGTTTAATTACCCCATTGAGTTTTTCTGATCACAGTATGGTGCTGTGTTCAGTGTTTTTAAACTCCATTAAACCAAGAAGTGCATACTGGCAGCTTAACACTACTTTGTTAAGTGACAGGTACTTTAAGAACGTCTTTAAACTGTTCTGGGATGAGTTCAGAACCACAAAGGGTTCTTTTAAGTGTCTACGACAGTGGTGGGATTTTGGGTAAGCCCAAATAAAACAATTTTGTTTGCAGTATATTTAAAACGTCACTAGAGAGACAAGTTTGATTATGAACACCTTGGAGACTGACATTTTAAAACTTTTAGAATTAGCTGAGTCAACTGATGGCCGGAGGTATTTAGATTCATTGTCAAAGAAAAGGACACAGCTGGCTGATTTATTGAACATCAGAACACAGGGGGCTCTGGTCAGGTCAAGATTCCAGAGTGTGGACCAAATGGATGCTCCATCCAAGTTCTTTTTTAACCTGGAGAAAAAGAACCGTCAGAGCAGAGTCATCCATGCTCTGTGCTCTGAGTCTGGAGGTTTATTGACAGACTTTGCGGACATTCGCAAGAGAGCAGTTGTGTTCTATGAAAACCTGTATAAAAATGAACTTGGGCCACAATACAGGAGTGACAGTGATTTTTTTTCAGCGACTTACCCCAGGTGTGTGAGGAAGTCAATGCTGAGATTTCTGGTGCTTTGAGCATGGGTGAAATGTACAAGGCTCTACAAGGAATGGAGTCTGGTAAGGCGCCGGGCATTGACGGCCTGCCAGTAGACTTTTATAAGTCCTTCTGGTCAGAACTGAGTGAAGACCTTCTGGAGGTATTGAATGAAAGCTTGGCTGAAGGCCAGCTGCCTCTGAGCTGCCGTAGAGCAGTGCTAACCCTCCTGCCCAAGAAAGGAGACCTTACAGACATAAAGTGCTGGAGGCCCGTTTCGCTACTCTGTAGCGATTACAAACTGCTCTCAAAAACCTTGGCTAACAGGCTGGCAGGAGCGATGGATGGTGTCATCCACCCTGACCAGACCTACTGTGTTCCTGGTAGGTTAATATTTGACTATGTTTCTTTGATTCGGGATATTTTAGAGGTCTCCAAGATGGTGAATCTAGACTGTGGGTTAATCTCATTAGACCAGGAGAAAGCATTTGACCGTGTTGAACATCGCTATTTGTGGAGAGTTTTAGAGGCTTTTGGGTTTTGTCAAAATTTTATAAATTGTATTAAAGTTCTTTACAGTGGCGTTGAGAGTATTCTTAAAGTGAACGGTGGTTTATGTGCTCCTTTTAAAGTTCATAGAGGTGTCCGGCAGGGGTGTTCATTGTCTGGTATGCTCTACTCTTTGGCAATAGAGCCACTTTTACAGCAAATACGGGTCAAACTTTATGGTTTACGTTTGCCATACTGTGTAAAGAATCTTACATTGTCAGCTTATGCCGACGATGTCATAATTATGATTAGTAGGCAAAGTGACATCCAAGTTTTGTCAGGTTTACTTAAGACTTTTAAAGGGTTATCTTCTGCCAGTGTAAACTGGAGTAAAAGTGAAACCTTACTTTTAGGTGAGTGGGCAGGTGGGAAACCAGATCTCCCGAAAGGGTTAGTTTGGGGAAAATCAGGTTTTAAATACTTAGTAGTGTATATTGGTGATGAGTTAACAGTGCAAAAGAATTGGGAAGGAGTCATTGAAAGAGTGAAAGGCCGGCTAGATAAATGGAGATGGTTAATTCCAAAAATGTCATATAGAGGACGTATATTAATTATAAATAATTTAGTTGCTTCTTCAATATGGCATAGGGTTGCATGTATTGATCCTCCATCGCATCTGCTAGTAAAAATCCAGGAAATTTTAGTAGACTTCTTCTGGGATAAATTGCATTGGATCCCACAGAATGTGTTGTTCTTGCCTAAGGAGGAGGGTGGACAGGGCTTAATACACCTTCAAAGTAGAGTAGCAACTTTTCGGTTGCAATTAATTCAAAAACTTCTTCTTGGTTCAGTTGAATGTAGATGGTGTGCTGTTGCATATGTGATTTTGCGTAAACTTGAGAATCTGGGACTAGATAAAACTCTTTTTTTACTCGACCCACTGAAATTGAACACTTCTGGATTACCAGTTTTTTATAGGAACATTTTTAAAGTGTGGAGTCTTTTTGTTTTTAAAAAAACAGAGGATTCAGAGTCACTTCATTGGCTGTTAGAAGAGCCTTTAATCCGTGGAGCACGCCTGGATTTGTCTGCCAGTGGACTGTACCCAGGACTTAACAAGACACTCACTGACAGTAAAATCATCACTTTGGGACAGTTACTGGAAGTATCAGGAATGGATTTCATGAATGATGAAGCAACGGCTCAACATCTGGGGATTCGATCAACCCGTCTAGTTGCACAACTATTGGTGAAGTGGCAGATGCTCCTCAATGCAACGGAAAGACTTTGGTTGGTTGAGTATGGTGATGGTCACTGTGAACCAGATCCTGAAGACTCTTTTCCTTGTCTGTCTCTTTCACCGAATCTAGAAGAGGTTTCTGGAGTGTTTTTAAAAACTGTTCAATCCCTGTGTGTAGATTTCTTTTCTTGTTCTGGGAAAAGTTTGTATAAGTATTGTGTTGTTATTTTTAACAAAAAGGTGTTAAGTAAGAAAATTGATACTCCATGGCGTGATTTTTTTAAATTGAATGTAGATAGAAAACCTGAGTGGAGAGCACTTTATAAACCACCGACAGAATGTAGTAGCAATGTTTTCAAACATGGTGAAAGCAAGAATATTGATTGATTTTGCTTATTACAAGCAAATGGATGATCTCATAACCTTTGAAGGTATTTGGTGTTGCAACGAGGCTTTGTGTTCTGTATCTGAGGGTGATTTGTTTTTTACACATTTATTGTGAGTTGAGGGTGCTCTTAATATTTATGCACATTGTAATTTAATTGTGCTGTGAGATGAATTTGTAATAAAAGTTTTGTTAAAATTCAAATTCTCTCTCTCTCTCGCTCGCTATCTCTCTCTCTCTCTCTCTCTCTCTCTCTCTCTCTCTCTCTCTCTCTCTCTCTCTCTCTCTCTCTCAGAGGAACTGGGCGTCTCTGTCACATTCATCTGTTCGTGTTTAACATGTGACCAGGAAAGAAACAGTAAAACTCATCTGAACACACATCGAGAGCTTCAGAAGAACCGAATCTACTAACAACAGAGAAGATCACTGAAGAAGAGAGAAGAATGAAGATCATCTGGACTTTCACTCTGCTGATGATTCCTGGTGAGAGTCTGAACTCAGTAAATCACTCGAAACAGCACAGACTTTCACTTCAGCTCATGATTTCACTCTGAAAAACCTTCATCTCTGTTCATTCTGATATAAATATGTGATTGTTGTATTAAGATGCTGGTTTGTTGTAGGTGTGTTGAGCTCCATCAGTGTGACAGGATATTCAGGAGGAGGAGTCAGCATCACATGCAGATATGATAGAGGATATACAGACAAGAACAAGTATTTTTGTAGAGGAGAGTGGTCAGTTACATCATTGACTAAATGGTGGTCTGATCTCATCAAGACTGAAGAGAAAAATAAATGGGTTGATTCTGGAAGATTCTCTCTGTATGACGACACAAGTGCAGCAGTTTTCACTGTGACCATCAGAGATCTGAGTGAACAGGATTCTGGGACGTATTACTGTGCAGTTGATAGATCTTGGGCTGAAGATTCCTACACTGAAGTGAATCTGAATGTTGTAACAGGTGAGTAACTGAGAGCCTCAAACCCATGATGATCATCAACATCACACACTCAACACTGACTCTGATTAGTGTGATTTATTATCATGAATGTGAATACAAATATAATCCTGATGTAAGATTTATACTTATAGAATTTAGACCTTAATTCATAAATGTTACAGCAAAGTGACCAGAAATGTGTTAATATTGAAAAGTTATATTGTTTTACAGATGAAAAACTCAGTGCTGTGAGAGGATATTCAGGAGGAAATGTGATTATAAACTACAAATATAAGACGCTAGAAGAGAATCCTTTGATAGATGTGTGTAAAACTGGAGCAGATCGATGTTTTCCTCTAATAAACACTGACAGAGCAGCAGAATGGACACATGACGGTCGATTCTCTGTTCATGATGACAGATCTGCTCGTCTCTTACGTCTGTTTATCAGAGAACTGAATGAGAATGATTCTGGAGAATATAAGATTACAGTCAAAGTTTCTGAAGACTACAGTTTCATGCATCTGTTTCTGTGCTGAACTGATGAATCTGGTGTTTAATGTGAACTTGATGTGTCTCTCAAGCAGCTGATTGCTGTCAGAAGAGCATCAGTCTCTCCGCTGCTGCAGGAGCATCTGTGAACATCAGCTGCAGATACCCACAATCCCACAGTGCTGATGTGAAGTTTGTCTGCAGGAGATCTGGATCTGATCTCTGTGCTGAAGAGACGTCTGTGAAGGAGAGCAGAAGATGGAGCGCTGAGGGACAGATGCAGCTGTATGATGACAGAGAGCAGCAGCTCCTGACGGGAATCATCAGTCATGTGACTCAACAACATTCAGCTGAATACTGGTGTGGAGTTCAGTCTGATCCAGGACACAAGAGCTTCATCACACGAGTCCTCGTCAGCATCACTGGTACAGATGACTCTCACACTCATAATAATCAACATAATTCAAAATCACATCTAGCTTTCATTCAGCAGATCACTGTATTCTGTGCTGCTTGACTGAGAAAAGAAAAGTGGAAGTGTACAGAAATGGAAGTGTAATTGCAAAACTGCTGCAGTTTATATTCAGTAAAACAAGTTTTGTGTAGAATTATAATGTTGTTCTGCAAATGCAGTGGTCAGTGTTAGTGTTTGTGACTGTTTTATTCATACGGTTCTTCATGCATGTATGTGTATGGATCATTTATTTACTAGAATTATCTTGGGAAAGGCTACAGCAGCGTGTGAATGCAGGACCTGCAGATCTGCATGTAGTTTGTTCTTCATGTGGTAATTGCATATTTCAACAGTGTTTGTTGTTGCAGCATTAGTTGGTCATTCTGACACATTATAACTACAGTTTTTAAACTAGATCAAGTTTGCTCATCCTGATGCAGTGTTAGTACAGGTTTTTCATCACTTCTGCGAGTCATTTCAGCAGTCTTGTACTATAGTGAAGAAGCTGCGGTTAAAGATGCTATGAACTCTTTTATTCACTGAGAAACCACAGGCTTCAGTCACAGAAACTCAAACAGACAGCTGGCAGATTTATTCTCTGAGCGTGTATCAGCAAACATTCATTCTGGGAAGTGAATGTGTGACATCAGTAACATATATATACTTACTATGAGACCCATTATATAAAGTTATGTGTGTGAAAATAACATCCTTTAAAAATCCATTTTTTATTTCTTTATGTACAGATATTTTAAAGACAATTTCAACTTCATCATCATCTTCATCCTCATCACCAACACCATCATCATCATCATCATCGGTTGAATCTCCTCTACAGAGAATGTGTGTCAGAACCTGATTTATTTTAAAGGAGTCTGAGATGTTCATTATTCGGTGTCTGAAATAAACACTGATCATCAAATGACACACACATGTGTGAACAGATCATATTTAGCAAATACACATTGACTGTAACATCAGAGTTTCCTCCAGATGAGATCTATGTTTCTTCTGATATGTAAACATTTAATGTAGTTTTTTTCTTCCAAAGTTTAAGGCTTTAGACATGATTTTTTTTTTATTGTAAATATGCTCAGAAACAGCACTGAATATGAAAGCTGATATGCAAATAAAAATGCAAGGAACTAAACCTCCAGTTCTTCCCTGGATATATAGCTGCCCACTGCTCCGGGTGTGTGTTCATGGTGTGTTCTATTCTTCTCACTGCTGAGTGTGTGAACTTGGATGGGTTAAATGCAGAGCACCAATTTCGAGTATGGGTTCCCATACTTGGCAAATGTCACAACTTTCACTTTTTACTTTGCTTCAGATCGTAATACCTGTATTTTATGTTTTCATGTTCTGTGGTATTAGTGCATGTTCCAAGCTACCATACTATATTAAACTTGTATAAAATACTTGTTTTTGTTGTTGGAAACTTTGTGGATGTAAAACAATAAACAGTTGATGAATTTGATATGCATATATGGTTCAAAAGCATTTTTTTGTCCGTTTGCAAGTGTGACACTCACAAGATAAGTTTTGTTGAGATTGTTACTTTTTGTTTCCTTTCCTTTTATTGAAATAGTATTTTATTTTATTTTGACTTGTATAATTAAATATTAATGAGAGATTATGGAAAAAGCACATAATGACATGTATTCCATAAAATGGACACTGGGTGGCAGTAAACATGAGTAGCGTCACACTGGGTCATTTAGCGATGCGCAGAGCAAGATGAGCTCATAATCCAAGTGAATGGAGAATGAGTAACTGCTGTCCTGTGTCACTGATTTCTCTGTAATATTTCTAATATTTCCAGAGCACTCCTATCAGAGGATTATCTATATATCTGCCAGCGGAGACCTAGCCGGGACCCGCTACACAAGCATTATTATAACACTTTTAAGTACCATTTTGAAGGTTAAATGATAGGAACCTACTTTCTTTTGGTTTGCCTGAGTTCCAAGTATAAAAATCTATCAATATCTAAAATAAATGTCAATTTAAATAGAAAAGATAATCATAATTTAATAGAAAAAAAAAAAAAAGAAAAAAACAGTTTTGGCCATTTTCCATCGTGGTACACTGTTGCCATATGGCAATGTTTTCCTAAATACTAAATACCAAAAAAAAAAATTTGATTTGTATAATTGAAGCTATTAAATGTAATAAAAACTTTATCTTTATAGACTGGAGCATCTGGTTTATTTATTTATTTGTTTATTTTTAAGAAGTGTGTATTTTATGCATCGCTTGCATCATAATCAAGCACAATCACAAAATATTGTTTTCAAACTCTTTTCAAACAGTGCCAGACAGATAATCTGAACTATCACCTGTTTTCATCTTGACCACAGATGTTTCTCTTCTCCAAGATTAATTTAGTCTACATAAAGTACCTGAAGAAAACTATTAATTATCACATTCATCTCTGAAATGAAATGTAATAATAAATCATTATATATAAAATCAGGACACATCTGAATGTGAATAACATTTTCATGTCTGTCCACCATATATCACTGTCTCTAAAATCAGTGTGATGCACTCAAGAAACAGTTTATTAAACTCTTAAACAGTTAGAAACATTTAATAATACTATTGTAAAAAAAAAAAAAAAAAAAAAATCTATATAAAATAATATCGTAATTCTGTGATGAAATTTATGTGAAATTACTGTGCCCGTAAAGTGACTTTTGCGGTTTGCTTCGTTTTGTCGTGGCCACAAAATAATAACTCTTGGGAACGTCATATTATGTCGTGGCCTTGAGATGCTGTGTTGAGGGAACATGTTTTTCTCGTGGCAATGAGTTTAATGCGTAAACAAACCTGCGTGACCATAGCAACCCAGGATGATCAGAGATGAATTCAGTAATATTTTATTTTTAACAAAGAAATTATTATATTATTTATACATATAAAATTTATGCATTTACATTTTATGCATTTATGACATTTTATGTTAATGTTGAGTATTTACAGTATGCTGCTATTTATAAAAGTATTCAGAATGTTAAGCAAAGAGATCGAAATTGAAGCAAAAAAAATAATATAAATGAAATGAAAGCATATAACCAATAATACTAGGCTAATAATAATAATAATAATAATAATAATAGAGTACACATATTACGGGGCAAATGCTATCAGTTAACGGACTTACAAGACTGTAGGATGCATTGTTTCATTGCTTTATATACAGATATTCCGAAAACAAATTCACCAACGTCATCATCATCATCATCATCATCACCAACGTCATCATCATCATCATCATCATCATCATCATCATCAACGTCATCAACGTCATCATCATCATCATCATCATCATCATCATCATCACCATCATCATCATCATCATCATCATCATCTGCTTCTTCTTTCTCATCAGTCACATCTCCACTGATCACAAGAGTTTCCAAATCATCTCCATCCAGTTTCACATCTGCAGGTGCTGAAATACAGTCATGTGATTCATGGTGTATCTCCTGACACCTGAATGATATTTCTAAACATTAAAAAATTAGATTTTTTACTCTGGCATAATTAAAGTAATTAAATACATTTAAAAATGTATGTAAAATATTATTATTATTATTATTATTATTAATAATAATAATAATAATAATAATAAACTAATTGTCTTCTTGTAAATGTAGACCTGTTGAAGTGAATTTGCATTTTGACAGTTTGTAGCCTATCAAGACGTCTGCAGCATTTGTGTGTCATTAACAAATATTTGACTTCCAGTAGCTTGTGAGTTCAAGAATAAAGTTTAGAAGTCTTAACTAGGTGGGACTCTTCATTTCCATCCTCAAAAATAAAATGCTGTGGTATATTTTTGGGGTGTTTCCACACGGTTTAACCTCAGGTTACAGTATTTTTAAACAGAGCGGGGTTACAGTAATGTTGTGCTCAAAAAGTCTGTTTATGACAATCTGAACAATCTGTACATTCAGCTTTATATGAGCATAACAGATGTGCAAGTGTGAGATGAGAACATTATTTACAGCACTTGTGTGAATGTACAGCGTGAAACCTTGAAACCTGCAGGCCCAGTTTCATAGTCCGGTCAATCCTCACAAACGTCAAGATAAGGCCATGATCTGATCTGATGTTTGCTCAGAGTGATCTGACTGATGGACCTGATCGTTTCTCCTGTGTTTACAGACTCTTCTCTGATCGTTCCTCTGCTTCTGCTTCTTCTGGTTCTGATCAGCGTTGGTCTCTTATTTCTGTTTCTGTGTAAGAAGCATCAGTCTCGAGGTAAAGCTCCTTCTTAATGTCTTTAGATGCAGAAACTCACTTCATATGGCGTTTAAAGATCCCTTTTTACGCGCTTTTTTGAAGCTTTGATTGTGTTCACAATGTGCAATATAACATGTGTTCATGTTTCGCGTGTAAAAAAACACAGTATTTTTCACACAATTCACCTATCTGTATACTGCTGTTTTCACTGTCACAAAAACAGGCTGATGACTTCCTTGTTCTATAAAGTCCCTCCTTCAGAAATACGTGACGGGTTCTGATTGGGCCAGCAGTTCCTGTGTTGTGATTCGACAGCAGCTTAGAGCAGGCTGACCTCCTGGTAACGTGATTGGCCTAGAACGCACGTGCTGGAGATGTATTTATAGTCACAGGAGCGTTTTTACTGACGAGATGCGCATGAAAACCGCATTCGTCTTTTTGCACAGCCCTAACATCTAGTTAAAGGGACACTAAGTATGAATTACTCCCATCTAGTGGTGAAATTGTATTTTGCATTCAAACTAATTTTGCTCTCCAGCGCCTCGCTTTTTCAAATGCGCGTTGCATCTACGGTAGGCGATATGTACCAAAAAGCTTTGACAGGATGTCTTCTAATAGCACTTCGTCGAGTTTTCCTTCAGGTGAACAGGTGTGTTATTTCAAAAAAACTGCAACATGACAACTAACAAACGAATGTTACAGTATGAATTACTGACTGTGGAAAACATGAAATATTGTAATTAGTAGTTATGTCTTCTTTATTCGTTATATTTTCTGAATAATGTGCATTGTTAGATATAAAAAAAATATTGTAATATAGATTGTAACACTGACTTACCTGTCGAGAAAAAAACTGGCCACTTCAGCGTCTCTTTTGAAATCTTTATCAAGCATTAGCTCTTTCCACCTAGAAAAAGCTTCCCCGACATTAACTCTTGTTTTCTGTAATCTACGGTCACGTTTCCTTTTACGTTCTATTTTTTACTGTTTTGGCGACGATGTTTTCTTCTCCTGTGGCGCGGCATATGTATGGTCCATAATAAGAATGCAATCCAGACTTTTAAACTTGCCGGTGCAGTTTCAAGCGCCTCTCACTGCTCTGCACCTGCGTTTCTGGCTCTGACCGAAAACGCGTTGTGGAAACGCGTTGGCTTGGTACTTTTTGTCCCTCTCTGCTATTATAGTTTTGCAAGATGGCGGAACTACATGGAAGCCTGCGTCAACCTACCCGTCCCATGTATATAAAGATAATAAATTCTTCATTTACGAGGATTAGTTTAAACATTGGCATAGGTATTTGTACACCATTGAGGGCATATTTATGAATAAAAATATTGATTTTAGATAATAAAATACCTAAAAAGTTACTTATTGTCCCTTTAACAAAGCTAAACAGTTTACACACATCTGTTATCAGTATTCTGTTAAATCAAATATCTCGCTTGGCATTTAACATTGAGCTTTAGAATTTTACAGTTATTATTTATACTCTAACAACAACATTACACACTAACTAAAGTTTAAAACATGGGATCACGAAGAAGGGGACCTTTAAAACAAAGATTTGTTCCTATTTTTCCATTTTGAGTCTGTCTCCATCTACAGACTGCAACGAGACATTATCAAAATACAGATATTTGATGATACGTGAAAACAGACTTCAATGTAGAAATGTGATATAATGTTGTTAATTAAGACTCTTTTCTTTAGCAGGTGGTGATTCATCATCTCAGACTGGAGCAGAAAAGCATGAAGTGGTTTGTATAAACTAATATGTTGAATAAATATTAGTCTTCCATAATGAAAATCTTCAGAGCTGTTAATAAATTTTTTTTTTCTCTGCAGGTTTCTCATACTTGTTGTGATTATGAGGAGATTAAAGACTCCCACAAACAGTTACCCACAATCCCCTCTGATTCATCAATCATTGTTTAAGCCACAGCTCAGTTACCCACAAACCCCTCTGTTTCTCCTGACTGTGTTTATGCCACAGCTCAGTTACCCACAAACCCCTCTGTTTCTCCTGACTGTGTTTATGCCACAGCTCAGTTACCCACAATCCCCTCTGTTTCTCATGACTGTGTTTACGCTACAGTTCAGAAAGACACTGGTGACTCTCAGATCTTCATCACATCTGCTGAGGATCTGAATTACTCCGTGGTGAATTTCCAGAAGAAAGCAGACTGTCCTGAAGGTGTCAGATTGAGGAATAATCAGGATTGCAGTGAATACGCTGCTGTCAATCATCTCACTGACTGATGACACACAGCAGAGAATCTCAATCAACTGAAAGTTTTGATTTTGTGTTCAAGCTTCTCTGATTAGTATTTGTGTTATTTTTGTGGTTGTCTTCTGCTGTATATTTTAGACAGTCTTGCAGGTCAGACTTTTGACTGTCAATGTGAAGAATGTTTAAAAAGAACAGTGCATTTTGATTTCACTGCTATTTTAATCAATCAACAGTGTGTTTATTTGGTCACCATGGTAACCGCTGCTGTTTGCACGTTTGTCCTCTAGATGTCGCTGTCAATTTACAGTCTGTGAGTTTCAGTCTGAATAAGAATTATAGATATATTTTTGTAGAAATCTCTCAATTAATGCTTTGAAAAAATAAACTGAATTGTCAAATGTCCATGGGTCTTGCACGCTTATTTTAACATATTATCATCACTTCTCTTTTTATGAACTCTCTCTCTCTCTCTCTCTCTCTCTCTGAGAGGAAGTGGGCGTCTGTCACATTCATCTGTTCATATTAAAGCAGAATTAACGCGATATTTTGTAGCTTGCCAACGAACTACGGCTTTGCATATTAAGTGCGGCTCCATTTGAAAGCAGCTGATGGACATTTACCACTAATCACAGAACCATCTCTACACAGCAAAGTCCCCAGTGTTAATTTAACACTCTGAGTGTGGACTCATACAAACACTGAAGCAGTGTTAAAAGTAACACTGAAGCAGAGTTGAAGTTATTGAGATAATTAAGAAGTTAATTGAGATATGATTGACCATTATTGAAGACACCTGACGTTAACAAGCAGAATCACCAAACCAGAAAATCACAATTTGTGTGTCACCATTATAGTGGTCAGTGTTTGCTTTAGTTGGGATCTTGGCTTGTAACTTTTTCATTTTCAAATTTGTGTCTCAAGCCAAGAGCAAAAATCATTGAGTGGTGGTAATTATGTTTTAATGTAATCGTTGCTTGACCTTAATAACTGAACTCTTTTGCAGTCTCTTCTCTTCCTTATGAGGTGAACCACTGCAAAGCTTGGCCCTGGACTCCAACTGTCTGTATAACTCAGTTACCACAGCAACACAAATTCTAAAGATAATAACTGAAGGGTCAAGATCCCAAATAAAGCAAACACTGACCACTATAATGGTGACACACAAATTGTGATTTTTCTCGTTTGGTGATTCTGCTTGTTAACATCAGGTGTCTTCAATAATGCTCAATCATAACTCAATTAACTTCTTAATTATCTCATTAACTTCAACTCTGCTTCAGTGTGTATATGATCCACACTCAGTGTTAAATTCACACTGGGGATTTTGCTGTGTGTAGCCTACAAATGATACGTATTTAAATAATCATATATTTTAAAACAATATCATTAATTTCATGAATATGAAGGATTTTTGTCAAGGTTAATTCAGTTGACCTAATCAATATGTGCCTATTCATAGTTTCATTGTTTCAAAGAGTTCCTTTCTTTTGTTGAGTACAAAAGAAGATATTTTGCAGAATGTTGGTAACCAAACAGTTAAATGCATCATTTTCTTTCAGGTATACCCTTTTTATTATATAGATGTAATATTTCCTTCTTTCTAATTATTTGTGTTTATTCATTTTTAATTAACTTATTGATACAGAGTACCCTGTTGGGTCAACTTAATGGTTGCACTTTGTTCTGCACTATGCACCATTTTAAGACAAATGGATTTATTGTGTTTTCATATTCAAGAGATTATAAGATAGAAGTAGTGATGGCAAGATGAAGCCTCATGAAGCATTAAGATTTTCAGCCAAGTGGTTCACAAAAGGGTTAATTTCTGGAATCTGAATTTGCTCACAATACCACCTGGTGGCCAACAAAAAGCAGAGTGTAAAACAAGCAGATATATTACAGATAGACGTGTCAAGTCCAGGGGTCAGAAAGTAAAAGTCCTGCCACATTTTTGTTCCTCTCATGAACTCAGCAGCTGATTTCACCAGAGGAACCAAGTCATTCCTTTCAAGTCACAGAGGAGTCTCAAGTCAAACCCCAAGTCCTCAAAGAGTTAAAGTTAATGAGATAATTAAGAGACTAATTAAATGATGATTGTGCATTAGTGATGAACTCCTGCTGTTAACAATCAACATCACTGAAGAAAAGAGAAACACAAGAACTACAAATTACTTTAAGCACAGCCTGGAAAAAAAAAAAAAAAAAAAAAAAAACTGACACCATAATTGTGGTGAGTATTTGCTTCAGTTGAGCTCTTGAGCCTTTAAACAGTTTTTTAAATTTGTTTCTAAACCATTGCATTATTGTTTTGCAGCAAATATTTGTACAGTGCTGATGCAGCTCTTGATCTAGCAGGTGATATATGCTTTTGATGTCTGTATGATCTTGATAAAATTACTTGATTTTACATTTAAAGAGAAGAGTTTGTGGCTTAGTTGTTAGAGAGGAATGCCGTGTATTCACTGCTCTGTGTGTGCACTTTGGATGGGTTAAATGCAGAGTACGAATTCTGAGTATGGGTCAAAATACTTAATTGCATGTCACTTCCACAAAAAAAGAGAAGAATATCACTATGCAAATACCACCATATAATGCTTTAAGAAGAAGAAAAAAAAAAAAACATGTTTTGGAATTAGGCATTTAGCCATGAACATATATCATGTGATCCTCAACAGTGGTGAAAATTATTATTCATACTGCAGTGCATTATGGGAGTCTCATGTATTGCAACATGAAGTATTTCATTGATTGTCACCATTGTAGAGGATCATATGCTGGTTCTTGTTATCTGTGTCTGTCTAAAAAGCACTGGTTTTAAAAGATCTATATGTGTTACACAAACATTTTTTGTGCATGCTGTAGTTTCACTGGAAGTATTCAAAACCTACACATGTGATAAAAAAATAACAAATTTGAGCTATAATTAAACCAGCTTATTGTGACTAAGTGTTTTTCGTATGTCACGGTTCTGTCTTCTCCACTTCATCACATGCCGAGCTAGAGAGAAAGATCTAGCACAACGAGTTAAGGGTCAAGAGCACAACTTAACCGAACACTGATCTCCATGATGGTGGCATCATTTTAACCAATAAATAATCTGATTCTCTGTAATTCTCAATAACAGCAGGTGTTTATCACTAATGCACAATCATCATGTAATAAGTCTCTTAATTATCTCACTAACTTTAACTCTTTGAGGACTTGGGATTTAACTTGAGAGTCATTTGTGACTTGGAAGGAATGACTTGGTTCCTCTGGTGAAATCGGCTGCTGGACTTTTACTCTTTGGCCCCTGGACTTCCCACCTCTGTACAAAACTGGTCTCTTAAGGTACAAATCACAAGGGTACAAATTTGTACCCTATGCCAAGGGTACAGCCCCAGTGAAAAGCTATTGTACCCCTAAAGGTGCAATTATGTACTTTATTTTCTGAGAGTGTAGGTATCTTCTGATGTGTAAATAATGTATTTTTCCCCACAGTTTAAGACTTTAGATATGAATGTGTGCTTTATTGTAAATCTGCTTCGAAACAGCACTGAATGTGGAAAGAGATATGCAAATAAAAAAATGACTTTACTTGATCTCTGCCTTTATAGACTCTTTTCAAACAGTGCCAGACAGATAATCTGAACTATCACCTGTTTTCATCTTGACCACAGATGTTTCTCTTTCTCCAAGATTAATTTAGTCTCTCAATATAGTCTACATATAGTACCTGAAGAAAGCTACTAATTATCACATTTTCTGTATGTGTCTGTTCTGTCTGCTTGTCCTGCATGTTCATTTGAAGCATGTGTGAAATAATAGTTTAACTTCCCTGTTTATTTCTCTCTCTCTCTCTCTCTCTCTCTCTCTCTCTCTCTCTCTCTCTCTCTCTCTCTCTCTCTCTCTCTCTCTCTCTCTCTCTCTCTCTCAGAGGAAGTGGGCGTCTCTGTCACATTCATCTGTTCGTGTTAAACATGTGACCAGGAAAAAACACTAAAACTCATCTGAACACACATCGAGAGCTTCAGAAGAACTGAATCTACTAACAACAGAGAAGATCACTGAAGAAGAGAGAAGAATGAAGATCATCTGGACTTTCACTCTGCTGATGATTCCTGGTGAGAGTCTGAACTCAGTAAATCACTCGAAACAGCACAGACTTTCACTTCAGCTCATGATTTCACTCTGAAAAACTTTCATCTATGTTCATTCTGATATAAATATGTGATTGTTGTATTAAGATGCTGGTTTGTTGTAGGTGTGTTGAGCTCCATCAGTGTGACAGGATATTCAGGAGGAGGAGTCAGCATCACATGCAGATATGATAGAAGATATACAGACAAGAACAAGTATTTTTGTAGAGGACAGTGGTCATCATGCTCTGACCTCATCAAGACGGATATTAAAGATAAATGGGTTGATTCTGGAAGATTCTCTCTGTATGACGACACAACAGCAGCAGTTTTCACTGTGACCATCAGAGATCTGAGAGAACAGGATTCTGGGACGTATTACTGTGCAGTTGAGAGATCAGGAATAGATTCCTACACTAAAGTGAATCTGAATGTTGTAACAGGTGAGTAACTGAGACTCTCAAACCCATGATGATCATCAACATCACACACTCAACACTGACTGTGTTGTTACTCATGTACATATCTTTAAATGAAGATGAAGTATCATTACTGACTTCATTCTTTACACTCTGATATCTGAGTTTGTGTTTATCAGGTCAACAAATCAGTTCTGTAACGGGATATTCAGGAGGAAACATCATTATAAACTACAAATATGAGACAAAACACAATAAACATGATAAAAAATTATAAACACATCTCTAAAACTGGAGCAGATCGATGTTTTCCTCTAATAAACACTGACAGAGCAGCAGAATGGACACATGACGGTCGATTCTCTGTTCATGATGACAGATCTGCTCGTCTCTTACGTCTGTTTATCAGAGAACTGAATGAGAACGATTCTGGAGAATATAAGATTACAGTCAAAGTTTCTGAAGACTACAGTTTCATGCATCTGTTTCTGTGCTGAACTGATGAATCTGGTGTTTAATGTGAACTTGATTTGTCTCTCAAGCAGCTGATTGTTGTCAGAAGAGCATCAGTCTCTCCGCTGCTGCAGGAGGATCTGTGAACATCAGCTGCAGATACCCACAATCCCACAGTGCTGATGTGAAGTTTGTCTGCAGGAGATCTGGATCTGATCTCTGTGCTGAAGAGACGTCTGTGAAGGAGAGCAGAAGATGGAGCGCTGAGGGACAGATGCAGCTGTATGATGACAGAGAGCAGCAGCTCCTGACGGGAATCATCAGTCATGTGACTCAACAACATTCAGCTGAATACTGGTGTGGAGTTCAGTCTGATCCAGGACACAAGAGCTTCATCACACGAGTCCTCGTCACCGTCACTGGTACAGATGACTCTCACACTCATAATAATCAACATAATTCAAAATCACATCTAGCTTTCAATCAGCAGATCACTGTATTCTGTGCTGCTTGACTGAGAAAAGAAAAGTGGAAGTGTACAGAAATGGAAGTGTAATTGCAAAACTGCTGCAGTTTATATTCAGTAAAACAAGTTTTGTGTAGAATTATAATGTTGTTCTGCAAAAGCAGTGGTCAGTGTTTCTGATTGTTTTATTCTTCATGTGGTTATTTATACTGTATGTGAATGAATCATTTATTTGGTTAATTTTATCATGAGCTGTTCAGGTGTTTTTGTCCTGCCAGTAAATTTATATTATAATTTTTTTAAACATATAACATCTTAAAACGCCATCAAGCAGTGGGTTTAATTTTCTAGGTCAGACGTCTACAAAAGGATTATTATTTATTCATATTATAATTAGCTGGAGATGTTTAACCTTAAACATTTTAAAAGTTCCCCTGAGATATTAAGTAAATTTAACAACACATTTACTTTTTCAGCTTACGTAAATAAAATATTTATTGCTTTTGGTGATCAATTAATTTGTATTTTTTTCACACTTTGATTATCAGCTTTTAATCAAAATATAAATTATTTTCTGTTCTTTTGTGAACCACCAGGTGTCCTGTTTGGGGAAATCCAGTTAAAATCTTGAGCAGAGGTGTCAAACCCAATTCATGGAGGGCCGGAGCCCTGTATAGTTTTGTCCCAACACTGCTGAGGCACACATACCATGTAGTTTTCAAACAAGCCTGAAGGACTTGATTAGTTGGATCAGGTGTTTTTAATTAGGTTTGAATGTAATTCTGCTGGGCTCTGGCCCTCCAGGAACTGAGTTTGACGTCCCTGCTCTAGAGTCTAGATTGAGTTGTAGTTGTAGTATGTACAAGCTATTTTCTTGCGAAAGGCTACAGCAGTGTGTGAATGCAGGAAACGGGCATCTAGAGACAGTTTGAAACTGTGTGGTCATTCAGTATTGCAGCAGTGGTTGGTGATCGTTTGTCCTCAGTGTTACTACAGTATTGCCATTTAGATGTGCAGCAGAAGTGCAGTTTTTGATTTATTGCTTTGCCACACTTTTACTAGTTTTTGGCTGTCCCTTGTGCTATTTTGTAATGTTCATGCTTAATTTGCTCATGTGCTTATTTCTAATGCTGGGTACACACCAAAATATTTTTTTACATCTTATAAGATTTTAAAAATGTGATAGACCACACACATAAGGATAAAAAAATCCTAGTTTTGTTGTGGTGTGCCATGATGTGACAAAGACAGCAAACCACACACAAACAGATTTTCAAACAGAGTCTCGAATGTGAAAAAAGAAATCTTGCAAAATCTCGCAAGACTTCAGAATAAGCATTGCAGACGATATGCAGGAAGAAATTGCAATGATAGTGTTTGGAATGATTTTCACAGAAAATTCACGGGAAAAAAATAAAAGGGTTTGGGTGTAGTCATGGGGATGGTCTGTACAAGTAAAATGATATTGTTTTGTTTCACGTGATAATCTTCAGATCGTGCATGCGTTTGTCCTCGGAGTTCCCTCCACACATCGGGATTTCTGATTATAAATATTAAACATGTTGACATTTTTTACGATTCGCGATCGGGACGGCTCCAACTTTCTTCTGATCAAGCTTGGACACTCTTAACACACCTAACACCAAGGGAAAATCTGATAAGATAATCTGTAGAACCATCAAGATCAGGCACGTGCACACATAGACATCAAAGGGGGCTTGAGCACCTGCCCTTTTTATTCCTGGAGAGAAAGTGCCCTTTTTTCTGGGGTGCTTTTTTTTTTTTTTTTTTTTGAAAAAATAATGTATATTCCTGTTTGCGCACAGCTTCCCTGTCAAACAAATATATTTATTGAAGAATAGTATATCTAAATATCAGGTCAGGAGTTCTGAAGCGCTCATTGAGCTGATGATACTGCACATGTGTGATTCAGTTTGAAGCAGACTGACTCACAGCTCGTCTGAAAAGAACTGGTTCTTTTGGTGAATGATTCTGAATTGATTCTGTGCTTATGTTATAAGCGCCGGTAAACTGAAGGCTTGAATTAAGGACAGTCATCGCTAATGACATTACATCGAGCGCAAAAGAACCGGTGAACCGTTTTTTTTTCAACTGGTTTATTTGATCGAATTGTCCGAAAGAACCGCGGTTCACTTGAGCACCTGCTCCTTTGCCCCAAAAGTGCCCTTTTGTCAAAGCAAAATTTCCTCTATTTTTTTTTTTTGTAATAACATACCCTTTTGTCAACGCCCAATCATTATATTATTACAATTTATTAATAATAATTTAGTCGTAAATAAAATGACCAATATGATGACCTTTCACCTGACCGGGAAAATTCCTCAGGCCGCACGCGCATTTTTAATTGTATATTTTCAGAACCGTGGCAGCTGGTAAGTGGTGTTTCATTCTCAGCGAAGTGATTTTGATGTTTATTTACTTATTATTATTTTACAAGAACGATGTGATGTGAGAACATGCAGATATGTTGCTGTGTGTAGCCTGTAGTGTAAAAGTAACACTAACGTTAGCTGTTTGAGGGAGAAAAGTTTCACAGGCATCGAAGGGTCTGGTCTTTTTTATGTTATTTGACTAAACTTTTATTATATTACAGTACTTATTTATTTTTTAACACGTTGAGTGCCTTAAAAATAATTATCACAACACTGGTTAGGCTTATTCAGGTTTTCTCATTCTCTGAATTACCATTATAAAAATAAAAACAATTCAGGAATTAATTATATAATTATATTTTAAATGTGACGCAAATATATATTTTTTCTACAATAGCAACAGTGCTTTCAACAGCAAGACCACTTTAGCCTGTAAACTCAATAATATCTCTCTGGAAATAAATGTAAAAATATCAGTGTCAATAAAAAATGCATAATATACCTGACATCAAAGTGCAGTATGAAGGAGATGAATAACAAATGTAGCCTGTCATTTGTTTACATTGCAAAGGTGTTCAATTTTAGACAATAACAACTACAACAGTAATAATAATATTAATCACTATATTCCAGTGGATCAGTTTTTTTATGTTTTGTATCAATATTTAAGGTGGACTTATTGATTAGGTGCAAGAATAGTAGTGATGGTTAAAATAATAGATTAATGCTGAAACAGAGAAGAAACAGCCATCAGGTTGGGACAATTTAAGACATTTCAGTTTCTAATCCCAGAGCTATTATTATTTTAAACTTAAAATTGTCTTCTCTATTGTTTCTTTGCATCAAAGCATTTGCTGCTGTATCAATAACCATCCATATCGATACATGAATCCGCAAGGAATGCATCACAATATATTGCTGTATTGATATTTTGAACAGCGCCTTTTAAAGCCTTGTTCCATGTGCCCCTTTTACACTTTGAGCACCTGCCCCTCCAAAGGTCTCTGCACGGCCCTGATCAAGATAATCGGGACATGGCTAGGATTGTCGGAAGGGGGGAAATCGGACCAAAATCAGCCCGATTATCTTTTGGTGTGTACCCAGCATTAATTGCAAACACTAAAATGAACCAGCTGCGGTTTTGTTTTCTGAGTGTCTGTTTTAGCAAACATTAATTCAGGACAGATGGTGTATGAACGATATCAGTAAAACCAACAGAGTTAAATCAGCACTGCTTAGAGTATGTTTAGTCCCACCCTAAACAGTGTTAAATTAAAACAGCTATTGTAGGATTTGGAATGTGAGTTATCAATAAAATACTGTGGAAGGGATCACTTGCACTGGTAGTCCAGTCAGACTCAATCGACAACAGTTTTTTCTTTGAGGACTTAACTTTACCATGGAGCATGTAATAGGTTTGGTCTGTATAAAGATAACAAATACAATAAGGTGAATAATACAGATTTCAAACCCAACAAGTTAACATTACTAGCAATATTACTGAAAATAAGTGAAATGCTACAGCTCAATGGATTGGCATATTAGCATCTGAATAGGTAATTTTACCACATAATCTTCATTAACACACTTATACTTGCAATTCACAATAAACAGATTAACTAAAAACAGTCTATCTCAATGTAGAACATGAGAACAGTAGAAATAAAGCAATTGTAAAATATCATGGTATATATGCATAACGTGCATGTAAACAAACGCTGGTTATGCACGCACAATCAATAGAAAATGATTATCATATCTGCAAATACCGGCAAGATTCCAACTTAATCTCAATATTAAGCATAATTTAACAAGAACAACTCACTTACAGGATGCATGCACACATATCATGCTTTTATTGGATCGGCTCATGTTTTTTTTGTTCAACTTTGCTGCGCAATGATAAAATGGCAACAAGTCTTAAAGGGGCAAGACATCTTAAGAGGATCAAGCTGTTTGTATAACCATATTCTCATCATATAGTGCTAACGTCACTACTTTTTAACAACACATGCATTGCTGTAAAAAGACATCTAACACAAGCGTCAAGGGTCAAGAGCCCAACTAAAGCAAACACTGATCTCCATGATGGTGGCATCATTTTAACCAATAAAACATCAACATTTACATCTCTGATAATTCTCACTTCTGCATTCATCAGACAGAAATAAAGTCAGTCTGGTTATTAATAAGTGGAGATGGAGATTTAATGTATTTTATTTCAGTTGATTTCATCAAAGTCTGTGTCTGAAGTCAGTTGTAGTAGTTCTTGTGTTTCTCTTTTCTTCAGTGATTCTGTTTGTTAACAGCAGCTGTTCATCACTAATTCTCAATCAGCACTTAATTAATCACTTAATTATCTCATTAGCTTTCACCGTGATTCAGCGCTACTTCAACTCTATGTATTAGAGTGGGACCAAATACACTCTGGGGATTTCACATTACTGAGACATGTGATATCAAGATCTGTGTGAAAAATAAAGAATCAGAAATTAATAAATAAATAAACAGTTTGTCTCTTCATGTTAATGTTTTGGACACAGATGTTCAGAAAACGACATCATCACCTGCTTCTGTTTTCAACACTTCTACATCTACCATCACATCAGAGTCTCCTAACACGTTAAAAGGTGCTTGTGTGCTAAAAAATAAACATATGATCTGATATTGAGCTCAGATTAACCAGATTTGTGAGTTATTTCCATTATTTCCTATAATCTGTTTTCAGGTTTATATCTGATTATCTCTCTGGTTCTGGTTCTTCTGGTTCTGATCATCATTGGTGTCTTGTTACTGGTTCTTTATAAGAAGCATCAGTCTCGAGGTAAAACTCCTTTAGAAACAGAAACTCACATTTATATCAGGTTTCAAATTTATTTTAGTTTTCACTATGAATCTTTTGCCACCTAATGGCTACAGCTACAAAATACAGATATTTGATGATGTGTGAAAACATTTCAAATATATATCAGTTTTGAACTGTAAAATAATAATGTTATTAATTTAGACTCTTTTCTTTAGCAGGCGGTGATTCATCATCTCAGACTGGAGCAGAAAAACATGAAGTGGTTTGTATAAAACAATATGTTGAATAAATATTAGTCTTCCATAACAGAACTGTAAATAATTTATCTGTCTCTCTGCAGGTTTCAAACACTGGCTGTGATTATGAGGAGATTAAAGACTCTCACAAACAGTTACCCACAAACCCCTCTGTTTCTCCTGACTGTGTTTATGCCACAGCTCAGTTACCCACAAACCCTTCTGTTTCTCCTGACTGTGTTTACGCTACAGTTCAGAAAGACACTGGTGACTCTCAGATCTTCATCACATCTGCTGAGGATCTGAATTACTCCGTTGTGAATTTCCAGAAGAAAGCAGACTGTCCTGAAGGTGTCAGATTGAGGAATAATCAGGATTACAGTGAATACGCTGCTGTCAATCATCTCACTGACTGATGAGCTTGATGGCACCATATGAGCTTAAATCTAGAATTTCTGAACCTCTCTTGTATAGAATGTCTAGTTATTATCTGTCAGAGCAATGTAAATATAAGAGTATGAACTATTTGTGTGACATGCATGTGAAATATGAGCAAGCTATAGCGAACTGTTTAATCATAATGAAAAACCATTAGCGGTCAACTTTTTTTTTCAAAAAACTATTAATATATGATATTAATACATTCTATAATGTTACATATTAAATATATGACAATAGAAATATTACAAAACAAATTATGGTGGTTAATCCTGAGATATTTTTAATTATGTTTCTCTTTGGTTTCGGCTTTTAGTGAGTTTTTGTTTAGTGTCCCAAAGAGCAGACAAAGAAATGTCCAAGATCTGACAAGTCAAGTCACCTTTATTTATAAAGCGCTTTAAACAAAAAAAATTGTGTCAAAGCAACTGAACAACATTCATTAGGAAAACAGTGTGTCAATAATTCAAAATGACAGTTAAAGGCAGTTCATCATCGAATTCAGTTATGACATCTCAGTTCAGTTTAAATAGTTTCATTCATTTGCTATCAAGTCAACCATATCGTTGTAGATGAAGTGGCCCCGACTATCCACCTCGGCCTGTAATATATCTGCATTTCGTTTGCTCTCTTTGGCCACCAGCAGAGGTGGATACTCCAGGGGTCAGAAAGTAAAAGTCCGGCCATATGTTTATTCCACCCATGAACTCAGCAGCTGATTTCACCAGAGGAACACTTACTGTTAACAATCAACATCACTGAAGAAAAGAGAAACACAAGAACTACAACTGACTTTAAGCACAGCCTTTGATGAAATCAGTTGGAAGGAAAATAAAAAAAATAACTTTATCACCATAATTGTGGAGAGTATTTGCTTAATTTGGGCTCTTGAACCATTTAACAGTTTTGATAAATTTGCTTTAAGCAAATGCACTGCTGTTACACAGCAGACATTTGTGCAATGCAGAGACAAACTAGCAGGTAACATATGCTTTTGATGACTCTATGATCTTGATTCAAGTTTATTATTCTTAAAAAAAAACTTCAATTCTCAGTTTAATTCTTGCTTCAATATTAAGAAAAAAAAAACTCTCTAGGATTATGCATTTAGCATATGATCCTCAACAGTGGTGACAAATTATTATTCTTACTGCAGTGCATTATGGGAGTTTTCATGTATTGCAACATGAAGCATTTAGTTGATTGTCACTATTGCAGAGATTCATATGCTGGTTCTTGATATATGTGTGTATCTAAAAAAACACTGGAGTTCAAATTTTTGTATGTGTTGCACAGATTTAAAATCTATTCTCTGTAAATGCTGTAGTACAATTTTTGTGTGCTGTAGTTTCACTGGGACGATTATTAAAAATCTAAACTTATGAAAAAACACGTTATTTTGAATATAATAACACCAGCTCATTGTGCCTATATGTTTACTGTATATCTCTCATCTATCATCTCTACAACACCACATATAAGGCTACAGAGAGAGATCTAGCACAACAAATCAAAGGTCAAGAGCACAACTAATTCAAACACTGATGGTGGCATAATTTTAACCAATAAAACATTGACATCTGATCCTCTGTAATTCTCAGTAACAGCAGGTGTTTATCACTAATGCACAACCATCATTTAATTAGTCACTTAATTATCTCATTAACTTTAACTCTTTGAGGACTTGGGATTTGACTTGATACTTGTTTGTGACTTGCAGACTTTAGAAGACTTCTGCATCAATATAGAAATAGAACAAAAAGATGCAGTAGATTTCCATCTAGTTCCACAAAACGTTTATATTTTGAGCTTTATTATTCTGTTTGTCTGAGTTTTAGTTCCACATGTCTGTATCTTGAGTTAGTTTTAATCATTTTGGGTTTTGATAAGGGAGACAATACAGCCAATCTCCTGAGGTATTTGTAACCCTGCATTTAACTGAGCAAAGTCAAAACATCAGTGATCATATAGGTCCTTCTAAAAAAATCAGCATATTGTGATAAAGTTCATTATTTTCCATAATGTAATTATCAAAATTTAACTTTCATATATTTTAGATTCATTGCACACCAACTGAAATATTTCAGGTCTTTTATTGTTTTAATACTGATGATTTTGGCATACAGCTCTTGAAAACCCAAAATTCCTATCTCAAAAGATTAGCATATAATTAAAAGGTTCTCTAAACGAGCTATTAACCTAATCATCTGAATCAACTAATTAACTCTAAACACCTGCAAAAGATTCCTGAGGCTTTTAAAAACTCCGAGCCTGGTTCATTACTCAAAACCTGTATGTTTTGACCTTCCAAAATGTGGAAGTGAAACTGGACTGCAAGGCTCATCTGGTATTTTTGGATAGATAGGAGACATATGACCAATGTTTTTATATCTATTTGAGGCGTGGCTGAAGTTTAGTCACAAGGTTTATTGTTTTGGAGGGCTATAAGAGAGACTCAATCCCCTCCCCTGGAAGACTGAGTTCAGTCTAGTCTATGCTAGCTGAACTCCGTTTTTCATCTTTACCTTCTCTTGTATTCTGGGCTCACTGAATACTTTGAACTTCTTACAGGTTTTATTCAAATCAGATACCTTGACTTGTAATGTTTGATTTTTGATATATCTATATACCTTCTATTATTGTTCTAACAGTTTGATTACCTTTAGTTAGGGGTGTAACTGTACGCAAAAATCACGGTTCGGTACGTACCTCGGTTTTAAAGTCACGGTTCGGTTCATTTTCGGTACAGTAAGGGAAAGAAATGCAAAGATTAAACTGCAGGTTGTTTATTACTATGCACTTTTTTAACATACTGTTTAATAAAATATATATAAAATAAAAAAATAATTAGAACTAAAATACTGCTGCAAAGTTCTCCACTAAATAAAATACTCTCAGTCTCAAACCAATCCCAGCTTGTAGGCCTGCTTCACCAGAACCGAGCCGTGCCTGCTGCTGTAGGTGACAGAGGGACACCGCCGACAGACCAGGCTCTTGTCTTCATGACAACAATATCTATACTTCATGTTGAGCAAAAATATAAAGCCTACTGATAAAGGACACCATCAACAGTATTGATGGCAAAATAGACTACGTATGTTTGACAGGTGCAATATTTGAAAATCTATAATAATTCATTTATTTTTTAAATTACATTTATATCTGAATTTATGTCAACCTATAGACTTTCAAACATCAAAGTGTCATGAATTAATATGTATTTGTGTACAAAATGACATATAAACATATTTTCCTATTCTATTTTGCCTGGAAACGCTTCCAACACGCGTGTCGCGTGAAAAATAGGCGTTGGTTCAATTTCTAGCATGCACGAGTTTTACGCGCAGCTCGAGCCGCGCCTGAGATGTGCGTTTCACGCAGGCAGTCTGCAAGTTCTAACCTGTTAACATAGGAGCCGCACGCAGCTGAGACGCTTGCGCCACGCATCCAGTGTGTCGCCGGTCTTAGAATCAGCTGCAGGGTGGGATTTGCGCTGAACGCGGAGACTTCCGCCATTGTTGGTTTGGAAACACGAAAATGTACTTATTTTCCACGCACAAAATATTGCATTCCGTCATTCGGTACACACGTGCACCGAACCGAAAGCCCTGTACCAAAACGGTCCGGTACGAATACACGTACCGTTACTCCCCTACTAATCGTAGATGAGTAAAATCCATCATATATGGACTGGTTTTAAAACTATATCAATTTTGGAATTGTATTCTTTATATTTGAAGCTGATTTTAATACTTAATAATCTGTTTGCAAGAGATAATCTGTTGTCTTACTTCCTATATTCTTTGAATAAATTTGCATACTAAATACCACCACACCGTCTGACCAGGATTGAAGTCTTTTTTGCATCACCCTGAAAGTTACTTTCATTTTTGGAATCCAGAGCTGTTTTCTCTGTTTGCTTATCCTCCATATCCGGGTATGTGCTTTCTGGAATACCCCCCAGGAACAGGGTTGGTCCCACTACTTTAACACTCACAAACTGAATGCTGGAGATTTTAATGTGTGCATTTATGGGATTAAAGATCATCTCACACAGGCATTTACAGATGCATGAAAAATCATAATGAATAAACTAATAAAACCACTTAACAGAAAATCTACTGCCATGTGGTGGAGCTCCAAATGGATAATGATAATTGATTTATTGTTTTATTGTTTATGTTACTGGAATGAGCGTTACAGTCTTAATTGCACGTATCGACATTTTTATGTCATAGCATCATAAAGAAGTTTAAGATAAATTTAGTGCTGTTTGTCCTTGTTTGTACAATGTATCTCTGTGAAGAAGCAGCAGGTTACCAGAAGTCAGACACATATTGCTTTCACTTTGAGACACTAGACAGGCGATGATGATTTGTAACCATAGAAACAAACAAAACATAATCAGAAACCAAGGAAACTGAAACTGAAGATAACAGAACAGACTATAAAATAGAGTCCACATAGCAGAACATAACTGTGACAGTAAGACATTTAATTGTTTAAATGGTGATTACTTGGTGATTACATTTACTTGGGATCTAGATATTGTATATTCATATTCAATTTCATATGTTCAGATATTCATATAACAAAATATATACAAATTAAAACCTAAATAGCGACATAGTGGTGTACTTACATAAAGTATGATGTAAAGTTCACTTAAAGAAAACTTATGAGTATACTTGCAGTATAAAACTACTAAACTAGTAGTTTACTGAGGCTATAATTCAAAGTGTACAATGTATTTAATTAGTAAACTATCAGTATACCTATAAGTTCACTTTTAGTATAATTGCAGTACAAACTACAAACATAGAGGTAAACTAGTAGTGTGCTCAAAGTTTGCTACTTTTACTTGTAAGTGTACTGTACTTTTACTTGTAAGACAACGGATGAGGAGATTTCGCTCAAGAGCAATTGATGACATCGCTGAGAAGAAAATATTTAAGTGTAGGTATTATTGTTTTTTTATGACCTAGATGTACATTTTTCCAGTTGTTACCTACAGTTTATACAAACATTATGGTCATCGACCAGTGATTGATATCTCAAACATAATAATAGCGGTTAGATGTTGGATTTTGGTTGAAAATGAAAATCGGGTTGACGTCTAAATCCAACGACTGTTTGACGTCAAGCTCCAATGTTGGGCAGATGCTGAATTTTGACTGGAATACACAACCCCTCCCCCCCCAAAAAAAAAACAAAAAACATAAAAAAATGGTGAAATGCATGGCAGTACACGTATTACGAGCTTCACTTATTACTAACCAGTTTGACTTTATTTCTGTCAGACGTCTACAGAAGTTATTTTTGAGAATTAACAGAGGTTTAGATGTTGATGTTTTATTTGAAAATGTTTGGTCACCATTATTGTGATCAGTGTTTGCTTTAGTTGGGTAGTTTGACTCTTGGCTTAGTGTGTTTGTGGTTCCTGAAATAGTGTTTACCAAAACACATAATTTGTTATAAAAGGAGCCATAAACAAAGATAAGGTGATATAGTTTTCATCATCATGAAGAAAAATGATTGAGGAAAATTATTTTTATCGTCATTGATCCAAAGTGGTTATTTATTATTACTGAACAATATTCAAGAGAAAATATTTCTTCCCTCAGATCAGACATTCTGAATTTTTATTTTTAAATACATTTTGGGAGAAAAAGCTTTCGAGACACATAGAAATCAATAATCAGTATATGAATCTCAACAATGGTGACATTCTCCATGCAGCAATGCATGCTGGGAGCCACCATAGTATAAAACGCATGGCTCCCAGCATGCATTGCTGCATGAAGCATGTCACCATTGTTGAGATTCATACGCTGATTGTTGATCTCTGTGTGTGTCACCATAGGTTAAGTTTTTTGAGCTCATGGGTTTGTAATATGAATGTACTAATGGAACAACATAATTGTTAGATTTAAAAACGTCAGCAAATCAGGTTATTTCATGATGATTATAAAACCATTAACAGGTAACAGCCATCACTTGATCTCATGTCACTTTAGCTTTCTTTAATGTTGCAAATGTGCTCGAGATACAAACTGTCACAATAGCCAAAACATATAATAAGTGTTAAGAGCTCAACTAATGGAAACACTAATCGCATGTATGGTGTTTAACTGTTATGCTGTTATGGAAATTAAACACATTAGAGTTAAACCTCTGTTAATTTTAAATAAGAGCTTTTGTAGACGTCTGACAGAAATAAAGTCAGTCTGGTTAGTAATACGTGAAGCTGGTAACGCTGTTTGTGGAGTTGTTTAATCCTCCTCTGCTGAGATCTTGAGATATTTAATGTGCTGCCATGCATTTCACCCATTTTTGCAGTGTGGTGCTTATTCCAACCAAAACTCATCGTCTGTCTGATGTCGGAGTTTGACATCAAACAAAGTTGGGTTTAGACGTCATTTTTCAATTTTCAACCAAAATAAGACGTCTGACTGACGTTGGACTAGTTGGAGTCCAGCGTCTTCCTGACGTCACATTGATGTACTGTGCCTGCTGGGTGGTGTTTCTTTTTCTTCTTCACTTGTGTATTTTTGAAAATGTTGTACAGAAGATGCATACTAGCACCCTCTACCATAAAACAATGAAAACACAGATTCTAGGAGTATGGCTCAAATATATTTAGACTTTTTGTAAGTATAAGTCAAGTATACTTAAAGGTAATTTTAAGTATATTTCTGAGAAGTATATAAAGAGCATTTCTGAGAAGTACATAAAAAGTAAACTAAAAGTATACTTTCCTATTTTTAATAGAAGTATACTTATAGCACACTTGAATAAACTTATTTTCGTAAGGGATCCTACTATTAGAGTATTGCAAGCTAGCTGGGAAAAGGAAAGGGTGCCAAAGTTTAGTTTTGGACGGATAGGAGATGAGGCAGCTAGAGATTAGGGAGTGAGAGAAAACAGTTCTGCCCAAGTGAAGATTGGCCTGACTTTCCAGTATAGAAGACTGAAATTATGTAAGTTGACTTTAAATTACATCAAATCAAAACAGTAAATAGTAGTTTAGACCTTGTAGCTTAGACAGATATGTGCATGATAATTATAGAGACTATATTCAAATGTATACAGGTTGGTCGAAAGATCTTGGAACAAGAAGGACTGTATCAGCCATTTTTTATAGATAATCAAGCAGGTGAGGAAAGCAAATCACCACAGATGATCTGAATGTGTTTACAGTTGAGTTATATGCTATCATGATGGAATTAGAATGGATAAGAAAGGAGGACAAAATAATTCAAGTTTTAATTGGAAGTGATTCATTGTCAGCACTGTACAGTCTCAGGTATGTCCAATAGCCATCAGAACCTGTTATATGCAATATTGACAATATAGACAAAAGTAAAGGAAAAATGTAATGACATTCGACTGATCGGGACTCCAGCTCATATATGGATTTTGGGCAATGAGAGAGTGGATAAATTAGCTAAACAAGCAATTAAATAAGAGAATACTAAAGTAAATATAAAGATCTGAAGCCATGAGAGAATGGCAACATCAGTTTGACAGAGAAGCTAAAGGAAGACATTTTTATGCCATTCAAAATAAAGTTTGGTACAGAGAGGAATTGGGCAGGGACTAGGGGAGAAGTAATAGTGATGACAAGAGAATAGGACACAGTGATTCAAATAGTACATTACACATTATAGGGAAACATCCTACTGTTTGTCTTTTTTTTTTTTTTTTTGAAAATTGTCAGACATTGGGATAATAGAACATTTTTGGAACACTTTTAATTTGCTATTAAAGGTTAGTTAAATTTAAGATATGAAGAGCATAGGATAAATATTCAGGAATAATTAAGGAAAGATGGGTTGGCAGAGACATATATTAAAGGGGGGGTGAAATGCTATTGCTATTTTTTACACTGTTAAAGAGTTGGATTCCCATGCTAAACATGGACAAAGTTTCAAAAATTAAGTTGTACATTTGAAGGAGTATTTTTGTTCCCAAAATACTCCTTCCGGTTTGTTACAAGTTTCGGAAAGTTTTTTTTCGAGTATGGCTCTGTGTCGTTAGATGGAGCGGAATTTCCTTATATGGGTCCTGACGCACTTCTGCCGGAAGAGCGCGCGCTCCCGTATAGCGAGGCTGAGCAGCACAGACATTTCACTGATCAGAGCGATTCACTGATCAGAGCGAGAGCGTCGCGAAAAGTCACAAAAGAAGTGTGTTTTTGGTTGCCAGGGCAAGACAACCCTGCACAGATTACCAAAAAAAAAAAAAAAACAGCATTAAGGGACCAGTGGATGGAGTTTATTTTTACAGAGCATCAACGGAGTTGTGCAAGTGTTTTTGTTTGTTCCCTGCATTTCGAAGATGCTTGTTCACAAGGCCCAGTTTGACGACGGATTTGCGTATCGTTTATTTCTTAAGGATGATGCAATCCCAAGGAAAAAAGGTCACGATCGTGTGTTGGAACCGCAGGCGGTGAGTAAAACTGCTTCAAATATCTCTGCCTCCTTGTTAGTGTGTCCCCTCCCATGCCAGAGACCCGGGTTCGAGCCCCACTCGGAGCGAGTCATTGCTGCTGCTGCTCTCCTTCGGTTTCAGCCTCGGGATCTGATTCTGGATCATAAATAAACGGCTGAATCTGACTGCAAGCCATGGTTTGTTTTGGATGATGGGTTTTCCCTCACGGTAATGTCACAGCTTCCAAACGCTCTCAACGCAAAAGCCTATTCGCGCTCGTGATTCTTTAGCTCCGCCCACACGTCACGCCTCCAGTCGGTCGTGTTTTTCCGGCAAAAATCGGTACAGACTATCTTTCTCTTATGAATATAATAAAACTAAAGACTTTTTGGATTTATGAAGGATGCAGTACTACTCTATATGTACTCAAGATTAACAGGATATTGAGTGAAAACGAGCATTTCACCCCCCCCCCCCCTTTAAAGATATACTGCAAAGTGGAGTGATTAGACAAAGCAAGAAAATTATTTGTAATTTCTTAATAAGAACGGGTTTGATTAGGAATATATTACAGAGGAAAACAAGCAGGAGGAAGTAAACTGGAATAACATTGCTGGAGAATAATCCAAAAGATGGCAGTAATGCAACACTCTTGGATGCAAGCGCCATTAAAACTCAAAGAAGAAGAAGAAGAAGAAGAAGAAGAAGAAGAAGAAGAAGAATTCTGAGGCCCAGAAAACCCCGGAGCACGAGCTGATCACCTGTGTGTTGTGTGTGCTTAGAAACATGCAGTGCAAACAGAATTAATGAAGGGATCAAGCCATATTGTGCTTTCGGTTTTAGTTTGTTTGACAGATAGAGTACTGTGATCCAAGTTTTAGGATGCAGCCAGAGTATGTTGCTAGTTAAGCCTCAAGACATTCTCAACAGAGAGACAAATAATGAGCAGGGGCAGAGTGGCCATCTGGAGGTTCTGGAGAAGTCCAGAATAGCCATCCATCCATTGGCTGTCGGCCTGCTGGTTCATCATCAAAGAAAAAGTGTCAGATAAAGTGACGCTGACAGCCGACAAAAGGGGGACAAAAGATCAATTTTAAAATATATGAAATGTAAGTATTGTAAAGATTGCTTTCAGTTTATAATGTCAATGCCATCTCCAACTAGGAGAGGTTCCCAGCTGCTCGCCATATTAATTTCAGTATAGTAGGACATGCACTCTAATGTAAACAGGTTCAAGTGGATACTTATATGTTTGGGGTTGTTTGGAAATCTGTTATTTAAACCGCCATCTCATTACTACGCACAAACAGCGAGGATGCCAGAGTTGCACTTGCCTCAAATTGCCTCAAAAAATGCATAGTCAACAAAATATTATTATTTTTTTTTCAAAATGCATGACAGAACCGTTTGTTCATAGGGTTTCCGCGGGTCCTTAAAAACACTTAAATTAAATTGTTTCAATTTAAGGCCATGTAACATTCTGCTCTTTCTATAGATTTCAAGTATTTTAGTTCATACAGTAATATATTTATTTAAATCCCCTACTGAAAAAAAGAAAAGAAAAAGAAAACCACATTATTTGTAATGGTGTTACTGGATATAATGACCAGATAATTTTATTTGTTTTACTGGAAACTGTAGTGGTTACTGTTGGTCTCTGCTTTTAATTTGTCGCTTTGTGTTGGTGGCTTTTGTTAAAACCACTAAATCCTAATGTATATCCTAATGTAACACACTACATGATACAATTATTTAATGGTTTTAATGGTTAAAAGTTGATGGTTTGTAGTGGTATTTGTAATGGAAATCATTCAAATTTCAGTGATGTTTTCTAATGATTTTGTTAGCAGGGTCACAATGGGTCTTGTGGTGTTATTTGCCATAAATGTGACAGGAATGCTGTAATATTGTCTATTTTGGAGAAAATCCAGGGCAGTTTTTCACTCCCAGTGTGTCTGTGATGACGAGTCCCTGTGGAAATGGATGCTGAGGAGGATGCGGATTCTTTCTTCTTCTTTTGTTCAATGGTCATTTACATGTTTAGTGCATATCGCCACCTAATTGATGGTTGTGAGATCATTTTTCTTTTTTCAGTTTAATCTCTAATCCCTGAAAAAAAAAATATTGTTTGATGCTAATTATATATTGTCATATCAGATATGTATTTTTATTATAGAAATACGTTATAGAAAATGCAGATCCATGTGTGAGATGATAATATAAAATGTAATATATATATATATATATATAAAATGTATGTAATATTGTGTGCAATCGGTCACGCCCCCTGGACTCTGGTCAGCAGGTCACACGTACGCTGATAGTTCTGAAGAGAACAGAGAGCAAGTTGCATAGAAACAAACAAAACATAATCAGCAACCAAGGAAACTGAAACTAAACAGAGCAGAGAAACAGAAATTGAAGATAAAAGAACTGACTATAAAAGAGACCACATAGCAGAACATAACTGTGACAGTAAGACATTGAATTGTTTAAATGGTGATTAGTGCTCCATTTACTTTGGATTTAGATATTGTATATCACATTCAAATTCATGATCATAAGATTTGAAATAATGAAGACGTCTTAAAACGATGACAATAAAGAATCTGAAATAAGCTAACTGGTTGATTTAATTTAGTCAAACTACTTTAAGCATGCATATAATGATTTTATTTTAGCTTTGTTTAAGCATAAATAATTACCAGTAACTCATAATTAATTTATGATGGTTTTTTCACAACAATGAATGTAATACTAAGATACATCTGTGAACAATGTGAAATTATCTTGTTATAGAGGATTTTAAGCATCACCTAATGATGCACAGATATCAGTCCTCTACATACAAAACATTATGGTGACACTGAACAACAAAAATGATCAACTCTGAACATTATTCCAGAATCACAAACTGCTAAAAGTGAACCAAAAATAAAATAAAAAGTACACTATAAAAATATGACAACATAGGGTTTCACATTAACAGATATAAAATAGGATAAAATAAGATTAATATTAAGATTTAATATTTTTTTCTACCAGAATGAACAAATTTTTATATGTTATAGTTATATGTTATATACGCTGAAAGAACTTGTACAGCCAATTTGACTGTTCTTAATTTAAGGCAAATGAACTGCAGTTGAAATACTGCATGTGGATTATTATTATTATTATTATTATTATTTTATTATTATTTTATTTATTTATATATTTTTTTGCAGTGTATCAAAAGAGCATTAGCTATTCATGCTGCATTGCATGCTGATACACAGTTTTTGTTTTGGTTAAATGCATTCTGAGAGTGAAATCTGAGGGAAAGAGGTTCAAGATTCAAGGCTCGAGAAAATACATGTTTTTTTATGTTTTTATTGCTGCTGTCTGAATGTGATCTGAGTCGGACAGTCTGAGACAGGCTCTCGTTAAGATGTAAGATACATGTAAGAGCAAAAGACATGAGATGAAACATCTTTATGATGACATGTTGCAAAAATGTTTTATACATTTGCATTTAACACTTGGTTCAGAGGTTAAATCGAGACAGTAATGCCCAAAATACATAAAAAAAAAAAAAAAATGCATGAGTGATTCTCTTTATCCTTTTTGAGCCCAAACACAAGGGTCAAGGGCTTTCTGTATTAACAGGTTTTTGTTGAACTTATTTAAAGCAATCTTTTATATGAATCTGTAAAATGTTTCATGTAGTTGTGCTTCTGCTCCTCGTTTCTGTTCTTGTTTCTCTTTTCTGCAGTGATTCTGTTCATTAACAGCAGCTGTTCATCACTAATGTTCAATCATCACTTAATTACCTCATTAACTCTAGCACTGCTTCAGTGATTCTATAAAACTCTGTAGTGCTTTACATAAACACTCAGTAGTGTTTATTTAACAGAGGATTCTTCACTTTTCAGGTGTAAACACTTTCAAAGGTGTTTATTGGGGAAACACTGACAGTGTTAATTTTTCACTAATGTACTATTTACAACATTTAAATTTTGCTGTATACAGTTTTAAATGTTTTAAATCTTTAAATCAATGTTCTATTTTGTTCATTCTGGACTTCTGGCTGCAAATATGTTTGTACAGATAACATGGTCTTTATTAGCAGGAGGATGTTCCTTTCCGCTGGATCTGTAACCCGTCCTGAACGCTGCATCGCCTCCAGAATCATGATCACTCAGTTTCCCTTAGGAAAAAAATAATAATTATTATAGGTATACACACACTATATTATTTTTCCTTTAAAGTAAAAAAAAAATCAACCTTACACTAAAAATCCTTAAAATCTTACAAGAGAGTGTTTCCTATATATTACATAATTTATAATTATTTTCTTAATTAAGAAATTGTCTTTCCCCCTTGTTTAAAGAATACATTTAAACAAGTTTAATGAAGTTTAATCGTGACATCAATCCTTGAGTCGTAATGATGCTGATTTTTTTCCCACTAAAAACTGTATATTGTCTCCATCATTATTATTATTATTATTATTATTATTATTATTATTATTGATGTTGTTGTTGTTACTGCGTTAAATGGCCTGTTAAAGGTGTAATAAGAACTCATGGTTAGGCACAAATTTTGCTTTCATTTTTAATAAACATTGATTAACGTTTCTCAGTCCAGAGGGAGTTTAAGAAAATGTCATATTGTGAGAAGCAGTGATTAATAGATTGATTATAAATCAAATGTTACTCACTCTTCTGAACCACATCCAAAGCATTGTCCCAGCTGATCCATGATGTCAGGACAATCCTCCATGCGTTTCAGGCACTTTCGAAAGGTTTTCATACACTTTATGCACTTTTCAAGGTTTTCTTCCCCACTGGTGTCATGACATCCGCAGCTGCAGCTGTTATCACAGTTGTCCTCACAGTTCTCGCATCCTTCCCTGCTGTTCCCACAACCCATGACTTACAAGCTTACCTTAATCTGAAGCACTGATCTGATTTGGCAATATTCTCAAATCCTAAAACAGTCTTCTGAACGATCAGAGTGTGATTTAAGTGATAAAAGGTCCTTCGGGAGAACAATCAGCATGTGCCGCAGGGGTTTCTGACCAACATTTGCCCAAACTGTAGGTCTATTTAAAGAAGCTTGGTGACATAATGTAAATTGTAACATCCCAGTTTACAAGTAACTGTAAATTCACATATGAATATCAATAATATATGGATGGTTTCAGTTTCGGTATGCAAATGCATCATTACTGTGTGTAAGACATTACCTTATCTCGGGTGGAGCAGTTTAACAACTTTATGGACTGTAATTTACAGCTGTTTTATTGCATGTCTCATCATTCCAGTCAGATAAAGGCATCTTCTTCCAGTAAGTGTATAAATTAGTGCAGATGATAGAGGTAGAGGTTTTATCTGACATCCGTGATAATTTCCATTATTGTCTATAATATTGTATGAATGGGTTCTTCTTCCCAGAAAACTGAATTTTAAAAATGAAGAACTGTTTTCTTATCAGTTTTACACTGTAAAAAAAAAAAAAAAAGTTGACTTAACTTAAAATTACAAGGTAATTTGCACAACTTTTTTGAGTTTACTCAACTTTTAAATGAATTAGTTCACTTAACTTAATTCACTGAGTAAGGTCACATGTCTCCCAACTTAAGATCTTTTGTTCAGCTGATTGAGTTTGAATATACAATAATAATAACTTTTGGTATCTCTCTCTCTCTCTCTCTCTGTCTCTCTCGCTCTCTCAATTCAATTCATATTGCTTTATTGGCATGACATACATAGGTACATATTGCCAAAGCACTGTACATAGCAGAATAGAAACAAACAAAACAAAAATACATATAATATATATCCATAAGAAAAAAATAAAAATACATGTAAAATACATCCATTTACATTTCTACACAGCAAAATCCCCAGTGTTAATTTAACACTCTTGAGTGTGGACTCATATAAACACTAAAGCAGTGTTAAAAGTAACACTGAAGCAGAGTTGAAGTTAATGAGATAATTAAGAAGTTAATTGAGTTATGATTGACCATTATTGAAGACACCTGATGTTAACAAGCAGAATCACAAACGAGAAAATCACAATTTGTGTGTCACCATTATAGTGGTCAGTGTTTGCTTTAGTTGGGATCTTGACCCTTCAGTTATTAACTTTAGATTTTATGTGGCTGTGGTGACTGAATTATATCATACAGACAGACCACAGTAAAGGCGATCATGTGTGCCATTGATTGTGATTTGAGCTATTTGTTATAGAGTGACCTGAATGCCTGAGTTTAAGTTTCTTTACTGCATACATAAATTAAGTGAAAAAGAAAAGTAAGCGACCCAGCATTTCTGACATAGTATGACATGTTTTTAATAGTTAGTTCTACGTAAAAAAAAAAAAAAAAAGAAATCTTTTGTTTAGACTCACAGACATCAGGAATCAGCGTGAGCATCACAACAACGGTGACCATCAAAAAAGCATGTTGTAGCCAATAAAAACTCATCCATGGCTCCCATCATGCATTGCGGCATGAATAAATTATGAGCTGAACTGTCTTTTTAACTTTTTATTCTAACTATATTTTACTTTTGCTGTTTTTATGTTCATTTTTAGTATCAAGTTTTGTGATTTTCAGAGTTGGTCTGTTTATCTGAATATGCTGTTTGTCACCATTGTTGAGATTCATACGCTGATTCTTGTTATCTGTGTGTGCCTAAAATTAAAATTCTTTAATAAAAAAAAAAAAACTCTGCTTCAGTGTTACTTTTAACACTGCTTCAGTGTTTATATGAGTCCACACTCAGAGTGTTAAATTAACACTGGGGATTTTGCTGTGTATAAACATTGATGGTACTGCTAATGTAGATGTGTTCACTCTTTTCCTCTTAATTTGTGGCATTTGTAAATACAATGTGCTACCACAGAGGAAACAGGTCCTTCACCCAGTAATATTCTTAATTTGTCATGTTCATGGAGTGACTGGAACTCAGGAGTGTTCTGCTGTATTTGACTGTACAGTGAGTCTCTCAGAGATGTGTATTTGTCACAGTCTCAACTGATCCTGATCTACACTCGTTAAAGACTCGCTCTTCTCTAGGTAACCAGCTCTTTCTGTGTCGTCCTCTCTCTATGGCCAGCTGGTGGTCACTCAGTCTGTACTTGGTCAGTAACTGTCTGTGTGTTATATTCCTGACTGAGAGCAGATAGTCAGCCATACTGTAGTCTCTATTGAGTTTCAGAAAACACTGGAGACGACTTTGGTCTTTGGTTTGTTCTTCCCAATACTGTATGTATGTCTCCTTCTTTTCATTCATAATTTCCTTGATTCTGCTATGTTTTTCAGGATTGGTGATATCGAGTGCTTTGTTAGTCAGCTCTGAAACCATTACACAAAGATTACTTTTTTGAGCACTCTTTTTTTTTAGTTATAAGTGCTTTATGATGAAAAGAATCTTCCGAAAGAGAGTTTAAGTGGATCCAAAACTTTAAAACTCTTTTTTTAATGATGAAGTTTAGGGGAAGACGGCCTAACTCGGCTCTGCAGGCGTTATTAGGAGTGTTTCTGTGCACGTGAAGGATGCTTCTGCAGAACTCCACATGCAGAGCTTCTAAAGGGTGTTTGTTCCAGTCTTTATGGCTGGAGTTACTCGCTGGGCCCCAGATCTCGCTTCCGTACAGGGCAATGGGCAGAATCACACTATCAAAGATCTTTGTCCAGATTCTGATGGGGATGTTTATTTAAAAAAAAAAAAAAATCATGCGTATAGCGTGTAGTGCCCTGTGGGCTTTTATAAGTAATTTTTTAATTGCCAATTTGAAATTTCCAGTGGGAGTTAAAACCAGACCAATATAAGTATAGTAAAGTATGTTGAAGTGTTTTGTTGTTTAAAGTAAATAAATGTTTATGTTCTAGATTTCTGGGCTTTTTCTGAAATATCATAATCTTAGTTTTTGGGATGTTGATGTCTAAGGCCCAATCCTGGCAGTATTTAGGTAAAATGTCAAGGTTTTTCTGGAGACCTTCTGGTGTTTTAGACAGAATTAGTAAGTTGTCTGCATACAGTAAATATTTGACCTCTGTGTGGTGTAATTGTAGTCCTGGACTGTTGGACTGGTCCAGTAGATCTGTCAGTTCATTGATATATATGTTAAATAAGGTCGGGCTGAGGCAGCAGCCCTGTCTCACTCCTCGCTGTTGAGGAAAATACTCTGTCCTTTGCTGGCCAATTTTTACTACACATTTATTTTGGTTATACATGTTTTTAATTAAGTCATATATTTTACCCCCTATGCCACTTTGAATGATTTTATAAAACAGTCCATTATGCCCGACATGGAAAAAATCTATATAAACATATATGTTTCAATATAGGTTTTGATATAGGTTTTTAATATATGTGACATATATAAAATTGGCATTTTTCCTATATTATATGTACATATATGTACACATATATATACACATATATATACACATATATGTACATATATGTACACATATATTTACACATATGTGTACATATATGTACACATATATATGTGTATACATATACCTATATAGGTACATATATGCACGTATATATGCACCTACATGTTCACCTATAATAGTAAAATTAAAATCCATAGCTGCTAGGCAACATAAATAAAAGTCCAAAATGTATAAATGTACATTATTTATTTACTCGAGATCAATCAAATAGTACAAAACAAAAAAATAAATATGAGCTAGGCATCATGTATGACAGTCAAAAATTAGATATGAGCTACGAAATGACCAGATCCTGCCATTAGCTATATGACGAAGCAATACAGGAGACCTATATTTCCTGTATATGTACATATATGCACCTCAATTGTGCCTATATGTGGCATATATACGCATATATTCAGCATATATGCAGTATATATGTGCATATACACTGCATATATGTTTAATATATGCACATATATCCACATATAGTTTCATTTCATGTAGGGCCAGATGGAGTCAAAAGCCTTCTTAAAATCTATAAAGCATGCAAATATTTTTCCATCTTTCTTCTGGTGTACATGTTCATTTATTAGCGTGTGTAGTCTGTGAATATGGTCAGTGGTTCGGTGTTTAGGGAGGAAGCCAATCTGAGATTTGCTGGTGACATTGTGCTGCTTTAAGAAAGATGAAATCTGAGAGTTAACTATAGAGCAAAATACTTTTCCTAAATTACTGGTTACACAGATCCCTCTGTAGTTATTAGGATCGGTTTTGTCTCCACTTTTAAAGATTGTAGAGATGAGTCCTGTGTTCCAGACCTCAGGAAAAACACCTGAACTCAAAATCAAATTAAAAAGTTTGAGTAATGCAATTTGCAATTCAGGAGAGCTGTTTTTAAGCATCTCGTTCTTTATGTTGTCAGGGCCACAGGATTTCTGACATTTGAGGGATTTCAGTTTTTCACTAAGTTCTTGTTGGGTTATTAGATAATCTAGTGGACTTTGGTTGTTTTTTTTTTTTATACATGATTCAAGAGCATTCAATTTAGAGCTTCTCAAAGTAGTCCTTCCAAATCTGACCATCTTGTGTGGCTAACTCTTGTGGTTTTGTCTTGTTCAGACTGTTCCACATGCTCCAGAACTGTCTTATTGTTTTACATTCATGGTCAAACCACTTTTCAGAAGGTTTTTGTTTAGCTCTATTTTTGTGTTTATATGTGGTTGTTTCATTTAAATGAGCCTTTTTTTGCTATATTTTTAAAAATGTAGTTAATATGTTTAATTGCTAAATTAATTCCTTTCCAATTATTATCATATGCTGAATTGTTAAATAGTGTAATGGAACTGACAGTTTTGTTTGACTTCAATGCTTTAATACATTGTAAAACCCGACAAGTAACTTAACTCAAACCGTTTGAGTAAACAGATATCCTTAACCCTCTGGAGTCTAAGGGTATTTTTGGGGCCTGGAGAAGTTTTGTCATGCCCTGACATTTGTGCTTTTTTCAGTTTCTTATAAATATCTAAATGGGTAAAGTCTAATATCACTGTAATCAGCACAAACTGGGCTATAATAATATGTGAAACCCATGCATGTACATGATTGTATTTTTGAGAAAAAAAATGTTATGCATGGTTAGTGAAAAACTAAAAATGTTAAATCACTTGAATAAGGGAATAAAACACATACATAAAATTGGTTGCCGGAAAAGTTGAGAACTGGAGCTTGTAGCCTAGAATTTTTCTTTCTAAATTATGTGAAAATCACCTTGTTTACTCACTCACAGAAAACAATATATTGATTTAAATTTTCTGAAACACTTTTTGTTGGTAAAAGTCATATGCGAGTAGGCGTCAACTATCATGAATATCATTGTGATTTACACCTGAGAAGACAAAGGCCTGCATAATGAGCTGCATAATGAGCCTCTCATTCAGCTGTGCCACTGTGAGGGAGGACTTACAAGAAAGAGAACAAAATAAAAGTATATAATTTTATGTTTGTAGTTTATTAAGAATATATTTAATTATCCCACAACATAATTTAATATCCACTTGGGGGAGCAGTTAAACAGTTTATTAGGAACAATCAAAGCTGACTTTCAAATTTTTTGGCATCCTTTCTCTAGTCACACAATCCTTCAGAAATCCTTTTAACAATCTTATTTTCTACCAAATAAACCCCATTTATTATCATCATCATTATTATTATTATTATTATTAATGTTGAAAAGAGCTGATAATATTTTTCAGGTTTTTTTAGGGGGAATAAATCGAAAGAACTGCATTGTTTTTACATTTGTTAGAGTTATCTCTATTTGTCACAGTTATATTATTTACATCAAGCTTTTGAATGGTATAGTATTGTATATTGTTATTGAAACTTCATAATGTTTCACTTGATTATACATTTAGTCAGGAATTATAGTTTGGAAAAAGTATTTGGAAAAAGTCTAACTAGTAAAATGTTTACACGTTATGTGAAAACTAGTACAAATAAATAAAGAGAGACTTACTCTGTTTATGATCTCTGCTGAATAAAGTGCTTCATTCTTTTTTCTGAGGAAATCCATTTCTCAAATCCTCAACCACATCACATCTTTTTGGGGTGAATTATGTCTTAGTCCTCTCATCGCGAAGCAAACAGTAAAATAAAATAAAAACTTGAAGAATAGTCTGGCTGCTTTTTCTTCTGTGTTGGCGTATTCAAGCCGCGCGCTTCAGTTTGAATCTGAATAGCGTGTTCAGCGCGGGGGCGTGGTCACATTAGATATAATGAAGGGAGACTTGAAAAACAGACATCGCGTTGTTTTCATATGGATTACTTTATCTCAGAATATTTGTTTTCGGCAGCACTTGTTTAGTTTAAAAGTAGACATTCCAGGCTTTCTATAGATATCTCTCTCATGTCTCTTCGTTGAGTATTCACGGAGTTACAGTTCATTTTAATGAAATGTTTGTACATGACGATCAGCGGAGACAAAGACTGTAGACAGCGCACCTTGTTTGTTATCTTTATTTTATAAGTGCACAAAGGTTTTTTGTTATTATGTCTGTATCCAAAAAAAACTAGACCCTTTACAGATTCGATTGATGTATTGCTCTTATCTGTACGATTAAAACTGAGAGTGTAATTTAAGTTCTTTTCGGGGTTATCAGGTGAAAATGACTCAAAACGCATATATGCGTTAATCGACTCGAAAGGGTTAAACCATTTAAGTACTCTGAACTTAATTCAGTTGAGTTCACTGAAAGACTATTAACATTGCAATTAAATAATGAAGTGAACAGCTGCTGTTAACAAGCATAATTAATGAAGAAAAGAGAGAAAGGAACTACAACTGACTTCAGACATAGCCTCAATAAAACCCAGACATGGGGACTTGTGACTTGGTGACTTGGACTCGAGTCGACTCGAGTCGCTATTTTTAGGACTTGAGACTTGACTCGGACTTGGAAGTTAAAGGCTCGGGACTTGACTTGACTTGAGACACGATGACTTGAATGACTTGAGTGTTAATCAAATCATGTTTTCAGTTTGAATATAAAATATATAAATTATTTTTTTAAATAAAGTTGATTACTCAGCTGGAGCACAGGCTGAGAATAGCGTCGTGACTGGATCAGGACACTATCATCAGTCATGTCCTCTCTACCTTACACACACCACGCCCACTTAAATCAGATATCACATCACATCAACATGTCAGCCTGAGAGGTACCGAGGGTCATCGCTTTTGTCTTCAATAGTTCGCGACTAAAAACGCGTGGAAAACGCTAGTCACGCCGCTTTCTCCTTCTTTCCAAAGCGCTCGGGCAGAAGTGCTCCTGGGGCGTCTGTCGTTGCTAAGCATCCATGACACGCTCTCTCTCAATGGAGACGTAGAAATTTCAGCAAATGATAAATGGATTTGCAGCACTAAAAGTCGCTCGCAGTAGCTCTGCTACTAAATTCATTTCAAAATGGCAATCCATATACAGCTATGAACAGCTTTTCCTTAATGTTAGCTGAGCTTTCAACGTTGATACGGGAAAGGATGAAGCTGATTGGTTAGTTATTGTCACATGACCTGCAGTGCGCTTGCAGCATTCTGAAAAGTTTAGATGTTTTTAACTCGATGCGGTGCGCGTCGTGAGCGCGTTGCTTCCATTATGAGCGCGCATACCGCGCGCCTACATTGGAAATAACGAACTTGCGCACACAAAAGACGTGATGTGAACGGCCCATAATGATCCGCTAGCAGGCCGTAAAAAAAAACGCATTCCAGGGGCGGCGCTAGGGCTGGGCTAAGGGGGCATAAGCCCCGAATATTTTGTTACCTTGTCTTTCTCATAGAGCAAAACAATTAATCAGAAAAACAAATGTAGCTGCCGCGATTACCCAATCATGAGAAGTGCATATTACATATATATATATATATATATATATATATATATATATATATATATATATATATATATATATATATATATATATATACACACATATATATATATATATATATATATATATATATATATATATATATATATATATATATATATATATATATATATATATATATATGTGTGTACATTGAAGTCCCCCCGGACTTCAATGTGCTATCAGCTTCTCTTTTTTTTTTTTTTTTATTGTGAATGCAAACAATACAAAGATGTATCAAAAATAATATATTTAAAAGTAACAGATATGTATTGTTGGATATTATTTTTAATAAATGTTTCCACATCTTTCCATAGATGTTCAGCATAGGAACATGTCCAAAATAAGTGAAAAACAGTTTCTATGTGAACTTGGCAGAATGAGCATCTTGTCTCAATATTGTTTTTATATTTAATCATAAAATAATTAACAGGGTAAAATTTATTTAGTATTTTAAATGATACTTCTTTCACTTTATTGGTGAAAAAATATTTTTGTTTTAAGGACCAAATCTTTTTCCGCTTTAAATTTTTAAATAAATTATTCCAGTAAGAGATTGCAGGAGATATCGAGATAATATCTTCAGTAAAAAGGGATCTAACTTTCTTATTTCATTAACATTAAGTTGACTGGCTGATGTGTAATCCCGGAAGTACAAGATTTTGAATCTTACGTCCAGCAAGGGTGTAGTGCATGACAAAACATTTGTGTGAACTGAGAGAAATGTAGCTGAAGTTTCTTCTGTAGAGGGCGCTGAACACTGGGTAGTATCACTGATTCATTATAATAACACAAGTGACATGGAAAGGCAGTTTTCTGTATCTTTAATTTAATTTATTTAATTTATTTTTTTTGTCTTTAAATCAACTGAATCATTTGTTTTGTAAAATTAATCAGTTCTGAACACAGCCTGCTGAGGACATCTACTGGTCAAACATGTGTAAATAAAAAAGTAAAGACACAACCTGTGTTATGACAATACACTTTAATAAAAATGCAATATACAATCTTTAAAAACACAGAATAGGCAGAATATGGTAAAGTTAACATCAAATGAGATTCTTACATGATAGTTTTCATTCTAATTTATAAAATAATTTTATGCTTTAAAATACAGTAAAATTAAATTTTAGCTTGTAAGGCTTATCATTTGTAAGTCACTCTGTGATAGAACCAGTTTCTAAATTAATTTCTGTAAATTAAGACACTGTCAATCATTCAGGCTGGACCCACAGATAAACAGAAAAAGGCTGTAAAATGTTTTGCCACACGTCCCAAACACTATGGCCTGTCACGCTAAAAGAAAGAAAGTGATTTTGTGAATAACTTCATGACTAAATTATACACTTCAAATTTCTGGTCAGTATAAAAGGACTTGAATAACTCGATCTTAAACAGTGAATTGTATGCTGTGCACCATATACTTAGTCAGTAGACGTTTGATATCAAGAGTGAAATCACTTACCATTACATTCTCATACACAGGTTCAGTCGACTCAACATCATAGTCATTAAGACTGTCATCATGAGCTCTGGAATAATTCATCTTTGCCATTAAAGATGGAAAAGAGAGAGAATAGAGAAAACAATGACAAATAGTTGATAACTATAATATCATCTATAACAATAACCTTATTTGTGTCCACACAAATGAACTGACTATAATGATAACTTACTATGACATTCTCATACAAACGTTCAGTCGTATCAACATCAGATGCTTTGTATCTGTCATCCTCAGGTCTGGAATGATCCATCTTTGACTTTGAAGAAGCAGCGATATTAGCAAAGATTAAATATGTTACCATTGCTAATAAACAACTCACAACTGCATTCAGACTTTCAGTGTTTTAGATACTACACTGCTCAAAAATGAAGGGAACACTTGATGTTTTTTTAACAAGGTTTGGGAGGAGCGTGTTAGCCTAATCAAAACCGGTGAAACACAATCAAGTTAATCAACACCATAGTATAACTACTGACTTATCCATTGACGGTTTAGCAATATCCTTCCTCCACCTCATCTCCTCTCTTCGCGTTTATTTTACGATTAAATAGTGAGGGGGGTACTCAAGGTTTGGGCTATTCCCAAGCTTGGAGCCCTTCACTAGATAGCAATTATACTGTATGTAAGCGTGAACTTGTGAAATCATCACAGTATAACAAGTCAGTGAATCTTCAGGGATGTCAATCTGTCCCGTTAGGCTGGCCACACACTAGACGATATTCCGATCTTAAGCCATTTTAAAGACATGGGAGACAACAGACATGAAGATGGTTTCAACCGATTTGTAGCCTTAGTAAGGCCAAGTAATCCTTTGAAAGTGCACACTAGACAATTTGACCAGACTGCAAGATCACACATTTGCTGATTGTTGGAATGATTTCACAGTGACACAAGATCTCATGGAGACTCGCAAGATCAAACATGACTAGAGAAGAAAAACAAATGGAGAAAAAATCGACATTGTCAGCTGGCTACCCTAGTGCAAGTTCTGCAAAGGCGGAGAGTGAACCAACCCCTAAAAGCAGCCAAATGTATTAACAGGGTGGCCACCACTAACAAAATCATGGCCACTTCTTTGGCCACCCCACTCAAAACTGCTGTTTTTGTCCATTTTTTTTTTCTTGACAAGAAATGCATTTAGAGATAACAGCATTAGAGTTAACATCAAGCTACATCAGACTATTAAATTACTAGTACACTTATACTCAAAACTTACTTTAAACCCTGAACGAGTGTTTGTCATAACTTCCTTTTGCGAACACAATTAGGTTGTTTACTGTTGTAAAAATGTGCTATTTATAGCCTTTTACATCGCTGCACAAGTTAGCATTTCAGATGTACATTTTCAATATTTAATATAATACAATATTTTCTCTGTGCTGTTGTGGTCAGATATAAACACAAAAGTGTACAGGAAATACATCAGAGGTTTTGAGGGGGCGGCATGTGATGCAGAGTGATGATGGACAAGACACGGACGAATCAGGTCTCTGTCAGCGGCAGCTTGTACAGCTTGGCTCAATAAACACACAGCGCTAGGAGCGAATCATTATCACTAGATCACGTAAATCAGTGGGAAATTAATAGAAATGATGAATTCTGTCTGAAGAAATATGAAGTAAACATGAGTAAATATATCTATATATCTCTGTAGATATGCAACTTTGGACTATAAATCCTTATTAACGCTGTTCATTGAATTTATGTGAACACAAATAAGCCGCTGCTGACGTGACTGAATATACATGCTTGGTGAATTTCTATTCCAAAAATGACTCATTCATATTTATAATTTTGTATTACTCACATAAATTTCTAAATAAATGTCACTCCAACAAAGTTTTATCAAAACATTGGTCAAGTATCGAAGCTAGAGTCTTTAAACTTTCAACTGATCAAGTAAGAGAGTTTTCACAGTTTAATGTTCTGTGAAAGTGAAACAATAATAATCTGGGGCCGTTGACGATCCTTGAATGCAAAGGGGTTAAACTCTGAAAAACTCCACATCCAGTTTAAAACACCTGAAAGGGCAGCAAAGCATGGTTCTCAACAAATGAATGCATCAGCTACAGCTTTTACTGTTGAATCCAGTGCTAATGGAGACCTGCTCTCCCGCTGTCCACTAAACCTGAATGGCACACACAAACCTGGACAAAGTATTAGTGACCACAGAACTTCATATCAGCTTTCTAGTCATCATATGGTTGACACATCCCACAAGGACATTGATAACATCATGCAGCCACAACAAGCATTGTTAATGGACACTGTTCTGGCTGAGTCCTGCTCATTGACATGGGTTTATTAGTCAAGTCCCTATCTACGTGGAAAGCCAAAGAGACCAGTTTTCTTCCGAGGAAAGTAAGTGCATGTTCTTAATTTCTTTGTTATCTGGTAAGGTGATTGACAGGGCTTCGGCAGTTTGGGAGATGGATTCCTGATTTTGATTGTCTTTTGAGTCTATGTTACAACAAATTAGTGAAGTATTTGAATGTCCTGAGGGGGGCGATGATATTTCTACACAATTGCTTCACATTCACAAGGGAACCATTCAACTGCATATTTTGCCATTGAATGTAGAACTTTTACCACACAAAGTGGATGGAATGATGTGTCATTGAAGGCTGTGTTGAAACAGAGTTTGAATTTGGAGCTTCAGGCTGAGTTAGCCTGCAAGGTTGAGGACTTAATATTTTTTGAATTCATTTCTTAGGATAATTTGCTCAGAAACACATCCAAGAGTAAATTCACTTGACAGCCATTGTGTAAGTCCCTCTCTGCACCCTCTGATCATCAAGAGCCCATGCAAATACATTTTTGATGAGTAGAGAACTCCACGCCGTCAACTGAATCTGTGCTATTACTGTGGTGAAACAGGCCATCATAATGCTGAATGCCCACCCAGAGGTTCATCTCTGCTATCAGCCGGATTGGTCAGTTCTCTGTTCCCATCTCAAAGTCATTTGTCATTCCTGTTCAGCTAACCACTAATGATGGTCCCACTACTTTACAGAGTTGATTGACTCTGGCACCGCCTTGAATCTGTTCATCAAGGATATGATCAAGAAGTACAGTTTAACCACACTACCTTGTCTGCCCATCATTTGCATCAGCAATGTCAAAAATAAACCCACTGAGGGAGGTGTCACCAGACAAACTGCATCTGCTCTGTAACAGATTGGATTGTTCAACAAAGAAAGCATTATTCACCCCGATATGAAATCATCCAAGGATACCCCTGGCTATCCACTCACTATCCTGTATTATCCTGGAATCATAGAGAACTGACAGACTTTTATGAATATTGTCAATATGCCTGTCAATATGCCTCAACCGTCTCTGGCAACATCTGCTGAAGATCCAGCTTCTGCCTTCGGTTTTAAAATCCCCGCCTACTATCAGGACTTTTCACATGTATTCAGCAAGACCAAAGCTTCACAGCTACCAGCTACACCACCATTGATCATTTGCCCAATGACATGCCACCCAAGAGTAAGGTCTACCCATCAGACCTTACCCATCAGTTTCATCAGAAACTACACCATGAGTGCATCACCGTTGACATCTCTCCTGCAGGGGAAATCATTATAGTGCAACCAACAGCTCGAATTTGCACTGATGTTTATGCAAATGACTTGCCATGGCTCATGCTGAGTTGAATGCATTTTTTCCCAAGATTTTTCCAAATCTTTTCAAACTTGTCCTACAAGTTTTGTAAGAATTATTTTTTATTTTTTTTTTATTTTTTTTAGCTTATATTCAAACCATGCTGGCTAAAATATACAGAATTCAAGTTGGTTAGTCAAGCCAGAGTTGAATAACACGTGAACAAATTTGATGGAGAGCATGGCCAAATGGACATGAGACAATATCCCTGCAATGCTTTAGCATTTTCAAACCAAACTTGAGGTGCTTCTCATTTCTTAATTGTTCATCCTTGTTACCTTTCCTCACTAAATTTCCTTGTCTTAGGATATAACGGAAGGATGCAAGGAATGGAAATGAGGATGGAGGAATCAAAGGAAGAACATTGGAATTCTCTTGACATCAGAGCATCATCAGCTGCGCTAAAGTGATCTGCCCTTATGTTGTTAAAGTTTGTTTTTTAAGACATTTGAAATAATTATAAATGAAACAATATGCCCTGTCGAAATATATGGCATGCATGGTTTATTTAAACTGCACATCTTATTACAAAAGATGTGAAGGGGGAGAAAAATTTATGTGCATCAGGTTTTTTTTTTTTTTTTTCACAGAAAAAGACTCCTGTGTATCCTCCCTCATGACTCCTCAGGAAGCCTCTTCACTCGTCGATCCTCGCCTCCTCATAGTGCTATAAGATAATTAAGATGACCTAAAAGATGGCTGAGCTCGACTGGTTTCCAGGTCATAAGATGGAGAAGTAAGGAAACAAGGAGGTATACTGAGATCCCGGTGTCTTTTATAACAACAGTGACCTGAGGTTACCTGCATAGTTTCAGCACAGGACCATCTAGTGGTCAGGATATATGAACAATTGCTATTGTTGCTTATAATCCAATCAACATGCCAGACCATGTGATGATCACAGTGACATTGCACTAACCTCATACTGTGATACTCAAAGTGTGAGTAATATGTAAGCTTATTGTGAATTCAAAATGTTGAGCAGGTTGATAGGAGGTAGTTCAAATATAGGTCACCGGGGGAACATACTAATATCCTGATTCTCAACACTATCATGGTCATGGTCATGTGATGACCTCACGATATGAGTGCACCCCAGCTAACAGATTGCCTTATGTATTTTGTTATTTACTTCTTTCTTTTTCAGCAGTTCAGTGAAGTCACCAATGAGACTATTGACAATTAAAGTAATTGTGCTCACCTGAATTTCGAGATTGTCTTTTCTCTTTTTCATCCTGCTTCTCCTTAAAAGCAACAAATGTGTTAAAAAAGAGTATAAAAAATATATATTGTATTAGAACAATACTGGAGTGCATTTTTGGGATCATATTTCTTTGGTCAACCTTGTGGAGCATTATTCACATTTTATTTCAAATAAAAAATGTTGTCCAACAAGTTCAATATTTGTAGAAAGCTAAACTAACAACTAAATGTTTATTTTGTTAAAGGTTATAAATGAGGTTAAGTACTGTCAATCAAATACTGCGCACCTCTTACCAAATCAGCAACACTGTGATGATAACTGAAGCTCCAGAAACAACTCCAATGGATATATACAATATCACCAGACGTCCTGCAACAGAAACAAGAGTAAAACACCTGAACAGATTAATTTGCTTCACTTTAGAAAGAGTAAATGAGCTGCTCTACCTTTAACAGTGACAGTAACAGCATCTGATCTCTGAGATCCGTGTTGATTGTGAGCCTCACAGTAGAAGCGTCCACTCTGTATTACACTTAAACTCTGTCCAGATCCAACAGATGACATTTGATTCTCCTTAAACCAGCTGAAGTTTGGTGCAGGAGGGTTTGAATCACTGCTGCAATTTAGAGTCACCGAATCACCATTCCAGATTTGACCAGACTCAGTGATGGACACTGAGACATTCCTGGGAGGATCTAAAACATTCATATAATTAGCAATACTATTTAAAAAAAAAATGTAAAAGTTACTGAACCATTATTAACTCACACATGACATTTAAAGTGACAGTTTCAGAGTATTTCTGTCCATGTTTATTTCTGGATTTGCACTTGTATTCGCCACTGTGATCGGAGCTGATCTTTAAGATGCTGTATATTCTTCCAGATCCTACAATCATTAGTCCTTTAAACCAGGTGATTTCTGCAGGAGGGTTTGAATCACTGCTGCAGATCAGAGTCACTGAATCTCCCTCCACTATTTCACCAGATGGACTGATGGACAGTGAGACAATCTTTGGTGGGTCTAAAAAAGACTAAAATTAGTTTTAATTTGTCCCCCTAAACATAAAATCAACAACTAATATACTAACGAATCCATACTCACAGGTGACATTGAGCTGAACAGCAGGAGAGATGTAAGTGTGTCCCTGTACACCACAGCTGTATCTGCCTGCATCCTCTCTTCTGACTGACTGCAGCAGGAGTTGATTGTTTCTGTCTCTTCTCTCAGTTAATGGCTGTGAGTTTCTGTACCAGATGATTGTTGCTCTGTCAGTCAGAGCACAGCTGCTTTTACATGTCAGATGGACTGAATCTCCCTCTGTCACTGTCTCAGGAGACTCCACCTGAAGATCTGAACACAACACACACATTATATCTAGTGCTGCTTTCATACAATTATTATTATTCAACATAATGCACAGAAGAAGAGTGAAACCTCAATAAAGTCACCTGTGACAGTAAGAGACACTCCTGGATAACCGGTCCAATTTCCATATGTTACATTAGTTGTGAATCTGAAAAAGTACATGTGTTCATCCTTCTGTGTCACATGACTCAGTCTGATGGTGCAGTTCTGCTGTTCATCTCCCAAATACTGAAACCTCTGACTGTATTCAGGGTCCTCAGACAGATCTCGAAGCTTTTCTACTTTTACATGGTTTTTAGTCCAGAACAGTTCCCTGATCTGATATCCAGTAGGGTATGTGTAATTACAGCTCAGTATCACTGAAGAGTCATTTAGTGCACAGATGTGTGAATGTCTGTAATTCACACCCCATTCAGCACTAGAAACCCCTGAAACACAAAATTCATAAAGTGAACAAAATATCAGCAGCTTGTGCATCATGAAAGTTGGTGTGGAAATGCATGCAACATCTTCAGTGTTTCTACCCAGCTAGATTTATTTATTTTTTGTTCTAAAATGTTCTAAGAACATTCCCATGGATTGTTCTAACAATGTTTTTACCAGGTAGTTTTATTTTTGTTCCCAGGACATTCTCTCAAAAGATAGGATAACGTTCTCTAAAAAAATTCTAAAAATGTTTATTCATAACGTTATTAGAATATTATCCCCTACCATTCTAATAACAATTTAAGCAGAGGTTTAGATGTTGATGTGGATGTCTGTTTAAACTTAATAGTTTGGTTTGATTTCAACATAATGGTAGTAAGTGTTGGCTTTAGTTGTGTAATTTGATACTTGAGTTGTTGGCGTTGTGCTTTAACTGCTGTAATCTTTATTATGCAATAAAAGCAAGAGACCATGTAGATGATGATGCTGGTTGCTTGCTGATGATTAATATATCATCACATATGTGGTCTAGTTTCACCCGATCTAATGTATGGTGTTTGTTACATTTTTTAAAGTGACTCAGTGGGTCAACACTCTTAGACCAAGTTGAATTTAAAGCAGATAATTTCATCAATTTCACACATTAGTCAAGACATTATAGCATTATATTATTATATGAAGCATGTCACCATTGTTGAGATTCATACACTAATTCTTGAAATCTCCGTATGTCTAAGCATTCTGTGGTTCATTAACAATATAATTTAAAAATAATACACAAAGATATATATATATATATACACACACACACACACATATCTAAAACCAGTTGATCAGACAATTACATAAATTATTTTTTTTTATATCTGCAAACAATCAACACCACCTGATGAAATTTTTCTCTCACTGTTTTTGCTGTAATACATATAGCTACAACAGTCACATGAACAGTAACACTGAGAAGAGTCATACTGCCTACTGATCACCATAATGGTGATGTCAAACTAAACTATTATTTCCAAAAAACCATCAACAACTCTGTTAATCTCAATAAGAACTTTTTTTTTTTTCTTGTTTATAATAAGTGCAGTTGGTAATACTGTTTTTAGGAGTTTGACACCAAACAGAGGTTGGGTTTTCACTTTCAACCAACATTTGACTTCTGAGCAATGTCAGTCCACATCTAGTGTGATGGGAAGCTTTATTAGAATGTTAGAGAATAATGTTGTAACAATGTTATCAATATACATTTTTAGAATGTTTTTAGAGAATGCTATCCTAACTTTTAGCAGAACATTCTGGGAACAATAATAAACCTTGCCACTGAAAACATTCCTAGAACATAAAACATTTCTAGGTGGGTAAATTGATGTGTAGACACTCACCATTAATCAAGATCAGAAACATCAGAGGAAGAGGAGGATCCATTCTGACTGAAATCAGCATAGAAACACCTACAAAAATAAATAAATGAATAAAAAATATTAAAAAACAAAATCAACAGGGGCATATTTAAGCCATCATGAACCAGTTTTATTCATGATTTATTTTATTTTTTTTCTTGGAAGATCATTTTAAAATTATCTTCATTTGTAATTTTTATAGAACAATATAATTATCACTGTCAGTTTAAATGCTGATGTTTGTTAAGGTTTAGTCAGACATGTCATCGTTTGGTATTTGATATTGAATATATCTAGAACAGTTACCATGTTTTTTTCTAAAAATAATATAAATATAGAACTTGATTTTTTTTTATATCTGGAGAAAGGTTACAGGTCGTCGCAGAATATAAATATTTAGAATTTTATATAGATTCAAATCTCAATTTCAAATCACACATCAAAAAAGTTAGTAATAGGATTAAGTTCAGTCTAGCAAATTTCAGATTCATTAGAGATTTCATGTCAACAGAAGCAGCTAAATTATATTTATTTTCCATTATTTTATCCCACATAACATATTGTTTAATAAGCTGGTCCAATACTCACTGTACAATAATAAAACCAATATTATACAAACAAGCATTAAAAATACTGGATAAAAATCCATATCACTACCATAGTATTCTGAATAAATATCAGTTACTTACCTGGGATAATCCAATTAAATCCAAAAACATTTGTTTATTTATAAAATTAGAAATGGCTTAGCACCTCCTCCACTATTGGATTTTATACATTTTAGATCCAGTGAGGTTACACTCTCAGAAAATAAAGTACATAATTGTACCTTTAGGGGTACAATAGCTTGTCACTGGGGCTGTACCCTCAAGGGTACAGCTTTTGTACCCTTGGCATAGTGTACAAATTTGTACCCTTGTGATTTGTACCTTAAGAGACCAGTTGTGTACCTGTGGTGACAATTTTGTACCTTTATTTAACAGTACAAAAATTTACCCTTCAAAAACGGTACAATCGTTGACTATAATATATAACACACACGCTGAATTAAAATCAGAATTTACTAAATCCTTTTCATTTTAAAAACAATGTCTAATTATAACACAGAAATGATCATCTAATGAGTGAGTGTAATTTGCCTGAAAATCCATTTCATCTCCTGGTTTCAGTATAGTCCTTTTATTAACAGTCTTGACACTGCATGCATGAAAGTGACGCTCATAGGACAAAGGATCCACATGTTGTCTTTGTTAAAGAGATAATTGATTTGCCAAAACAATGGAATAGACTCAGAATGCAGTACATCTCGACGTCGGTTACTTCTATGTCTGCTTCTGATATTTTTTGAAGGACCTCCTTGGTTGAAAGCCCTGTAAAAACCAGAGGTGGGAAGTCCAGGGGCCAAAGAGTAAAAGTCCTGCCATATTTTTGTTCCACCCATGAACTCATCAGCCGATTTCACCAGAGGAGGAACCAAGTCATTCCTTCCAAGTCACAAACGAGTCTTGAGTCAATTCCCAAGTCCTCAAAGAGTTAAAGTTAATGAGATAATTAAGTGACTAATTAAATGAAGATTGTGCATTAATGATTAACACCTGCTGTTATTGATCTTTACAGAGAATCAGATGTTGATGTTTAATGTACCCTATACCAAGGGTACAAAAGCTGTAACCTTAAGGGTACACTCTCAGAAAATAAAGTACATAATTGTACCTTTAGGGGTACAATAGCTTGTCACTGGGGCTGTACCCTCAAGGGTACAGCTTTGTACCATTGGCATAGGGTTCAAATTTGTACCCTTGTGATTGGTACCTTAAGAGACCAGTTTTGTACAGAGGTGGGAAGTCCAGGGGCCAAAGAGTAAAAGTCCAGCAGCCGATTTCACCAGAGGAACCAAGTCATTCCTTCCAAGTCATAAAACGACTATCAAGTTAAATCCCAAGTCCTCAAAGAGTTAACGTTAATGAGATAATTAAGTGACTATTGAATGGCTGAATGTTATTGAGAATTACAGAGGATCAGATGTTGATGTTTTATTTTACCATCATGGAGATCAGTGTTTGGTTTAGTTGTGCTCTTGACCCTTGACTAATTGTGCTAGATCTCTCTCTGTAGCTCTACATGGGGTGTTGTGGAGAAGACAGAACTGTGATATATGAAGAACATATAGTCACAATGAGCTGGTTTAACTATGTATCAAATATATATATTTTTTTTCTTATCATATATCTAGGCTTTGAATAATTCCAGTGACACTACAGCAAAAAAAAAGGTTTGCTCTAATATTTACGGAGTATGGATTTTTTTTTTTTTTTATTTATAACACACATAGAAGTTTGAACTCCAGTGCTTTTTAGACACACACACACATATATCAAGAACCAGCATATGAATCTCTACAATGGTGACAATCAACAAAATGCTTCATGTTGCAATACACAAATTACTCCCATAATGCACTGCAGTATGAATAATAATTTTCACCACTGTTGAGGATCACATGATAAATGTTCATGGATAAATGCCTAATTCCAAAATGAGTTTTTTTGTTTTCGTAATATTGAAGTGTTAAATGGTTGCTTTTGCATAATGAGATTTATCTTGTTTTTGTGAAAGTGTCATACAGTTAATTATGGTGACCTGTACTCTGAATTCATATTCTGTATTTAACCCATCCAAAGTGCACAGACAGAGCAGTGAATACATGGCAGTCCTCTCTAACAACTAAACCACGAACCCTTCTCTTTAAACGTATAATCAAGAAATTTAATCAAGATTATACAGTCATCATAAGCATATGTCACCGGCTAGATCAAGAGTTGTATCTGCATTGCACAAATGTTTGCTTCAAAACAATAATTCAATTGTTTAGAAGCAAATTTTTAAACATTACTTAAAGGCTCAAGAGCTCAACTGAAGCAAATACTCACCACAATTATGGTGGCAAAGTTTTTTTTTTCTTCTTTCAGTTGATTTCATGCAAGGCTGTACTTAAAGTCAGTTGTAGTTCTTGTGTTATTCTTTTCTTCAGTGATCACTATTGCATCTTCATTTAAATAGTCACTTAATTATCTCATGAACTTTAACTCTTTGAGGACTTGGGATTTGACTCAAGACTCGTTTGTGACTGGAAGGAATGACTTGGTTCCTCCTCTGATGAAATCGGCAGCTGAGTTCATGGGTGGAGCAAAAATATGGCAGGACTTTTACTCTTTGGCACCTGGACTACCCAATCTGGTAAGAACCATGCGTTACCGTGCTGACTTCGTCTCCGCCAAAAGAAAGAAACAGAAGAAACCGGACGTTCTTTTAAATTGAGACTCAAGCAGCCAATCAGGGCTGGCTCTACAAATTGTACCTTAACCTTTAAAAGAAATGGTACATATATTTACCTTTTAATGTTTGGGAACATATATGTACCTTTTTGACCCTCAAAAAGGTACATACATGTACCTTGAGGTCCAATAATAAGCCCTATGGGGTACGTTAGTGTAGATTGTACCTTGGGGGACAGAAATGGACTCCTTCTGTACCCCTATTTCTGACAGTGTAGGGTAACTAGAGGGGCAGTGAGGGAATCAGTGCATCATACCCCAGAGAAAAACAGCTTTAGGTCAGGCTGTCTTCTCCGTAAGAGCAGTTCAGCAATCGAACACAGTGCCGGCAACAATTAGAGAGTCCTTGTCATTCTTTTCATTCAAAAATAATAATAAAAAAAAAATGGCTTGTAGAGAGCCAAACTTGTGGGCACTAATGCTTTAATGTGTGTATTTAAATATTATATAATTTTTATATGAATTGTACTTATTAACCCTAATGTGTTGTATGCACTTTTCGTGTGTGTGCGTGTGTGTGTGTGTGTGTGATTTTGACTTGTGATTATTTTGAAAGGTTGCCTTGTTCAAATCTGGCTAGGGGACTACCAATGAAAATTAGCACTTTTGAGCTAACTCGGGTACATTTACATTGTTTTAATGTTTATCAATGTACACTGTCCACTTTCAAATAAATAAATAAAAAAATAAAATAAAAAAACATCACTTAAGAAAAGTGAAACACAAGAACTACAACTGACTACAGCCACAGCCTTAGAGGAAATATACTGATTTTTTCCCCTTTTTTTTAAACACACACAAGATGCCACCATAATTGTGGTAAAGGTTTGCCTTAAATAGTCTCTTGAACCTTTTAATAATTCAAAGTATTCTGAATGTCTGATCTGAAGAAAGAAAGTAATGTTTCATGAATAATGTTCATTAATAATTAATAAACACTTTGGGTTAATGACAACACAAATAATTTTCCTCAATCATTTTTCTTCATGATGATGAAAAGTATATAACTTTATCTTTGTTTATGGCTCTTTTTATAACAAATGATGTGTTTGGGTAAACACTATTACAGGAACCACAAACTTCCAAAGCCAAGAGTCAAACTACCATACTAAAGCAAACACTGATCACAATAATGGTGACCAAACATTTTCAAATAAAACATCAACATCTAAACCTCTGTAAATTCTCAAAAATAACTTCTGTAGTATTCTGACAGAAATAAAGTCAAACTGGTTAGTAATAAGTGAAGCTGGTAATACGTGTACTGCCATGCATTTCACCATTTTTTTTATTATTTTTTTTATGGGCTATTCCAGTCAAAATTCAGCATCTGCCCAACATTGGAGCTTGACATCAAACAGTCGATGGATTTTCATTTTCAACGAAAATCCAACGTTATTATTATGGTTGAGATATCAACAGAGGTGGAGAGTCCAGTGGTCAGAAAGTAAAAGTCCTGCCACATTTTTGCTCCACCCATGAACTCAGCAGCTGATTTCACCAGAGGAGGAAACAAGTCATTCCTTCCAAGTCACAAACTAGTCTCAACTCAAATCCCAAGTCCTCAAAGAGTTAAAGTCAATGAGATAATTAAGAGACTAATTAAATGATGATTGTGCATTGGTGATGAACACCTGCTGTTATTGTGCGTTACAGAGGATCAGATGCTGATGTTTTATTGGTTAAAATTATGCCACCATCATGGAGATCAGTGTTTGCTTCAGTTGGGCTCTTGACCTTTGGCTTCTTGTGTTAGATATTTCTCTGTAAAAGTACATGTGCTGTTATAAAACAGTGCGAGCATTGCTTTGCAGAAAACCGTTACTAGCTGCTTTTACATGATGAAGTAATTATTAGGCATCAGCCTGTTTATTTCCAAAACAATTTTATGTATTTATTATTAACAAATGTTCAGTCTTTAAATAACCTACCTTGTGGAACCGTTGGTTTAATCACTATAATGAATACATTTCCTAATGTATGTAATAAATATATATTTTTGAAATCTTTTCCTAATAAGATGCACAGACATCATGACCCAGCATATGAATCTCAACAATGGTGACAATCAACAAAACGCTTCAAGCTGAAGTGCATGCTGGGTAACACCATAGTAAAAACTCTCATCATGCACTGTAGCATGAATAATTATTGTAACCACTGTTGAGGATCATATGATAAGTGCTCATGTCTAAAATCCTGAGCCTGTACAGTTTTTTCCCCCCCCCCAATATTTAAGCATTACAATAATATTTGTTTAATAGGACTTTTTTTGTAGTTCAGTAATTGCTGAACATAATTTAACAAACCAAAGAGAGACACCTTCATGAAGTTAATTAAAATGTTTTAGATGAAAAAGGGCAATTCAATTTTCTACTTCAAGCTTTTCATTCAGTAATGTGTTAATGTTTACTACGTAACACAACCGCAAGTGTTTAAAAGCAAATTACTTTGAATTATTAAAAAGGTCAAGAGCCCAACTAAAGCAAACACTGATCTCCATGATGGTGGAAGGTTTTTTTTTTCTTCCAGTTGATTTCATCCAAGGCTGTGCTTAAAGTCAATTGTAGTTCTTGTGTTTCTCTTTTCTTCAGTGATGTTGATTGTTAACAGCAGGTGTTCATCACTAATGCAGAATTATCATTTAATTAGTCACTTAATTATCTCATTGACTTTAACTCTTTGAGGACTTGGGATTTAACTTGAGACTTGTTTGTGACTTGAAAGGAATGACTTGATTCCTCCTCTGGTGAAATCAGCTGCTGGGTTCATGGGTGGAATAAATATATGGCAGGACTTTTACTTTCTGACCCCTGGACTCTCCACCTCTGCTTATGAGTATACTTGCAGTATAAGTGTACTAAGTATTTAAATAGTAAACTATCAGCAAATTAAGTTCACCTGTATTATAATTGCAGTACAAACTACAAACATAGAGGTAAACTAGTTGTGTACTCAAAGTTTGCTACTGTTATACTTAAAGTTAGTGATGGGAAGATGAAGCCTCATGAAGCTTTAAGCTTTTCAACCAAGTGGTTCACAAAAGGGTTAATTTCTGGAAACTTAATTTGCTCACAATACCACCTGGTGTCCAACAAAAGCAAAGTGTAAAACAAGTAGATATATTACAGACAGAGGTGTAAAGTCCAGGGGTCAGAAAGTAAAAGTCCTGCCATATTTTTGTTCCACTCATGAACTCAACAGCTGATTTCACCAGAGGAACCAAGTCATTCCTTTCAAGTCACAAACGAGTCTGAAGACAAATCCCAAGTCATCAAATAGTTAAATTCATTGAGATAATTAAGAGACTAATTAAATGATGATTGTGCATTAGTGATGAACACCTGCCATTATTGTGCATTACAGAGGATCAGATGATGAAGTTTTATGGTTAAAATGATGCCACCATCATGGAGATCAGTGTTTGCTTCAGTTGGGCTCTTGACCTTTGGCTTCTTGTGTTAGATATTTATCTGCAAAAGTGCAAGTGTTGTTATGTTTCATTTAACATATGCTCAGTTTTGAAATAACATACATTGTGAATAAGACGCACAGACATCATGACCCAGCATATGATTCTCAACAATGGTGACAACCAACAAAACGCTTCAAGCTGAAGTGCATGCTGGGTAACACCATAGTAAAAAACTCCCATCATGCACTGTAGCATGAATAATTATTGTAACCACTGTTGAGGATCATATGATAAGTGCTCATGTCTAAAATACTGAGCCTGTACAATTTTTTCCCCCAATATTTAAGCATTACAATAATATTTGTTAAATAGGACTTTTGTTGTAGCTCAGTAATAGCTGAACATCATTTAACAAACCAAAGAGAGACACCCTCATGAAGGTCATTTAAATGTTTTACATGATAAAAGGGCAGTTTAGTTTGCTATTTTCAAGCTTTCAGCAACGTGTTAATATTTACCATGTAACACAACTGCAGGTGTTTAAAAGCAAACTACTTTGAATTATTAAAAGGGTCAAGAGCCCAACTAAAGACAACACTGATCTCCATGATGGTGGTATCATTTTAAACAATAAACCATCCGATCCTCTGTTATTCTCAATGACAGCAGGTGTTTATCACTACTGCAAAATCATCATATAATTAGTCACCTAATTATCTAACTAACTTTAACTCTTTTAGGACTTGGTATGTAACCTGAGACTCATTTGTGACTTGAAAGGTATGACTCGGTTCCTCTGGTGAAATCAGCTGCTGAGTTCATGGATGGAACAAAAATATGGCATGAATTTTACTTCCTGACCCCTGGACTTTACACCTCTGTAATAGATCTTCTTGTTTTTTACACTTGTTCGCCACCAGATGGTATTCTGAGCAAATTTGGTTTCCAGAAATTAACCCTTTTGTGAACCACTTGGCTGAGAAGCTTAAAGCTTTATGCTTACTAACAGCAGGTGTTCATCACTAATGTGCAATCATCTTTTAATTAATCACTTAATTATCTCATTAACTTTAACTCTTTGAGGACTAGGGATGTAACTTGAGACTCGAAATAATGATATGGTTCCTTCTCTGGTGAAATAAGCTGCTGAGTTTATGTGTGGAACAAAAATATTTCAGGACTTTTACTCTTTGGCCCCTGGACTACCTACCTTTGTACAAAATAACCCAACCACTGGGTAAAAACAAACCAACTGCTGGGTTTGTCCCTTTTTAACCCAGTTAGCATTTTACTCTCTCTCTGTCTTTACCCAGATTTTTTTATTTTGTTCTAAAAATGTTCTAAGAACATTCCCATGGCTTGTTCTAACACTGTTTTTAGTAGGTAGTTTTATTTTTGTTCCCAGAACGTTCTCTCAAAAGATAGGATATCATTCTCTAAAACATTCCAAAAAAGTTTATTAATAGCATTATTAGAACATTATCACCTAACATTCTAATTAAGATTTAAGCAGATGTCTTGCCTTGCATTGTTTAAAAGTATTAGTTTCGTTTGATGTCACCATAATGGTGATAAGTGTTGGTTTAGTTGTGAAATTTGACACTTGACTTCTCAGTGTTGTTCTTTAACTGCTGTAATATGTATTATGGTAAGGACAGCAAAAGAACATGTGGTTAGATTGGGGGACTATGGATGGAAATTAGCCCTTGGCTGAATACATGAAATGGAAGTTGTATGTTAAAAATTGTGCAAGGTCACTTTATAAAGAAAGAAAGAAAAAAAGAAAGATGGCGCTGGTTTCTTGTTAGTGATTAATACATCATCGTATTAATGTATGTTGTTAGTTATGTATTATTTATTAAAGCAACTTAATGGCTCAACATCCTGATAACCAGCTGAATTTAAAGCAGATTATTTCAAGGATTAAAAAAAAAAAAAAAAAAAAATTCTTTATCACACAAACATCAAGATTCAGTGTATGAATATAAACTATGATGACATGCTTCATGTTGCAATGTATTCTGGGTACATCACATAAAACTCATTCATGGCACGCATAAGCTTGTCACTACTGATGAGATGTTTACAGTAATTATTGTGGTCTAAGCATTATCTGGTTCATTAACAATGTAATTTAAAGAGAGCAGACAAAATATGATATAAATTTGTAGGAGCTTATGCATTGCTTCTAATATCAGCACATAACCAACATCACCTAATGACATCTCACTCTCACTGTTTTTGCTGTAACAAATGTAGTTACAGCAGTTAAATGAACAGCAACACTGAAAAGAGTCATACTGCCTAAGTACTGATCACCATAATAGTGACGTCAAGCTAAACTATTATTTCCAAAAAACCATAAACAACCCTGTTAATCTCAATCATAACTTTTTTACATTTATGACAGAAATAAATCTTGTTTATAATAAGTGAAGTTTGTAATACTGTTTTTGGAGTATTTACGCTAGAGTTTGACACCAAACAGAGGTTGGGTTTTCACTTTCAACCAACATTTGACTTCTGTCGGTCCACATCTAGTGTGATGGGAAGCTTTATTAGAATGTTAGAGAATAATGTTGTAACAATGTTATCTATAGACATTTTTAGAATGTTTTTAGAGAATATTATCCTAACTTTTAGCAGAACATTCTGGGAATTAAAGTAAAACTAGCTGCTGAAAACGTTCCTAGCACATTAAAACATTCACGGTGTGTTTTACTACCATTCTCAATATTGTAAAATAAAGACAGAGAGAGGGTAAAATGCCAGCATTTATTTTCCTTATACATGAGATAAAAACACATTTGTTTATTTTTATTTGTTGTTTCCTATTCACTGGTCAGTTCACTTAAAACCAACATGCGAAACATGCCATTGCTTCCAAACCCAACCCCCCACCAGCACAAAAAATAAAATGAAATAAAATAAAACAATTCGCTCTATAAAGTTTGGCCAAATATATTAGTCTTTCTAGCAGAAGACCAGCTTGAATTTTGAACAAATAAAGTTTTAAAGACAGAGAGTTTTAACCGCAGCTGTATTTACTCACTAAGCTGCCAGATAATATATTTATATATATATATATATTAGGGCCGGGACTCGATTAAAAAAAATAAAAATAATCTAATTAATTAGAGGCTTTGTAATTAATTAATCGAAATTAATCGCATTTTAATCGCATATAAATATTTGACCTGAGAACAGTGAGAAGTATTTTTTTTTCACATGGATTTATAGTATACCATTGAATAATGACTGAATACATAAGCTTAAGCAACAAAATATTGTTTATTTTTGTTCAACCAAGTCTAGCAGACCAGTGCAATTTTTGCCATGAAGTGTAGCAATAGCATATTAAGAAACAATTTAGAAATAGTACATTTCAGAAATTCAGGTAGCTTATAGGTGCTGGAACCTTCTGTAAAGTGTTTTTTTAAGTAAAACACAATACTGTCAATTAAATTCAGAACATTAGAAACACTGACTATTAGAAAACATCTCTCTGTTGCTTCAGAGGCCATAACATACTAAGTCCAACTCTCAATAACCTTGGCCAAAACAATAAAGAGTTCAACATAAACTGTTGCACCAACAAAATAATACATAGTTCAACATAAAATGTAAAGTCCACGCTAGCTGCTATATGTTTTGCGTTGAGGTGATACTTGAGGCTCGATATGCTGCAGTGATATGCGAACGCTAGTTGGTGCTCCAGCATAATCGTCCCGCCGAAACTCATCCAGTGAGAAACGCTCCGCGGTGCTAAAATAATTTATTAAAAATGCGGGATTTTTTTTTTTTTCTGTAATTAATTAATCTTAGTTAACGCGTTATTTTTTGTGTAATTAATTAATCTCAATTAACGCGTTAAAGTCCCGGCCCTAATATATATATATATAAATTATGCACATTATGCTTTTAGTTACTTTTTCACACATCTGTTCACACACCGTACACACTCCATATCACCAAACTCCATATCTGTGACAAAGTCATATTTTATATAAGAAATATTTTCTCTGTTAAATAAATAACCATATTAAAAGTCCTCACTGTCATAAAAACACAGATCAAGCTTTCAGTTTAGATATAGATTCATTACATACTTAAATAATGTTTTAATGGAAGTCACTCCAGTTCTCCTGTGTTTATATGAAACCTAACAGAAGATACAATTCACAGTGATAATGGAATTTTTACTTTGATGTCAGAGTTTACAACCAAACAGACAAAACAAATAAACAACAGCAAAAATGTTTTCATTTAATAAAGTTCTGAACTACTGTAGGCGTTAAATACAAAATAACTTTGCCTTTTGACGTTAAACCTTAGAGTGAGTTATCTCCTCTTTAACACAAACACACAAAAGATATGTGATGATAATGAATCTGAAGAAAGATAATGAAAGAAGCTCTTACCTGTTTCACAAACACTCATGACCAGTGATAGCACTACAAATGATCAGGATGAAAGCAGCACTGTGGTTTTCACACTCTCATGTGATGCACACACATTATATTTTAATATGTGGTTATCACACTTCACCTTCTGGAGATACAGTAGTTGCAACAATTGGCCATCATCACAGTTACGTCATTTGACTGAAGACATATAACAGAAGTTAAATCTTACATTAGTCCTTATATTGAAAATCCATGCATCAGGCCATATAATGTTTTCAAACATATGCATATGTTCCCAATGAACCAAGCTAATTATTACTTGATTTTGCATTTGATTATTCTTGACTAATTAATAGAAATGTGGTAGTTAAAAAGGAACAGCTTTAAAACTCCTCATGCTTTCAGTTTCAGCTCCTTCCTATTTATTTATTCATTTATTTATAATAAGTCCTCTATATCAGTTGAATTGCTCTAAAGATACCCGCAGGGCCTGTCCAAATACTCACATGTATACTTTTTTTGCATGACATATTTCCTGTATTTGGCCCAAGTGTTCAAGCAAATGTGAAGACCATAAGTGTGTGTGTGTGTGCTCATGTTTTTGTGTCATATCAGGACACAACTGTATAATGACCTGGGTATGACACAGGTATTACAAGGAGAGGGTGACTTATGAGGACATAACCCATGTCCCCATTTTTCTAAATGCTTTTAAATCACACAGAAGATTTTTTTTTTTTTTTTATCATGTATTTATTTTTTTATTTATTTATTTATTTTTTTTTTTTTTTTATTTTTTTTTTTTTTTTGAGAAATTAAAACAATGCACAAAGTTTCCTGTGAGGGTTAGGTGCAAGTGTTGACAGAGCTTTATTTATTTATTTTTTAAATAAACATAGAAATTCAGGAGTTCCTACTCTGTGTATCAGATGACACAATTTAGTAATTGAGCTGCCTTTAATTAAGTCTTTAAAAAATATTGGAAAATTGGAAATATTGTACAAAACACACATCTTTGCACCAATATCAAATATCTCAGGAAGGTCTATATAATAGCTGTTTTATTGATTGATTATAATAAGACTATTGACATGATAGAGGAGCTTCTGAATTTTAGAATCAACTGAGACAATCATTAAGATCATTTTATTTTGTAACATTTCTGCTAGCAGTCAACCCATGCAATCCCTTATCAGTACAATCACCTGGGAGAGGAAAGAACTCAGACTGCGTGTGATCTGACACTCTCAGTTTACTTGAGTCTCAAACAAGCATATATACCACAGTGCTATAAAGGAACTGAGAAAAAAATGTGGCCTCACACTTTCACTGTCTCACACATCAGGGCCTCAACCTAAAGCAGTTCCCAGAATATGTTGAAGGAAGTTCAAGTGTGTCACTTAAGCATGCAAAATATTGTGTGTCTAAAAAAACCGAGATGAAAGATAAATGATAAAAGTTCTTAACCAATTCAAATGATTCACTGATCTGAACACACCATGCTGAGGACAGCTGCTGGTAAAATATGTTTAAATCCAAACAAAGACTGGAATCTACATGACAGCAGGCTAATAATAGAACTGATAAAAATAATAATAATAAACAACATCTATAATGATAGTTGAGGACAATGGAAGAGTACAACGTCATAATTTAACCATAACTCTAATCACCTAAATTTGACCAAGATGTTCTTCACTCACCAATCATTTGTGCTGCTTTTAGTGGCACTCTGATGACATTTAAATTAAAATCACAGACACAGTTTAATTTACCAAAGAAAGTAAAAGTGTTGGAACATGGTCACCAGCAACGGTGAAAATACCACAAAAGGTGTGTAAAGTTCTAACAGAGTGTCATTGTGTTGCTATTTATGCATTATACTGAGGAATCAAACGGCAGAAGACTGCAAACTATTGCAGTATCAGATATTTATTTTCTGCCTTGAACACACAAACAATGAAGCGTAAGGTTGAAAAAACATGTAAATTAATCAAACAGACTATACCGTAAAGATTGAAAAGGTGAAACACATTGGATTAAACACTACTGTATCAATTCATGTGGCCTTTCCGGGCTTCAAAAACACTATGGACTCATTATGTTTAGCTGAAAGAAAGAAAGAAAGAAAGAAAGAAAGAAAGAAAGAATGGCTTATTTTATCCGCCAAACTTAAGCTTACTTTCTCATAAGCAGGTTCATTCATCTCAAAACAACAAGCTTCACATCTGTCACCATGACCTCTGGAATGATTCATCTTTGACATGAAATAAATGCATAGAGATAAAAGAATTAAAATAAATAAATAATAATAATAGTAATTATGTCTATAAACAACTCAATATATGAATGAACTCAAGCTTTCAATTCCTGATTTACCAGTTCATTTACCTGATCAGTACACTAATGATAACCAAGCTCATTTTCTAACCCGAGACTCTTGTTTGTCATTTCTCCGTTTCATCCTGCTCCTGCTTGAAGACACTGAGTATGATCATATTTTTTTGCTGAAAATTAGCTTAGTTTGTCTTAACTGTTTAATAACACTTGACACTTCTGATCATGTGTCTTTATTCTGACAAGACATTTTCCTTCAGACTAGTGTTGTTTTTAGTGGCCCGTTTTTAATTTTAGTTTTAGTCTTTGTCTGAAGCTGTCATTTTAGTTTTTATTCGTTTTAGTCCATTCATACTCTTCAGAAAAATCCATGACTATTATCATCTAGTCTAGTTTTAGTCAGTGAAAATTGTATTTTAGTCTCTTCTTAGTAATGCAATTTTATTTAACCCAGTCAATATCATACCTTGTAGTATAGACAAAACCAAAATTTTATTTTAGCCAAACCATTTCAAACAAGGTTATCTTATTATATTATTTTTACCTTATAGACTCAAGAATACATCCATTCCACACACAAAAACCCTCTGATTTGAATTTACAACATTTATTTTACCAACTGTAGGGTTCCACGTTAATAATGCAAATAAGTAGTTTCCAGATCAGTTCCGACTGAGCCAATTTCTATAGGGAATTGTGAAGCAAATAAAATAAATGTTGATTGATCTCATCATCCAAGGGCAGCAAGTGAAAGAAAGCCTGTGTGGTTAACACAAGGCAGGGCTGCAGCTATACTTGAAAAGTGCTATAGATGATTTTTATATCGGTGTGGTTGACCACCCCTGCAATGTTTCCACTCTGAACTTTTGTCACTCTGTCTAGACTGTGATGAAAGTCATGTACATGTGATTACCAAATAAGGAGTAATGTGGTGGGGGGGGGGGGGGGCGGCATGGGATTAAATACAAATTGTATGCAAGAGCCATAAAAGGCCCAAGAGTGTTGAGTTTGTGGCGGTACCCCGTGAAGACTTCTTATTTTTATTGCTTATGAGTTATTGTCTATTAATAAAGTTAAACCATTAAAAATGGTGATGCATTAAAACTTTATTAAAAGAAGAGTCTCAGAGCAATTTATTTATGAATAACATATTCTTCTGGAACTGAATATTCCTACTAAGCCTCAAGTGGCTCGACTCAGCAGAGAAGGTGTGTTTGGGGAGGAATCCATATCGGAGTCTCAGAGGTAAGAGCAAATGGTTATTACCTGCTAATGAGACTGAGGAGTGTACATAGATAATATATGGAATTCCCTCGACTGATAAACACAACACAACCAAACATGTTAGAAGTACACACATCGGTCTCTTTCTCTGTGTCAGACTTCACTTTGTTGTCGTCTTCTAAATAATGTCGTGAGTGGGGATTGAGGAAGTGATGTCACCTGGGTCTACGCAGTGTGACCTGATGCAGCCCTTGAAGTGAGACACAGGAAACAGAAACACTGCAAAATAATAATAATAGTAACATGACTGAGTGAAACAAAATAATGTTATAACATTTAGTTTTGTCTCGTTTTGGTCAAGGACAATAAAGAGACATTTAAGCATAGTTTTTATTTTGTAAACCACATTTAGACTAGTTTTTATTTTATTTATTTTTGTTTAATTATAGTCATCGTCACATGACCAGGATATATGTTGCATCTCGTCTTGTTTTTGTAACGTGATAAAGGTTTGTTGACGACAATATTTAGTCTTAATTTTCATTGACAAAAGCAACACTAGTTCATACCCAATATTTGTGAAGAAGATTGCATAGTCTGTGATCAAATACTGCACACATCTTACCAAATCAGCAACACTGTGATGATAACTGCAGCTCTACAAACCACTCCAATGGATATGTACAATATCACCAGACATCGTAAAACATAGACAAGAGTAAAAGACCTGAACAGATTAATTTGATTCACTTTTGTTGTGCATGCTGGCAGATGAATGATACACAGCAGACAATTGAGTTGTGTCAACTCACATTGTTTTACTCTGAACTATTAACTTCAATACAACACTGTATAAGTCACCAATAGAGGAGATGCTTATCACAGAATGCTGATACCCAATAGTACATACATTACACTTTCATCCCCACCTAGATTAATCAACTCAAGAAACATGAAATGCATAACTATAAACTTACTGCATAACATTTACGGTTAACCTGAACAATTTTGCCAACTACAACAAAACTACAAATCAAGCCTATGGGGCGGTTTTCTACATCTCTCAGGATAACGTCTCTGTGAACCTGGGTGAGGTTCAAGTGTAACTGTAATCGTTACACACACTGATGCTTTGTGTAAGAAGGGGCAGCAAAGATTGTATTGCTTAATGAAATTGAAATAATTTAATGTGGATGAAACATTGATGTGCATGTTTTACAGATCATATATTGAGTCGTTTTTATGCTTTTCATTGTTGTGCTGGTTCAACTCTCTGAATGTGAAAAATAAAAACTGTATTGAAAGGATGGTAAATCAGGGAAACAAAATAACAGGGAGGAAGCAGATGACTATGACTCAGTTATACAGCTGAATAAAGAGGAAGTAACTAAAGCAGACAGATGTAGAGACAGAGAGATTCACAAAGAGATCATTCAGCAGAAAGAAGACTGAACTCAAGTCACAATGAAGATCCTCCTCATCTTCTTCACTTTCTACCTGATCTCAGGTCAGAGCTTTTCTCTTTCATCACTGCAGTAATGATGCTGTTTTCTGTTCATCAGCTTTCTGATCACAGTATTAATCTGATTGACAGCTGCAGAAGACATTGATGTGTCTGGATATTCTGGAGGAAGTGTTCTTGTTGATTCGGGGGAACTGTGGTACAGCGACTCTGTTAAATACATGGCCAAATTACCGGAGTGGGAAACAATAATAAATGATACGAAACATGATAAATGGATTAATGAAGGACGATTCACACTGTTTCGAAACAATGAGGGAAACCTCATGATCTACATCAGAGATATAAATCAACGAGATGTTGGAAGATACGCAATTGATGTTCTTCAAAATCAGCGTATATATATGTTTCTGAACATAAAAGGTCAAACAAATTACAATCAAAATCTGTGTTTAATAAAACTAACAATTTATAATATATATACTTTTTTATCTTTGTAAAACATCACAGATTCATGTTGTAACGTGTCAAATAGAGTGATGGTGAACACTGGAACAACTGAGACTTTCAGCTGTGAATATTCACAGAATTATATTAATAATCCTAAAATCATATTCAAAGAAGGAAAAGACTCCATAGAAAGTATTTACAGCAGATGGAAAAAGAAAGAAAGATTCAGTATTTCTGATGAGAAACATAAAAACCTCTTTAGTGTGAGAATCACTGCTGTGACTCCAGATGATGGAGGAGTTTATTTGTGTGGAGTTTGGATCAACAGACACTCGTACAGTTACTCCATTATTAAATCTGTTCATCTACATACTATTGGTGAGTAGAAAAAAAAAAAAACTCCATGAAATCTCAAAAAAAAAAAAATATATATATATATATATAAATCTGAGTTTGAAATAGATTTAACGATATGTGTGATTGACAGCTAAAGTGGGCGTGTCTAGTGAGAGCAGCTTCTCAGGAGGTGGTTTGGTGATCAAGTGTGAACATCCTCAATACAAAACCAAACCAAAATACATCTGTAAAGAATCAGACGGATGATCAGAGAGGAAGAGTCCAGGAGTTCAGGATGAATGGATGGAGAATGGAGATGTTTCTTTATATGACGACACCAGAGCAGGAGTCTTGATGGTGTTTTTTAGAGAGCTGAAAGCTGCAGATGCAGGAACATACAGGTGTGGAGTGAAAGAATCTGAGTATACTGAGAGATTCACTGAGATACAGCTGAGCGTCAAACACGGTCAGGAACAGAGAATACTTTATATTGTATATGTAAATTATTTGTTCAGTTTCTATGTAAGGTTTTCTTGCTTTGTAGATGCAAAATATCCAACAAGAGTGACAGAATCTGTGTATCTCGGTGGAGAAGTCATCATCACCTGTCAGATCCCAGAGAAACATAAAGTTCATGTCTGCAAAGAGGATGATAATCACATCTGCCAGAACATCAGCTCATCTAAAGTGACAGAAATGAGTGGTTCATCAGAGAGAAATGAAGAGAGAGTTGTTACAGTGAGCATCAGTAATGTGAGTGTGAGAGATGCTGGAGTTTACTGGTGTGGAGCAGAAACCAGAGACACAGATCTGACTTTCATCTCCCTGAACACTCAAATTCAGCTCAACCTCATCAGTGAGTCCATTCAGATGATTTCACTGCAGTAAACACTGTCTGTTCACAATCATGTGTGTTAAATATCTGTGTTTGATTGTTTTAGTGCCTCCAGTAGTGAGACGTGAAGGAGAATCTGCTGAGATCTTCTGTCCTTATGATTCAATCTATAAATCAATGCTAAAGTCTCTCTGTAAGGGGAAGTGCTCCACTAGAGACAGAAATCCTCTCAGTGAGACTGTGAGAGAAGAGAAAGAGACCAAGACTGACAGATTTACTCTGAAAGATGTCGTCACTGCAGGTGTCTTCACTGGGACCATCACTGCACTGACAGCAGAGGATGCTGGGAAATACTGGTGTGCAGTGACATTAGAAACAGAGCTCAATTATCTTCACAATCATCTGATGGTCATCATGAACGAGGGTGAGGAAGGTTTCTTCATCTGAAGATGTCAAACTCCGGCTGTGAATTGATCTTCTTGTGTCTGTAATCATTTCCAGAGCTGAACTTGACTAAGTATGAAGGAGACAACGTGTCAATCCAGTGCAAACATCAGGATGAAGATCAGAAAAGCTTCTGCAAAGTACATGAAGCCTCCATGTGTGTGAAGGATGGAGTTTCATTGGAAACGATCAGAGATGATCGATTCTCTTTCAGCATCTTTGAAGCATCTGCTGGAGTCTTTACTATGAACATCACTGATCTGAGAGAAGAGGATTCTGGGATATACTGGTGTGGAGATCACGTCATCACTAAAGTGCATTTAAATGTCAGCAAAGATAAGGACAGGAGTAAGAACTTTATTTTATTCACACTGTCAAATATAAACACACAGATCTTCCAGTGTGACACTAAGAGGGCCATTCACAGATATAGTTCTAGATATCAATGTAGTAATTTATCCTCAGAAAAAAAAATAATTTACCTACTGCACATCTGAGTCTCTGGATTGTTATTGAATTTTATTTCAGACATTTTTTTTTTTTTTTTTCAATTTGTGTGTGTGATTCCTTGTAATCTCATAAAATAATCCTTTAAGAAAGAAAGTGAAGTGACATTCAGCCAAGTATGGTGACCCACACACACACTGTGAGCACACACCCGGAGCAGTGGGCAGCCATTTATGCTGCGGCGCCCGGGGAGCAGTTGGGGGTTCGATGCCTTGCTCAAGGGCACCTAAGTCGTGGTATTGAAGGTGGAGAGAGAACTGTACATGCACTCCCCCCACCCACAATTCCGTCCGGCCCGAGACTAGAACTCACAACCCTTCAATTGGGATCCAACCCTCTAACCATTAGGCCACGACTTTTATTGCACAAAGATACCATTGAATCTTGTGACATTGCTCATAAATGCAGGAGGTGTTTAATGTTTGATGAACACAGTGTTTTAATTTCACATCAAAACCACAGAGATGAGCTGAAGGTTCAGAGTCAGTTTAATTCAGCTGTGAAGAACTAACAGTCTTTATTCAGGAAACCCACATGAGACTCACAGAGAGATGAATCATGAGTTGTGTGCATGTCTGCAAAAGAGAGACTAAATATGCTAATTTTCCTCCATAATTTAGTTTAATTTGATCAAGTAATTGTATAATCCTGTGTTTGTTTCATTCTCAGATTTCTCCAGGATCATCATTATTATCATCATTATTAGTGTGTGTGTGATTCTGCTGCTGATCCCTGGATTCACTCTGACTGTCTGCAAATTAAGACACAAGAGACGAGGTGACGTTCACTCACAGTTACCCACAATCCCCTCTGATGGGCTCCTGTACACTGCTGTCATCTTCCAGATGCACGAAGAGTCTCTCAGTGAAGATACAGTCAGATTCAGTAAGAGTGAGATTCACTCTGATTACACCGTAGTCATTTACCACATGAGACTCAACTAACAGATCACAGATCTTCACACATCTGTGTTTTTTTTAAATGAAACAAAAATAGACTTTGATATGATTATGACTATGATATATTATGTATAATATTACATTATTATAATTCATAGTGTAGTGTTGAACAGTTGTTTGATGTGTGAGGCTCTTTTATAGCAGCTCTTAAACACTTTCTTTCTCATCTTTCTGAATATCGACTTTATTTGACCTGCTTTAGATTTGTACATGGAAAATACATTTATTGATGCTGCTTTTTTTTGTTCATTCTTGCTCTTGCTAATTTTTCTGATGTTTTAAAGTATAATCATATATTTTATTAATTAAAAAATAAACATGTTTTTCTAATATCTTTTCAAACATTAACTGAAAAATAAACAAAAATAATCTTTTCTTGCTATTATTTCTTCTTAATTGCTCCTAATTAAAGTTGTTGAATCAGAGAGTCCATTTTTATTTACATTAATTGTTATATTATATTTGGATTGTCAAGATTTGCCATGACTTCAACACACACGATGACCGAATCTAGTTTTACTGATGAAATCAATGTTACCAGAGAAACATCTTATAATACAGTATAAATTCATGATTATCTAATTATCTTCATGAAAGACAGTGAGAGTAGTTTGTACTTTCTGAAATCTGAATAATAATTTTATGCATTTTATTTTGAATCACCCCCAGAACTGATCTAGATATTCACAGTATATGCAAATAAACAATTATTTGCATGTTTAAAAGGATTTGTTTCTCCTGTAATATTCAGAAACCTAAAAATGGTATGTTTGATGCTTTCTGTCACAAACCCTGGAGGTGTTTTTTTGAGTTTGCATGATGAACAGACATAATGTTTTTCCGTTCAGATCAAAACCACAGAAAACTGGTGAAGGTTCAGGGTCTCAGTTTAGTTTGAGTGTGAAGATTAAACAGACTTCTTCAGGAAACCCACAGAGAGACACAAGAACTGAAGATGAACATCCATTGTGCAGAAGACAAAGACTAAGAGCTGCTCATTCAGTACTTTACCTCAAAAAATGACTGGAAACCGTATTTTCTTATCAACGAATTGTTCATGTGTGCTTTGATTATTATTTTTTTCTTTCAAAAACAGATCAAAGAAAAACATAACAATGAGCAGAGAATGAACACTGAACAGAGGATGTCTAATCATTCTTTAGATTTCACACATTTGTATTGTTAGTACATTTATGTCAACACACTTTAAAGAAACAACATCTGCAAGATTTACTTTATATTTCACTGTGTACTCAGATTTTCCATCATTACCTCTCTGCTTATATTCTAAATATCATGGCACATTTTTGTAGGGCAGTAATAATAGTAATAATGATAGCTGTACACTAGTTTGCATTTCTAAATTCAGTCAGTCAGTAAAATAATAAATACAAAAAATAGTGTGTATAAAATAGAGTGTGTTTAAGATCATCTACATGAGATCCTCTCCAGTGTGTGGTTTTCTTTTGCTCTATTTATATGTATTTGGTCAAATCAAATACCTTGAGCCGCCTGCAGGTTTGATTAAAAATTAAATGTTTATCTTAGTCAATGGACAAAGATTTTACACTCCATAAAAACTTGCTGTCAATTTGTTTAATATATGAAAACTAGTAATTATATTTATAATGTATCAGAATTCAAAAGGTTTAAGCTCCAAAGGTTTTAGTCAGGTCATCTGAAATATTTGCTAGAGGGAGGTACAATATCAAATTCATTTCAAACCAACTGTAGTTGTAACTACATTAAGTGTGCAATTTAAAAGATCTGCCTTCTTTTCAAAAGTTTAAAACACAACATGCTTTCTGTAGCACCGGTACATTTTACATTGTTTTACATGGTGCTAAACTTTACTCTGTGAAGAAAAGAGTAAACCTTCTCTTATATAGATAAGGAATGTTAAAATATAACAAGAAACACGCAAAAGCCAATGAGGTTCAAGCTCAGTTTTGACTCCTCTTCTTTCTCCTTATAAGGTGCTGAGAGTCTGTTTGAATGAAAAAAATGAAATGAAAAAAAAAAAAAATGTTCACTGGTGTATATCTTTTGATAGAATATAAAGTTTTATGTGAGTAATACATTTCATTTAGGCCTATCTCCCACACCAATGTGCTTTATGTATTCAGAGGGCTTGCAATTACAGAGCACAAATCATATCAATGACTTTTATACTACTGTAGGATTTTTTGATCTTGACAGGAATCAGGGCCTGCGCAAGCTCAAATGGCGCTCTAGGCAGAGCACGATCGTGCCGCCCCAAGCTCACACTCAAATTATGTATCCTTAAGATGCATGTAAACAAATTATATATTTTTTTAATCTATAAAATTACACTAAAATAAAAAACGTGGTTTTTTTTTTTATACTGCAACGTGAAAAAAATACACAATGCAACAGCTGCATATAATTTCTGTTTTATAATGGTGTACAGAATAAAACTAAACATATGCACACAACTTTTTAGCTCATAAGTAATGGAGGTTTCTATTTTTTCTTGACTGATACACACAAAGATACATTCACACAACTAGCCTAAATTTCAGAAGTGCGCGCGTCTGGCTTTCGCAGCGACAAATGCTTTGATTGCGTCCTCGAGTTTAACTTGTACTTCGGAGATATTTTTTAATCAGTTTAAGCTTTGAGAAACCGCGTTCTCCAGAGCTCACAGTGAAGGGGAGAGTGAGAAGCACTCTTAATGCTACAAAAACATTTGGAAAAATGTATTTCTTCCCTTTTTCACAGATGAATTTAAGCGCATCCAGTGGTTTAGATCCAGCAACCAGGCGTCTGCCCAAAGCAGTCAGCTCTTCAAACAATTCATGCCCAAAAACGTCCCGCGAGTCTCCATGAGTCAGGGCCTTTTTCAGTCTTAAGGAACCCTGAAGAACTATTGTATTCTCCTTTTCTTTGAGAGATTCAATGTCATTTTAAAATCCAAATACGGAATCCACGGAACAGAGGCGATGAATCTCAAAAAGGAGCCTCATTGTTTCTCATTTAAAAGCGTTCGTCTTTTGTACTCATGACCAGATAGCCTAATTTTATTCATTTTGAAATTTTTGAATATACATTAAAGTATTTTGCACGCACATAGCCTACTAATAGAGCACTGCCGGGAGGGAATTTAAATTAAAGTGAATTTAAATTGGAGTGGGTAAAAAAATGCTGTTGATATAAGTGTGATAATTGTAACCTAATGTAAAACAAAAAAATTAAATTAATAATTCTCTCTCTCTCTCTCTCTCTCTCTCTCTCTCCATCTCTCGCCTTCTCACTCTCTTGCCGCCCTGGCTGAGCTGCCGCCATATAGGTGGCTGCCTAGTTTGCCTATAGGCATGCGCCGGCCCTGACAGCAATGGTGTAACTAACAGTCAGACCATGAGTCCCACACAATAATAAAAAAAGAAAGAAATGAAAAAAAAAAAATGTTAAATGACTAGTATGATGAAATGCATATGCAAATTAGAATATTACATATTTTACTCTTAAATTTACATATATAAATGACTCAAACAGTGGCCTGGCATATATCCAGCTACATTTTCTGAAAGAAATAGGCCCTATGCATGCAGACCGCCACACAACAATGCTGGTTTGAGTCTTGGCATTGGCATGAGTTGTAGGTGGTGGGGAGTGATTGAACAGCACTCTCTTCCACCCTCAATACCCATGGTTGAAGTGCTCTTGATGCACTGAACCCCCAAGTGCTGGATATATAGCTGCCCACTGCTGTGTGTGTGTGTGTGTGACCATGGATGGGTTAAATGCAGAGCACCAATTCTGAGTATGGGTTACCATACTTGGCAAATGTCACGACTTTCAAATGGGGTAAGTGCTGTATTCATTTATTCATATTATGTAGATGTAGCCTATAATGCAATCTGCAGTGTTTAAGAATAAATAAACAAGATGAAAAAATTTTTTGTGAATATATGTAAGAGCAATTATGCTCTATTGTAATTCTGTGTTTTACCACTGGGTGGAGTGTGGGCCTAAATGAGTATATAGGTAGGTAAAGAGTAAGAGAGGGCAGGTCTGTTATTAGAGGGAAGCACAACATTTTTTGACCGTGTCTGGAGATCGTGTTTGACCGTGTTTGGATGTGATTATGTGGCAGCATTTGATGTTATCATAAGTGCATTGTGCAGCTAAACAATGAGTTAAAATGACCAGTACAACCTGTGATGAATAAATCTGATAAATCTGACTTTGTAGGACGATGTTTTGTTTGGATCTTACGCGTCAGAAACTAACCTACAACACCTCAAGTGACAAACTGATTGTTATTTATGTCACTATAATATATGTATATGGAAATAGATCCATCCTAGTAGCTCATGCACATTTCATGATGTATGAATTCAAGTTTATTTGTATAGTGCTTTTTACGATACAAATCATTACAGAAAATTAAGTTCTACAATATTTATACAATTATGCAGGAACATACAGGTGTGGAGTGAAATAATCTGATTATACGGTGAGGAACAGAGACTAACTGATTTAACTGCATGTATGATGTATCTGTTATTCAATTCAATTCAAGATTATTTGTATAGTGCTTTTTTATGATACATATTGCAAAGCAACTTTACAGAAAATTAAGTTCTAAAATATTTAGTAGTAGCTTATAAGTGCTGACTGTCAGTTTATGCGCATACAGGATTTTTCTGAAAAAATAAGACGTAGTCAACCAGGCAATAAACATTATTAACAGCAATTATTATATGATGCAGTCACACTTGTAGAAATATTATAATGGTGACACACAAATTGTGATTTTTTTTATTTTGTTGTGAAAAAATTATGTTTTTCAAACACTGGCATGAATGGTATCAAAACGTCCTGCAAGGACAACTTCTTCCAGTGACTCAGGAGCAATCTGGCCATGATCTGAGTATTTTCCAGCATGACATGAGCACAAGGCAAGAACGGCTCAGATATAATTTCAGTTAAATTTTGAATTTGTGGCCAGGCAACTCCCTGAATCTCAAACCCATAGAGAAGCTGTCAATCCACAAGAATCAAAAGGAGAGTGAACAAGCAGACAAGCAGAAAGATGAATTGCCATCAGTCAGGATTTGGTCTAGAATCTGACATCCAGCATACCAGATCGAATAGCAAAAGGTATGAAGAAATAGGTGTAAATACTGACTCTTTGCATTTTTTTTCTCTCATAAAAATAAAATTCTCTGTCATTACCAATACTTTAGGCCATTGCCACACATGTTAATTATACTGGCATATTTTAGTAGAAGATTTATACAATGCAGTTGTGAAGCCGTTGTATTGTTTACTGCATTTAGTACTTTTACATACACCAATATACAAATTATGTCAATACTAATTTAACAGAAGAAAAGGTAACATAATTACTGAATGTGTAATGTCAGTTTCCGATGTGATATTATAAGTGGGATCATCATCAGACAGCAAACAGATGAGAAAATGATAAAAATGAATAAGTCTGTACATTAAACTCTGAATGTTTACAAGAACAAGTAAACATAAGTTTGATCGTTTTAATCAAGGTGTGTCATTTCAGAAAAATGCTCATTAACCTAACTGCAAATCAAATAAATTAAATATCTGAAGATCTAAGAAGATGAGGATCAAACATCTCCACAAACAGCTTCACCAGCTTTACTTATTAGATTGACTTTATTTCTGTCAGACATATAGATAAGCTCTTATTGAGAATTAACAGAGGTTTAAATGTTGATATTTGATTCATTTGAAGTCACCATTGTGGTGATCAGTGTTTGGTTTAGTTGTGATCTTGGTCCAGAGACTTCTTGTGTAAGCTTGTCTCTGACTGTTATAACTGTGTGCTGTAAAACTGCTGTATTCATTTCCCGCCTGTTAAAAGAAATGCCTATAAATAAAGTATTCAAAGGAAGAAGAAGAAGCAGAATAATAAAATAAAAACATTCCCAGTACTCTGTCTTATGTTTATTAATTGTATAACCCAAGATTTCCTGAAATCCTCTAATACTGCCAATATAGGGTTGTGATGTTGCTGGGTTAGAAACATATAAAAAACATCATCTGCATACAAAGAGAAATGTTATGCCCAATTCCATTTAGAGTGATGCCACTAAAAACAGAAGATTGGTGAAATAACAAGACTCAAAGGAAATTCTGAACAAGAAGGGTGAGAGCGGACAACCTTGTCTTGAACCTCTATACAAGGAGAAATATTCTGAAAAAAAAAAAAAAAACTGTGCAAACAGAGGCTACTGGGGCAGAATATAAAAGTGTAAAGGTCCAAGAAATCATATCCTCAGGAAAGCAAAATGTTTGGCTCTACCTGACCGAATGCTTTTTCGGCATTGAGAGAAAAATAATGGCTTCATTGGTGTCGGGGTGTGTGTATATTACTTTAAACAAACACAGTAAGTTTTTAAATGAGTTGCATCCCCAGATAAATCCTGTCTGATCACTGTGAATTATTGTGGGTAGGATGGGTTCTAGATGTAATGCGACCCAGCTAACAGAACTTAGTATTGATGTAAAAATTCTAAGAACGTTTATTTGTAACATTCCAAGAACATAAAAATATCCAGTTTCCTTAACATTAGTAGAATGTTATTTAAAGGTTAGTGTGATGTTCCTGAACCATGTTCCTGGAACACTGCTCCGGGTGTATGTTTATGGTTTGTGTGTGTTCACTGCTGTGTGTGTGGGCACTTTGCGTGGGATAAATGCAGAGCACTAATTTACAGCATTTCACTCTTTGCCCATTTTTGTGCAGCTGTAATAATTTCTGCTGAAGTTTGATTGACAGCTGATGTCTGTGGTGCTGAATCCACAGCTGCCTGTTATAGTGTCAGAAGCACCAAATGACACAGAATTCACATTATATATTAACATTTCACATTTAGTCATTTAGCAGACGCTTACGAGTACAACAAAAACAGTCAAAACTAACAAAAGAGCAATAATATGTAAGTCCAAATGATAAGTCTCTGATAGCCTAACACAGTACAATATATACAGTATATTATACATACACATAAGAAAAACAAGTAGATAGAATAGAAAAAAAAATAGAAATTTGTGGGTTTTTTAAATAAAAAAGATTAAATAAATAGATAAAGTAGAATTAAAATAGAATAAAAAGTGCTAGTTGGATTTAGAGTTTCAAATAAATATGAAAGAGATGTGTTTTAAGCCGATTCTTGAAGATGGCTAAGAACTATGCTGCTCACATTGAGTTGGGCAGGTCATTACATCAGCAGGGAAAAGTGAATGTAAAAGTGTGTGAAAGTGACTTTGTGCTTCTTTGGGATGGCACAATCAAGTGACTTTCACTTGCAGAACGCAAGCTTATAGAGGACACATAAGTCTGAAATAATATATTTAGGTAAAAGGGTGCAGACAATAATTTAAAACCAGACTATTCCGACCTTACAAACCTTATTATTTCAACATGGCTTCAACAAGGCCCAGTTTGCCGAAGGATTTGTTTATCGTTTATTTCTTAAGGATGATGCAATCCCAACGAAAAAGGGTCACGATCATGTGTTGGAACCGCAGGCGGTGAGTAAAACTGCTTCAAATATCTCTGCCTCCTTGTTAGTGCGTCCCCTCCCATGCCGGAGACCCGGGTTCGAGTCCCACTCAGAGAAAGTCGTTGCTGCTGCTGCTTTCGTTCAGTTTCAGCCTCGGGATCTGATTCTGGATCATAAATAAACGGCTGAATCTGACTGTTAGCCATGGTTTGTTTGGGATGATGGTTTTTTCCTCACGGTAATGTCACAGCTTCCAAACGCTCTCAACACAAACGCCTACTGGTGCTCCTGATTCTTTAGCTCCGCCCACACGTCACACCTCCAGTCCGTCGTGTTTTTCCGGGAAAAATCGGTACAGACTATTTTTCTCTTATGAATATAATAAAACTAAAGACTTTTTGGAGTTATGAAGGATGCAGTACTACTCTATAGGTACTCAAGATTAACAGGAGATTGAGTGAAAACGAGCATTTCACCCCCCCTTTATATTATGTTGATATGTCTACTGACCACTTTTGAACTAGTTTTTAAACTTGAAAGGAGTTTCTGTGAAAGTCTAAATCAGACGTACAGAAGACGTCAAAAAAAGGCGTCATAAAATCTTTCATTCTGGCTCCTCAGTGGACTTCTTTTCAACGTCAGCAAAGACATAAAAAAAGACGTCAGCTGGACATAACTTTGCCCAGTGGGTAAGATTATGCAATATAATATGGCAGCTTTTTAGTTAAACCCAGTATCACCACCCCCTACTAACCTGCAAATTTCATGACCAAGGATGGCCCCGTTGATATAAAACGATAGAGTAAAATCTTCCCTCTCTGCTGGGACGGCCCCTGAGTGATTCCCGTTTACATCATGAAGAGGTTCAAACTTGGGTCCAAACACCACTGGCCACAAGCTTAGGCCTCTGCTCTCATGGATAATGTTTATTTGTATAGAATATTTTATTTTAGATGAACTAAAAACAATCTTTAATTTATAAAGTTTTATTTGAAATGTAAGTCAGTAACAATCGTCTGAAGCCACAGCCAATGGTGAAAGTCTGTGCGAAAGGAGACCCCGCCATCTTCAGTTTGCAGTTATACCCACTTGTCTGCAGCTGGGGATTATTGTCTCAGGATCAGAGTCTATATCATCCAGTAGGTGGCGCTCTTTTATTTGTTATTAATGTGATATTCAGTCAATGGTGATGGAGGGAGGAGCCAGTAAAGCTGTTCATTACTGATTAAGAGCTGAATAAAGAGGAAGTAACTAAAGCAGACAGATGTAGAGACAGAGAGATTCACACAGAGATCATTCAGCAGAAAGAAGACTGAACTCAAGTCACAATGAAGATCCTCCTCATCTTCTTCACTTTCTTCCTGATCTCAGGTCAGAGCTTTTCTCTTTCATCACTGCAGTAATGATGCTGTTTTCTGTTCATCAGCTTTCTGATCACAGTATTAATCTGATTGACAGCTGCAGTGAGATGCTTCAGTGTCACTGGATATTCTGGAGGAAGCGTTCTTGTTGATTCTGGGAAACTTTGGTACAGCGACTCCGCTAAATACATGGCCAATTTACCGGAGTGGAGAACAATAATAAATGATACGAAACATGATAAATGGATAAATGAAGGACGATTCACACTGCTTCAAAACGATGAGGGAAACCTCATGATCTACATCAGAGATATAAATCAACGAGATGGTGGAAGATACGCAATTGATGTTCTTCACAGCTGGCAAACATATATGACTTTAAATGTGGAAGAAGGTCAGTCATTTTATGATCAAAATATGTGTAATAGAACTGCTGATCATTTGAAATATTTTTTTTTTAATTCATAAAAAAAAGAAAAAAAAATGTGTGAATTACAGGTCCATGTTGTAAAGTGTTAAAGAGAGTGATGGTGAATTTTGGAGAAACTGCCACCTTCAGCTGTGAATATCCATACAATCATATTGATAATGTCAAGGTCATATTTAGAGAAGAAAAAAACTCAATTAAGATGATCTACAGCACATGGAATAAGGAAGGAAGATTTGGTATTTCTGAATCTAAGTCTAAAAACCTCTTCAGTGTGAGAATCACTGCTGTGAGACCTGATGATGGAGGAGTTTATTTGTGTGGAGTTTGGATCGACAGACACTCGTACAGTTACTCCATTATTAATACTGTCCATCTACATATCATTAGTGAGTGAAACAAACTATAAAATCTAGTTGTACAATTCTAAAATCTATATTTGATTTAATGATATTTGTGTTTGACAGATAAATTGAATGTGTATGAAGTGAGCGGCTTCTCAGGAGGTCGTCTGATGATCAATTGTGAACATCCTCAATACAAAACCAAACCAAAATACATCTGTAAAGAATCAGACGGATGTTCAGAGAGGAAGAGTCCAGGAGTTCAGGATGAATGGATGGAGAATGGAGATGTTTCTTTATATGACGACACCAGAGCAGGAGTCTTGATGGTGTTTTTTAGAGAGCTGAAAGCTGCAGATGCAGGAACATACAGGTGTGGAGTGAAAGTATCTGACTATACTGAGAGATTCACTGAGATACAGCTGAGCGTCAGACACGGTGAGGGACAGAGTATACTTTAACTGCATGCATGATTTGTCTATTTCACTTTTTGAGTAAACCTATCTTGCTTTGTAGATGCAAAATACCCAAAGAGAGTGACAGAATCTGTGTATCTCGGTGGAGAAGTCATCATCACCTGTCAGATCCCAGAGAAACATAAAGTTCATGTCTGTAAAGAGGATGATAATCACATCTGCCAGAACATCAGCTCATCTAAAGTGACAGAAATGAGTGGTTCATCAGAGAGAAATGAAGAGAGAGTTGTTACAGTGAGCATCAGTAATGTGAGTGTGAGAGATGCTGGAGTTTACTGGTGTGGAGCAGAAACCAGAGACACAGATCTGATTTTCATCTCCCTGAACACTCAAATTCAGCTCAACCTCATCAGCAATGGTATTAGAGTTTTTTTTTTTTTTTTTTTTTTCATGTGTTAATTATCAGAAAAAATTGTGGTTTCAATATATGTGATATTACATAATTTTATACCGTATTGATTAAATTGAAAATACTTCAGCCACATGTCAGTTTTTCTTAAGGAAACATTTCTCTAAACTAATGTTGTGAATTATACAAATAACCCCTTTCATTTGGATGTTACTAAAATATTAAAGGTGAAAATAAGCAACAGAGCCCAAACTATTAAAAGGTTAGTTCACCCAAAAAAGGAAATTAGCCTTTGTCTTACTCCCCCTCAAAGCATCCCAGCTAAATGTGCTTTCTTCTTTCAGATGAACACTTTTTTTATCACTTGCACTGACTATCGTACATGAAAGCTGTTCCAGTGGATGAAATAAGACATTGGTGTTGCGTGGTTAGTGACAAACGTGGAGACAAAACAAAATAAAACACTGGTCATGAATTAGAAATACAAAACGAGGATTTGTAAAGAAAAATGTCGGAGGATTTCAATATAAGCCAAGAGGATGCTTTCTTTTGCTAATGCTCCTGCATTTCTCTAGTCGCGCGCACAACGCATATGTCGTACGTCATCCACCACAGTCAGTGGAAGTGAGAAAAAAGTGTTTATTATATTTGAAAAATGCATGGATTCACTACAAGGGGACTTTATTCATCCCACGTAGAAGTATAAGGGACATTTTAGGTTACACTTTATTTCGATAGTCCACCTTAGACATTCTACTGACTATAAGTAACTTTGTAGCTACATGTCAACTACATATCAACTAAATCTCAGAAATTTGGAACTACATGTCTACTAACTCTCAGAGTAGACTGTTAGGGTAGGTTAAGGGTTAGTGTTAGGGGTAGGTTTAGGCTTAGTATAAGTTGACAGTTAGTTGACAAAGAAAGTGTTAGAAGATATTAAGCAGACAGTCTGCTAAGACTCTACTAACTGTTAGTTGACATGTAGTTGCAAAGTTACTTACTGCTAGTAGAATGTCTAAAGTGGACTATCAAAATAAAGTGTTACCACATTTTATTAAGGATGTGCACATTTTATTTTACGTCTTCTGAACTTTGTTGGACTTAAACTTGAAAAATGTTGTGTATTGACATCCTTTCACAGTTTAAATAAAATATGTTCTGATATTCGGTTATTCAACGCTTTAAAGGAACACTCCACTAATTTAGAAAATAGGCTAATTTTCCAACTCCCCTACAGTTAAACTGTTGAGTTTTACCATTTCCGAATACATTCAGACGATCTCTGGGTCTGGCGGTAGCACTTTTAGCTTAGCAGATCATTGAATCTGATTATAATGTTTGCATCTTGCTATTTAAAACTTGACTCCTCTATAGTTACATCATCTACTAAAGTAATAGCAGAATAATAAACATTGTATATAAATAAAAATGACAAAATTGAAAGGAGAAACACAGTTTAAATGAAAACAGGTATATATATATATATATATATATATATATATATATATATATATATATATATATATATATATATATATTTGGATAGAAGCGTCTGCTAATTGCACAAATTTAATTTTAATTTTATGCATTTAGCAGACGCTTTTATCCAAAGCGACTTACAGTGCATTCAGGCTATCAATTTTTACCTATCATATATATATATATATATATATATATATATATATATATATATATATATATATATATATATATATATATATATATATATATATATATATATATATGTATGTAAATATGTATATATACAGACAAGTAAACAGTATAAAAAGACCAGACATATACAAAATGACAAAAGCCATATGTGTTTTATTCTCAGATTTCTCCAGGATCATCATTATTATCACTATTATTAGTGTGTGTGTGATTCTGCTGCTGATCGCTGGATTCACTCTGACTGTGTGCAAAGTAAGACACAAGAGACGAAGTAATACTCACACACAGATACCCACAATCCCCTCTGATGGGCTCCTGTACGCTGCTGTCATCTTCCAGAAGCATGAAGAGTCTCTCAGTGAAGCTACAGTCAGATTCAGTAAGAATGTGATTCACTCTGATTACACATCTGTCAGTCACATATGTTAACATATATGTAATAAAACCTCTTTAATAGCAGCTTATAAACAGACAGAAATTCAAAGAGACTATGATTTGACACATAAAGCTTGAGAATTTGTTCAGAGCTTTTAAAATGAGCTGTTTTCTCTTTATCATCTCTCTGGATATTTATTATTTACTTCATTATATATTTACCTGATTTGGACATACAAGATATACTAATAAATTATAGATTATGAGAAATATAATTTTAATAACATTTCCTATTTATTTTTTTTTTGGCAAATTGCAAACTTTACAAAAGTTTTATGAAGTAACTGATTCAATAATTTAGCCTTTTTCATTTCATTAATCATTTTCATATAAACAAGATATATATATATATTGTCACACCCTCAGCTCGTTCCCTTAGCCCCAGTCACCATTGCCAGTCACCATCCACTCAATCTCCCATGCACCGCTCACGTGCACCGTCACCTGAATACTGATTACCTGCACCTGCACCAGCAATCACCACACCTTTAAATACTCACCTCACTCATTCACTCACCGGCTGGAATCAAGATTACATGGACGCTCTTTGTGGATCTTCTGCCTGCTTCTTGTGGACTGTATTGTGACTCTGTGGAGATTCAGATACAGCGATTAAGGGAAGTGACTCTTTGTTGTCAGGCCTAGCTTTGTACTTGAACTCACCTATTGATCAGTGCTTGAAGATTCACCGTCTGTGACCACACTTACCAGCTCTGTTGAAATCCTATGTTAATAAAGCTTCACGAAAGTACTTACCCGTCTTCTCCTCTCCTTGTGTGGATGTGACAGGATTCCAGCCCAGAAAACAGAACTTCATATCTCCCATGGATGTTAACGCTGCTGCTCAGGGAGCGGCTTCGGACCCGTTCACCGAAATGGTGACTGCTCTCCGCCAAGTATTACAGTCAGTTTCACCACCCACCGAAACTAGTGCTACCACCACCAACAGCACGCCCCTTGCACGTCCCGCGTGCTATGCGGGTGAACCGAGTGGCTGCAGTGGGTTTATTCTGCAGTGCTCACTGTTCATCAACGCAAATACCAGTAAATTCCCCAATGAGGCCACCAAAGTCGCCTTTATGATCTCTCTCCTCACCGGACGAGCGCTACAATGGGCAGAGGCCCTTTGGAACTCCCAGAGTCCGGTTCTATCCTCATTCGACGCCTTCGTCACCCACCTCCAGGAAGTGTTCGGGGTGGCTCTAACTCCTCTTTCAACCCATGATGAACTCTTAAATCTCCGCCAGGGAGCCACGGAAATACATGACTACACTCTCCGTTTCCGGACATTAGCCGCCACCAGTGGTTGGAACCAAACTGCCCTGCTAGCTGCATACCGTAAAGGTTTAAAGCCCCAGATCAGAAAGCAAATGGTCATTTACGACGATAATGTCAATCTCGAGACGTTCATCAGAAAAACTATAAATGTTGCTCAACACCTCTCGGCCTGTGCCTCCCCGGCCTCATATACCATCTCTCCATCAGCCAGAACGCCCTCGCCCCAACGAGACCAGGAGGAACCCATGGACACCGACTCCTACCGCCTAGATGCCTCTGAACGGAGACGCCGCATTCAGCAGCGGCTATGTTTATACTGTGGCGAGGCCACTCACCTGATCCACGCCTGCCCGGTCCGTCCGCCTCGCCCAATGGTGAGTACAGTTTCCATTACCCCATCTGTATCTCACATACCTCATATCAGAGCCCAGATCACAATTAACTCACGCAATCTTTCCATCCATGTCCTGGTGGATTCCGGAGCCGCAAGCAACTTCGTCTCATCTCACTTCGTAACCAAGCACCGTATACCCATCGTCCAGAACGAGACCACTTACCGTATCACTACCATCCAAGGATCACCATTGGGCGGTGGCAAAATAACTAAAAGGACACACAAACTGGAGCTCGTTCTGCCCCACGGACATCGGGAACAACTGGCCCTCCTCGTACTTCCTCGCGCTACTGTTGACGTCGTCCTGGGTAGGCCGTGGCTGGCCCAACATAACCCACAAATCAACTGGAGCACAGGGGAGATCCAGGCATGGGACCCGAGATGCCAGAGTCACATTCACCGTCCACCAGTCCAGAATTCACAGTCTGCGCCGCCGCACCTTCAATTGCACTCCACCTCCATGGGTAGACCTGCCCTTTACTCCTCCTACTCCGATGTGTTCAGCAAGGAACAAGCCACCCGATTACCACCACACCGGCCCTGGGACTGTTGTATCGACCTGCTGCCAGGTGCCAAGCTACCACATGGGAAAATATATCCACTCTCCCGTCCTGAGCAGGTGGCAATGGAGGAATACATCCAGGAGGCTCTCGATCAGGGGTTCATCAGGCCGTCCACATCTCCAGCTGCATCCAGTTTCTTCTTCGTCCCCAAAAAGGATGGCGGACTTCGACCATGCATCGACTACCGAGTGCTAAATGACGCCACCGTCAAGTTCGCCTACCCGTTACCACTCGTTCCGGCGGCTCTGGAGGAACTGCGGGAAGCCAAGGTGTTCACCAAACTCGACCTCCGCAGTGCCTACAATCTGATCCGTATCCGAGAGGGAGACGAGTGGAAGACTGCCTTCATCACCCCTGCCGGGCACTACGAATATCAGGTTATGCCCTATGGGCTTGCTAACAGTCCATCCATCTTCCAGAGTTTCATGAACGAAATATTCCGTGATTATCTCCACCAATTCGTCATTGTCTACATAGACGATATCCTGATCTACTCCCGGAACATAGAAGAACACCAAACCCATGTCCGCCACGTCTTACAACGACTCCGAGACCACCACCTCTACCTAAAAGCTGAGAAGTGTGAGTTTCACTGCACTACCGTCTCCTTCCTCGGATACGTGATCTCTGCGGAGGGAGTTCAGATGGAGTCAGCCAAGGTAGATGCTGTGGCCAACTGGGCGGAGCCCACAACGGTGAAAGAACTCCAACGTTTCCTTGGCTTTGCCAATTTCTATCGGCGCTTTATCAAGAACTACAGCCTGCACTCGGCTCCTCTAACATCCCTTCTAAAAGGAGGTCAACGCCGGCTGCGCTGGACAGCCCAAGCTCGAGAGGCCTTCAGCCATCTTAAACACCTCTTCACCTCGGCACCCATTCTTCGACATCCTGACCCGTCCAAACCGTTCGTCGTAGAGGTTGATGCGGCCAATCACGGCATTGGAGCCGTGTTGTCTCAAAGGTCTGGTGAACCTTGCTCACTCCATCCGTGTGCGTACTTTTCTAAGAAACTCTCTCCTGCCGAATGCAATTATGGAATCGGAGACCGTGAGTTGTTGGCCATTAAACTCGCCCTTGAGGAGTGGCGGCACTGGCTAGAGGGAGCTCCGTTCCCATTCACTGTTGTCACCGACCACAAAAATCTCCAATATCTACAGAATGCCAAAAGACTCAATGCTCGTCAGGCTCGGTGGTCACTCTTCTTTGCTCGCTTTAATTTCCAGATCACGTATCAACCCGGTCACAAGAACACTAAAGCAGATGCCCTGTCCCGTATGTACTCACCAGATCTGGACACCAACAAGCCTGATTCAATTCTACCACCCTCCGTTTTCCTCGCGCCCATCCTCTGGCAGATCGACGAGGAAATTCGAGCCGCCACCCTCGAGGAGCCTGCACCTCCGGAGGTACCCACGGGTCTAATGTACGTGCCCACCAACCAGCGACTCCCCCTACTGGAAAGTACGCACACGTCACCTGGCTCAGGACACCCTGGCAGCAGGCGAACCCTCTCGCTCATCCAACAGAAGTACTGGTGGCCTAACATGGTTCGTGACGTTACCCGGTACATCCACGGATGCTCGGTCTGCGCCGTTACCACCACACCTCGTCAACTTCCCGTGGGTAAATTACAACCACTACCCATTCCTCGCCGACCCTGGACCCATCTGGGGGTGGATTTCGCCACTGACCTTCCCCCCTCAAGGGGGTACACTACCATTCTAGTTGTTGTTGATCGTTTTTCTAAATTCTGCAAACTAATCCCATTAAAGGGTCTGGCGAGCGTTCTTCCAACTCCTCGGAACATCCGTCAGTTTATCTTCTGGATATCACCCTCAGACCAACGGCCAGACCGAGCGGAAGATTCAAGAGATCTCACGGTACCTCCGTACTTACTGCTCCCAACACCAGGATACCTGGAGCCAGTATCTGCCGTGGGCTGAGTATGCCCAAAACTCCCTTCGCCAAACCACTACAGGCTTAACCCCTTTTCAATGTGTTTTAGGCTATCAACCACCGCTGTTTCCCTGGTCTGGAGAAGTCTCTGAAGTGCCCGCGGTAGATCACTGGTTCCAGGAGAGCGAGAGGGTGTGGGACTCAGCTCACGTCCATCTCCAACGGGCAGTTCGGAGGCATACAGAGGCCGCTAACCGACGCAGATCGCCTAATCCCGTCTATCTACCTGGAGACAAGGTTTGGCTCTCCACTCGGGATATCCGCCTCCGACTGCCCTGCAAAAAGCTGAGTCCCCGCTACATAGGGCCGTTCACCATCCATTCTCAGATAAATCCCGTCACCTACCGCCTGGACCTACCACCACACTACCGGATCTCACCCACGTTTCACGTCTCACTGCTAAAACGTCACACTGATCCAGTTTCTCCTTCCTCCACAGAACCAGAACCACCTCCCCCACCAGACCAACCCGAAATCCTCGGAGACAACATCTACCAGGTCCAAGAGATCCTCGACTCCCGGCGGCGGAACGGCCACCTGGAATACCTCATAGATTGGGAGGGGTTCGGTCCCGAGGAGAGGTCGTGGGTACCACGCAATGACATCCTGGATCCGGCTCTCCTCGAAGATTTCCACCGACAACACCCGGACCGCCCGGCTCCCAGAGGTCGTGGTCGTCCCCGTCGCCGCTCTAGGATGCCTGGAGTCACCCGTGGGGCGGGGGGTAGTGTCACACCCTCAGCTCGTTCCCTTAGCCCCAGTCACCATTGCCAGTCACCATCCACTCAATCTCCCATGCACCGCTCACGTGCACCGTCACCTGAATACTGATTACCTGCACCTGCACCAGCAATCACCACACCTTTAAATACTCACCTCACTCATTCACTCACCGGCTGGAATCAAGATTACATGGACGCTCTTTGTGGATCTTCTGCCTGCTTCTTGTGGACCGTATTGTGACTCTGTGGAGATTCAGATACAGCGATTAAGGGAAGTGACTCTTTGTTGTCAGGCCTAGCTTTGTACTTGAACTCACCTATTGATCAGTGCTTGAAGATTCACCGTCTGTGACCACACTTACCAGCTCTGTTGAAATCCTATGTTAATAAAGCTTCACGAAAGTACTTACCCGTCTTCTCCTCTCCTTGTGTGGATGTGACATATATATATATATATATATATATATATATATATATATATATATATATATATATATATATATATATTCAGTATTAACAGATTCCACGGAAACATTCAGAAATGCAGTCATAATGGTCATCATGAAAGATAAAAAAAAAAAAAGTTTTACTTGTTTTTATACAAATTGTATTCATGTTATTCTTGTTTTATATAATTTCTGTTTTAAATATTCACATTAAACTAACATCCAGCAGTCACAGCTGTATTTTAATCTGATATTCTTTTCACAAAGTTTCTCACGAATGCTCAAGTTGTTTGCATGACGAGCAGGCTGTTTTTCCGTCCATCTCAAAGCCACAGAAAACAAAAGAAGTTTCACAGTCTCAGATAAGTTTGACTGTAAAGTTTAAACAGACTTCTTCAGGAAACCCACAGAGAGACATGAACCTGAACACAGACAGACAGAAGATGAACATCACTGTGGACCGAAGACAATAATGACTAAGAGCTGCTCATTCACTTTCAACATGTTCTGGAGGAGATGAAGTGAGATTATAAATAGAAATTCTTCAGTGACAGAAAATGTCTGTAAAATCTTTTAAATGTCACATATTTGTAGTTTTAAGTGCCTTTAGAAAATTGATATAAGTAACTTACCTTTATAAGAAAAAAAAAATACATCTACAGTTTTGTTCTGTTAAATTGTTTTTTATTAAGATGTTTTGTTTTTATCATAATTTTCAGCATATTATGGCACTGATAGTTTGCTTTTCTGAAATCAGTCAGTCAACAGAGATCTAACAGATCTAAATATGTTGTTGTGTTGTACAGCAAACAGATGAATACAGTAAAGTGGTGAATTTGTGGTCAGTGTGCTAAACATCATCAACATGACATGCTCTCCAGCTTGTGGTTTTCTTTTGTACTTGCATTCATATTATGTGGGTCAAAACAAGAAGCTCTTTAGTCACCTGCATGTGTGATCAATAACAGGAAATAGTTTTTCAGTGCCCCAGTTTTTCCACTCTATAAAAAGATGATGTGATTAAAAAAAATATGTTTAATATATTCTCAGGTGATTTTCTAAAATGCATTATTCTAGTCATATGAAATATTTACTAGATGAAAGTAAAGCTTAATATATTTTTTATTATTGTTTTTGCTTAGTATTACAACCAACTGCAGTCATAAGAGTGTATAAAATAACCTACATTATCCAAGTCCCCCTGAAATCAACACTGATTTTTTTCTTAGTATCAATATATTAGACTTAAGGTTATGAATAATCTAGTGTCATCCAAAACAGTGACAAAATAAACAATTAGTTATATAAGCATTCAAACAAAAACAAAAACAAAAAAAAAAAAATTCCAAAAATGTTTATGACATCCTGCTTCACCACTTCAGCTTCTCATCCAACATTCAATCCAATCTAGAATCCGAACATCCCAGCTATATATATATATTTTTCCCATGGATTGTTTTAACAATGTTTTTAGCGGGTAGCTTTATTTTTGTTACCAGAACGTTCTCTCAAAAGATAGAATAATCTTCTCTAAAAACATTCAAAAATTGTTTATTAATAACATTATTAGAACATTATCCCCTAACATTCTAATTAAGATTTAAGCAGATATTTAGATGTTGATGTCTGTTTAAAAGTAATAGTTTGGTTTGATGTCACCATAATGGTGATAAGTGTTGGTTTTAGTTGTGCAATTTGACTTGTCAGTGTTGCTCTTTAACTGCTATGATCTTTATTATGGCAAAAACAGCTAGAGAACATGTGCCTAAATTACACTGGTTGCTTGCTGATGATTAAGACATCATCACACACAGTATGTGGTCTGATTACCTGGTTTCACCCAATCTAATGTATAGTGTCAGTAACATGTTATTTATTAAAGTTACTCAATGGGTCAACAGTCTGAGAACCAGCTGAATTTAAAGCAGATAATTTTAAAGATTAAAAAAAACAAAAATAAACCTACTTTTCTTTGTCACACAGACAATTAATTAATTCCTTGTGAAGCCAATAAACTCAGGAACTCACACAAAACGGATGCCATGCTTGATCTGGAGAAGGGATCAGACCTATCTCCAACAAACAACACCTATATATCCTCACTCTCCTCTCCCCTCCCTGCCTCTGGCTCTCACTCTTTTCCCCTAAAAGATTATCCATATGTCATATTACATCTTGTGAATATGTTGTTTTTTCCACTTCGTGTTTGGTATCATTTTAAAGGTCTGTCTGCAATTGGTAAAATGGACTCAATTTCACAGTAGTCACTTGTATTATTAGAAATAGAAATATACATGGGTCACGAGAACCTAACAAACCAAAAGGTATTTTATGTTTTTACAACTGATTTGAAGATATTTTTGTTTTTCTTATTTGGGTATATAAGGTAAGTGCCAAAACAACGCAGGAAGATTCTGTAGCCAGAAAGCCAATATTAGGGAGTGTGTCCACACACTCTATTCTATGTATTTTCCTAAAGTCAGGTATGTATCACTTACTAATAGAATTATCTTTGAGAATTTGATATCTTTTAATTGACTATGTAATCTGGCATAATACATTTTTACCTGACTGATAATAAATTGTTATATTTGATTTATTCTAGTAGATTAATATGTAGTGGTATTTCCGCAAATCTGCATACAGGACAGATCATACAGCACCAATGGATGAACCATGGGGAACACCATTAGGGGCTTCAGATTTCTGACTGTCACTGTCTTAACACGATGTAGCTCTGTGGTTATAGAGGAACATACACTTTTTTCATATACTAAAATATTACACCCCTCAGTGTATTTTGCTCTCAGTCTCACTGGAATTTATCATGTTGTTGTTCATTAACCTTGTAATCAGAAGACCCCAAATAATACATCCACTATGGCACACATCACGTTTAATTCTTATTTAGATTATAAATATCCAAATATAAAAAAGATGCAGACACTCAAGAGTAAATCATCCTATGAATGAACAAACATATCAGCAAGGACAAGATTTCAATGAGTAATCAGTTACATTTGGATCTGTTCCTCACACAAACCTATTTTATGTCTTCAAAAGACTTGCAATCACACACCACGAAACATATCTTTCTGGAGCTTATCAGCAGTGGTTTAACTAACAGTCACTCTGAGGCTCGTGAGTCTCACAGTATCTTAACAAACTCAAACATATGACTCAAATAAACTAATTATACAGTATAAAAATAATTATATTAAACACATTCTTACATACTAAAATGATAATATATCATATAAAACAATATATCAGACTAGATTTTTACAGTTTTAATATATGAAACTGTATTATTCTTATTAATGTGATAATTTTGTGAAATGTATTTAAGGATAGTGTATTATAAGAATATACAATAAAGAGACTGCATTTTGTAGTCTGTGAGAGAATAATGTGAGAAAACTTGGTCTGACGGTAAACACAGATTTACAGTATCATATATTCATATTGCAATGGCCTGTTCTCCATTGCATTTATTATAGTTTAGTAGCACACAGTAAACACACAACCAGCTGTCTCATTAAATCCTCTGGCTCCCTTTAGTGATTATTATGAGGTCATTTTACATTTCTAGCCTAAACATTACATTTATTGATTTCATTTAAATTAGTTTTATGGACTTGTATTGTGTGATATAGTTGATACAGAACAAATATTTATTTTCTTTTGTTCTGGTTCGATTCATTATAAATAATACTGATTTAATCGCCTCCTGTATGTTCAAAAACAAAGAATGAATCTGGAGGAATTAAACTTCGTTCTTATATTTGATAATTAAATAGAGGCATTATTTGCAGCTGTTGTTATGCTCAAAGTCAAAGTGAAGGGATGGAAGCAGAATAACTTATGTTCTATTGTCATCAGTGATGCTGAAGTTTGTCTGAGAGCTGCTGTCCGTGGTGCTGAATCCACTATTCCACATTATTAGTGGGTTTTTTGCATAAAGTATAAAAGGACAAAATCAAATCATATATGGTCTCTTTTCTTATAAATGTATGTTGATGTCTCTTAGAGCTAATAAAAAAAGTCAAAATTCAAAATATATATATATAATATACCACCTTGTGGTACTGCATGGAGCACTATGAACTTATATACTCAATTATCCTATAGTGGGAGACTATTAAATGCTCAGGATTATCTGATTCACTTCAGTATCATTTGTCCTTATACAGTATTGTTCAAAATAATAGCAGTACAATGTGACTAACCAGAATAATCAAGGTTTTTAGTATATTTTTTATTGCTACGTGGCAAACAAGTTACCAGTAGGTTCAGTAGATTGTCAGAAAACAAACAAGACCCAGCATTCATGATATGCACGCTCTTAAGGCTGTGCAATTGGGCAATTAGTTGAAAGGGGTGTGTTCAAAAAAATAGCAGTGTCTACCTTTGACTGTACAAACTCAAAACTATTTTGTACAAACATTTTTTTTTTTCTGGGATTTAGCAATCCTGTGAATCACTAAACTAATATTTAGTTGTATGACCACAGTTTTTTAAAACTGCTTGACATCTGTGTGGCATGGAGTCAACCAACTTGTGGCACCTCTCAGCTGTTATTCCACTCCATGATTCTTTAACAACATTCCACAATTCATTCACATTTCTTGGTTTTGCTTCAGAAACAGCATTTTTGATATCACCCCACAAGTTCTCAATTGGATTAAGGTCTGGAGATTGGGCTGGCCACTTCATAACATTAATTTTGTTGGTTTGGAACCAAGACTTTGCCCGTTTACTAGTGTGTTTTGGGTCATTGTCTTGTTGAAACAACCATTTCAAGGGCATGTCCTCTTCAGCATAGGGCAACATGACCTCTTCAAGTATTTTAACATATGCAAACTGATCCATGATCCCTGGTATGCGATAAATAGGCCCAACACCATAGTAGGAGAAACATGCCCATATCATGATGCTTGCACCTCCATGCTTCATTGTCTTCACTGTGCACTGTGGCTTGAATTCAGAGTTTGGGGGTCGTCTCACAAACTGCCTGTGGCCCTTGGACTCAAAAATAACAATTTTACTCTCATCAGTCCACAAAATGTTCCTCCATTTCTCTTTAGGCCAGTTGATGTGTTCTTTGGCAAATTGTAACCTCTTCTGCACATGCCTTTTTTTTAACAGAGGGACTTTGCGGGGGATTCTTGAAAATAGATTAGCTTCACACAGACGTCTTCTAACTGTCACAGTACTTACAGGTAACTCCAGACTGTCTTTGATCATCCTGGAGGTGATCATTGGCTGAGCCTTTGCCATTCTGGTTATTCTTCTATCCATTTTGATGGTTGTCTTCCATTTTCTTCCACGTCTCTCTGGTTTTGCTCTCCATTTTAAGGCATTGGAGATCATTTTAGCTGAACAGCCTATCATTTTTTGCACCTCTTTATAGGTTTTCCCCTCTCTAATCAACTTTTTAATCAAAGTACGCTGTTCTTCTGAACAATGTCTTGAACGACCCATTTTCCTCAGCTTTCAAATGCATGTTCAACAAGTGTTTGCTTCATCCTTAAATAGGGGCCACCTGATTTACACCTGTTTCTTCACAAATATGACCTCATGTGATTGAATGCCACACTGCTATTTTTTTGAACACATCCCTTTCAACTAATTCAACTAATTGCCCAATTGCACAGCCTTAAGAGTGTGCATATCATGAATGCTGGGTCTCATTTGTTTTCTGAGAATCTACTGAACCTACTGGTAACTTGTTTGCCACGTAGCAATAAAAAAAATATACGAAAAACCTTGATTATTCTGGTTAGTCACATTGTACTGCTATTATTTTGAACAAAACTGTATATAGCAAATGAATCCTGCATATTCTCTCAGTATCAGACACTGTATCCTCCACTAGGTGGCGCTCGTTCAGTGTGATTAATGTGATATTCAGTCAGTGGTGATGGAGGGAGGAGCCAGTAAAGCTGTTCATTACTGATAAAGAGCTGAATAAAGAGGAAGTAACAAAATCAGACAGATGTAGAGACAGAGAGATTCACACAGAGATCATTCAGCAGAAAGAAGACTGAACTCAAGTCACAATGAAGATCCTCCTCATCTTCTTCACTTTCTACCTGATCTCAGGTCAGAGCTTTTCTCTTTCATCACTGCAGTAATGATGCTGTTTTCTGTTCATCAGCTTTCTGATCACAGTATTAATCTGATTGACAGCTGCAGAAAAATACATTGATGTGACTGGATATTTTGGAGGAAGTGTACTAGTTGATTCTGGCAGGTTTTCACCTAATAACAATCACAAGAAGTGGAATATAATAATAGACAACAAAAAACAAGCTAAATGGATTAATGAAGGAAGATATACTTTGTATCTCAACAAAAACAGAAACGTCATGCTCTTAATCAGAGAACTAAATGCACAGGATTCTGGAAGATACAAGATTAGACTTTCAGGTTCAGAGGTTATTGAAGTAAATTTGAATGTGATAAATGGTGAGTAATATGGACATTATGAACTACGGGGCTGTGTTTACTGAATGTTTTATTTCCTTTTTTCAAAAGTGGACTCTGGGGGCAAGAAGGGATCTTGATCATTGGAGGGATCCATTTACCTACAGTATAGCAGCTGTGATTTAGTTGAAATGTTATATTGTTAAAAATAAGTTTGTTCATAACAATAATTGATTGGTTTCACTTTATTTTGATGGTCCCATAACACATTCTGTTCATAAATATCTACTAACTCTGTGCTGTTTATACAGTTTTAGGAGACTTTTAGGGTTAGGGTTAGAATAAGTTGAGATGTACTTGAAAAGTTACTTATAATTAGAAAAATGTCTGTTGAGAGACCATAACAATTATGAGATAGCAGATATTAATCAGACAGCTTAACGTAAAGAATCAGGCGGATGTTCAGAGAGGAAGAGTCCAGGAGTTCAGGATGAATGGATGGAGAATGGAGATGTTTCTTTATATGACGACACCAGAGCAGGAGTCTTGATGGTGTTTTTTAGAGAGCTGAAAGCTGCAGATGCAGGACCATACAGGTGTGGAGTGAAAGTATCTGACTATACTGAGAGATTCACTGAACTACAGCTGAGTGTCAGACACGGTGAGTCACAGATGATACTTTATATTGTGTATGTGAATTATTTGTTCAGTTTCTATGTAAAGTTGTCTTGGTTTATAGATGCAAAATATCCAAAGAGAGGGACTTTATAATAGTAAGACACACTGGCAACTCTGTGTGGTCCACAAACTACATTTCATATAATTCCTCACATAACTTTCTGCTGCCATGTATCTTGCTCTCTCGTTGGCTGTAGGTCATTGCCAATGTATTCATGTGTCAAAAATAATTACACACCAAATGATTTTTTGTATCGCAGACAGGTCTAGATATTTAGGCCCAATCCCAATTCTACCGCTTAGCCCTTCCCCTTTCCCCTACCCCTTAACGTGAACGAGCGAAGTGCTTTTGGTTGGAGGGGTAGGGGTAAGGGGAAAGGCCAGATAGCCCTTCAAATGAGGACCACACTTCAAACGAAGGGGTATGAATTATCTCAGCAACATGGCTGCTACAGCGAACAAAAAGACACATTATAAAATGTGTGTGTGTGTGAATGTCAGTAAGCAACTCATTAATACAGAACGATAATTAAAGGCTCTAATGCACACCAGTAAATGTGTGTATTTTAGGAGTTAGACGACAAATGATTACGAGTGACAGCAAATAATATTTTTACCCCTAACCCTTGACACTCTGTTTCAAGGGACAAGGGGAAGGGGTAGGCAGAGGGGAAGGGGAAGGGGTATAAAATAGAATTGGGATTGGGCCTTAGCGTGTCAAATAATTCAAGAGCACCTGCGATTCTCTCAGTTCACGTCTTCACTACGTGATTGTCTGGCGGCAATTTAGAAAAACCTATTGCCCTAGTGAAAATTGGTCCTAAAATCACGCACTGGGAACTCAGCATTTGAGTCTGTGTTTCCTCCCTGCCATGAATCTCCTGTCTCTGCTAGTTCTGCCCAGTACCAAGTCTGTGTAGTCGTTGATGCTCATACCTATCCTCCCTCTCACACCTCCTCTTCTAAAACCACCCAATCTTTTGGCTCCAGCTCCTCGGCTCTTCTATGTTCTCCACTGGGTTATGTTGATCCTCCGGCTCAGTCCCGGTCAGTCATTGACAGTCAAGCACAGAAGAAGAGCTCAACCTCGTGTAAGTCACTTGTGATAGTAAGAGTCACTCCAGTCCAATTGTCATCAGTTTATCAGTGATGAATCTGAAATAGTAGATGTTTGTCCTGTGTCACATGACTATGTAGCAGGAGAGATGAGAAAACAAGACAGTGTGTCCACAGCAGCATCTCTCTAGTATTGACTGTATGATCATGTGACCCTCATATGAAATGGACAGCTGAGTGCTGACATCACAGACTTATTGCTCTGACATCTGTAGTTATGAAGGCAAACGTTGCTGATATTGTTGAATTGTTAATGTAATACCTTAAGAAAGCTATCCATTCATATCAAATGACATTAAGTTGACTGGCTGACGCTTAATCCCGGAAGTACAAGATTTTGAATCTCACGTGCAGCAAGGGTGTAATGCATGACAAAACATTTGTGTGAACTGAGAGAAATGTAGCTGAAGATGCTTCTGTAGAGGGCGCTGAACACTGAGTAGTATCACTGATTCATTCTAATAACACGAGTGACATGGAAAGGCAGTTTTCTGTATCTTTAATTTAATTTAATGTATTTATTTTTCTTTAAATCAACTGAATAATTTGTTTTGTAAAATGAATCAGTTCTGAACACAGCCTGCTGAGACATCTGCTGGTCAAACATTTGTAAATAAAAAGTAAAGACAACCTGTGTTATGACAATACACTTTAATAAAAATGCAATATACAATCTTTAAAAACACAGAATAGGCAGATATGGTAAAATTAACATAAAATGAGATCTAACATGATCATTTTCATTCTAATTCATAAAATAATTTTATGCTTTAAAATACAGTCAAAATATCAGCACTTAAAGGGGGGGTGAAATGCTATTTCATGCATACTGAGTTTTTTACACTGTTAAAGATTTGGATTTCCATGCTAAACATGGACAAAGTTTCAAAAATTAAGTTGTACGTTTGAAGGAGAATTTTTGTTCCAAAAAAACCTTAGCTATCGGCGCGTAAGCACATCAAGTAAACAACATGCCATGTTGGCATCAAACTGCACTTTCCACATGACAACCTTTAAAAAAAAAAAAAAAAAAAAAAAGACGACATAAAGTGGAACATAGTCATTTTCCAAAACTGCTAAGCAATTATATACAGTTTCAGTAGATACCACATAGAGACGTCCTGCTGTAGTCGTTGATGCTGCTGCTCTTGTTAAATTTCAGCCTCAGGATCTGATTCTGGATAATAAATATACGGCTGAATCTGACTGTTAGCCATGGTTTGTTTTGGATGATGTTTTTTTCCTCACGGTAATGTCACAGTTTTCATATGCTCTCAACGCAAAAGCCTACTCGCGCTTGTGATTCTTTAGCTCCGCCCACACGTCACACCTCCAGTCGGTCGGGTTTTCCGGGAAAAATCGGTACAGACTATCTTTCTCTCATGAATATAATAAAACTAAAGACTTTTTGGAGTTATGAAGGATGCAGTACTACTCTATAGGTACTCAAGATTAACAGTATATTGAGTGAAAATGAGCATTTCACCCCCCCCCCCCCCCTCCCCCTTAAGGCTTATCATTTGTAAGTCACTCTGTGATAGAACCAGTTTCTTAATTTATTTCTGTAAATCAAGACACTGTCAACCATTCAGGCTACTCCCACAGAGAAACAGAAAAAGGCTGTAAAATGTTTTGCCACGCGTCCCAAACACTATGGCCTGTAACGCTAAAAGAAAGAAAGTGATTTTGTGAATAACTTCATGACTAAATTATACACTTCAAATTTCTGGTCAGTATAAAAGGACTTGAATAACTTGATCTTAAACAGGGAATTGTATGCTGTGCACCATATACTTAGTAGACGTTTGATATCAAGAGTGAAATCACTTACCATTACATTTTCATACACAGGTTCAGTCGACTCAACATCATAGTCACTAAGTCTGTCATCATGAGCTCTGGAATAATTCATCTTTGCCATTAAAGATGAAAAATAGAGAGAATAGATAAAACAATGACAAATAGTTGATAATTATAATGATATCTATAACAATAACCATATTTGTGTCCACACCAATTAACTGACTATAATGACAACTTACTATTACATTCTCATACAAACGTTCAGTCGTATCAACATCAGATGCTTTGTATCTGTCATCCTCAGGTCTGGAATGATCCATCTTTGACTTTGAAGAAGCAGAGATATTAGTAAAGATTAAATATGTAACCATTGTTAATAAACAAATTTCAACTGCATTCAGACTTTCAGTGTTTTAGATACTACACTGCTCAAAAATGAAGGGAACACTTGATGTTTTTTTAACAAGGTTTGGGAGGAGCGTGTCAACCTAATCAAAACCGGTGAAACACAATCAAGTTAATCAACACCATAGTATAAATATAGCTGACTTATCCATTGACGGTTTAGCAACATCCTTCCTCCACCTCATCTCCTCTCTTTGTGTTCATTTTACAATTAAACAGTGAGGGGGGTACTCAAGGTTCACGCTATTCCCGAGCTTGAAGCCCTTTACTAGACAGCAATTATACTGTATGTAAGCGTGAACTTGTGAAATCATCACAGTATAACAAGTCAGTGAAACTTCAGGGATGTCAATCTGTCCAGTTAGGCTGGCCACACTCTAGACGATATTCAGATCTTAACCCATTTTAAAGACATGGGAGACAACAGACATGAAGATGGTTTTTAGCCTTAGTAAGGCCAAGTAATCCTCTGAAAGTGCACACTAGACACTTTGACCAGACTGCAAGATCACACATTTGCTGACTGTTAAAATGATTTCACAGTGACACAAGATCTCATGGAGACTCGCAAGATCAAACATGACTAGAGAAGAAAAACAAATGGAGAATAATCGACATTGTCAGCTGGCTACCCTAGTGCATGATCTGCAAAGGCGGAAAGTGAACCAACTCCAGGGTAAGGCTAAAAGCAGCCAAATGTATTAACAGGGTGGCCACCACTAACAAAAGCATTGCCACTCCTTTGGCCACCCCACTCAAAACTGCAGTTTTTGTCCATTTTTTTTTTCTTGACAAGAAATGCATTTATTTAAATGCTGAACTACCACATCTCTTTAGGCTATGACCACATCAAACGGGAGAATTTTCAGATGCACACTTGAGCTTCACCTCAGCGTCAGGCGTGAGTCAAATAAGAGCGCAAAAGCTACAGCAGCCAAATCAGCTTCAGTAGAACAACTGTGAACTGTGGTCTGATGAGATATTGTTAGACTATTTGTCAGATGTTTTTTTTTTTTTTTTAATTTAATGCACAAATAAATGTGAGCACAGTGCACTTATACTAGCAAATATGGGAAAATGTAAATATTTAAATGCATAAAAAAACAAATGTTATATTCTGGCATTTATCACTGTTGACTTCGGCCTTTTTAAATTTTTTATCACTATGTATGCCTCATGCAGTGTTGGAGAGCAATGATTTGGGAGTTTCTAGAAACTGAATAAACAATAAAGTTATTGTGAGCCCCTTTATTAAAATACCTGGAGGTGAGGAATAATACAAAAATTGTCATATTCACCCAGTTCTTTATGTAATTACAGGTAAGTATAAATTAATTGTACTCATTTAAGCATTAAAGCACTAAAACCATTCAGTACATTACAATCCATTTCTGAGCCACCCCAAACTGTTTGCTGGTCCCTCCCTGGCCAACCCATAAAAAACATCCTGGCTCCGCCACTATATATTAAACATCAAACATGTCTTTTTGGGCAAGAACCAGACATGGGTGTCATGTAGGGTAAATATTTTTTTTTTTAATTAACGGGACATAATGTGTAATTAACAAAATTACAATTTAATAATAACACCAGGAATCTATAATTATTATAATTTTTCCTTTCCACGATTATTAAAAACTATATAAATTATATATAGAGAGTGACATTTTCACTGACATTGATCTATCGCGAGTTTAAGCACCGTTAAGATTCAAGATTCAAGAAGTTATTCTCATAGTTATTGTTTCGGCTGATTTCCTCAAAAATAAAATAAAAAAAATAAAAAATGGAAATGATTGGATGGATGAATTAATTAATGGAAAACAGCCAGGGATGACAGGACAGCATATCACAGTCACTGGAAACACCAGAGCCAGAGCCCTGCTCACCGGACACATTATCCCTCTCTCCATCACTACTAAGCTTCTCAAAGAAAACGGAGGAACTGGTGTATGCTGGGACCAAACTCTACCACTCTTTCAATGCAAGGCTGCAGATATCAACCAAATATCCGAGGGCTCCCCAACCACCAAAGCCTGTGGGCCTACCTCGACCTTCTCTTCCTGTGAGAGATCTCTGGCACCTCCATTTGCTGTAGTTGAACCATAAACAACTGATAGCAGCTCTCAGTTATATGTGTCGGGCAGAGGTGGAGAGTCCAGGGGTCAGAAAGTAAAAGTCCTGCCATATGTTTATTCCACCCATGAACCCAGCAGCTGATTTCACCAGAGGATGAATCAAGTCATTCCTTTCAAGTCACAAACAAGTCTCAAGTTAAATCCCAAGTCCTCAAAGGGTTAAAGTCAATTAGATAATTAAGTGACTAATTAAATGATAATTCTGCATTAGTGATGAACACCTGCTGTTAACAATCAACATCACTGAAGAAAAGAGAAACACAAGAACTACAATTGACTTTCAGCACAGCCTTGGATGAAATCAACTGGAAGAAAAAAAGAAAAAAAAAACGTTGTCACCATAATTGTGGTGAGTCCACCATCATGGAGATCAGTGTTTGCTTTAGTTGGGCTCTTGACCCTTTTAGTAATTCAAAGTAATTTGCTTTTAAACACTTACGGTTGTGTTACGTAGTACACATTAACACATTGCTGAATTAAAAGCTTGAAGTAGAAAATGTAATTGCCCTTTTTTTATCTAAAATATTTTAATTAACTTCATGAAGTTGTCTCTCTTTGGTTTGTTAAATTATGTTCATAATTTCTGAACTACAAAAAAAGTCCTATTAAACAAATATTATTGTAATGCTTAAATATTGGGGAAAAAAAATTGTACAGGCTCGGGACTTTAGACATGAGCACATCATATGATCCTCAACAGTGGTTACAATAATTATTCATGCTACAGTGCATAATCAGAGTTTTTACTATGGTGTTACCCAGCATGCACTTCAGCTTGAAGCGTTTTGTTGATTGTCATATTTGTACATCAAAAATGTATATTTGTTACATACATTAGGAAATGTATTCATTATAGTGATTAAACCAACAGTTCCACAAGGTAGGTTATTTAAAAACTGAACATTTGTTAATAATAAATACATACAATTGTTTTGGAAATAAACAGGCTGATGCCTAATAATTACTTCATCATGTAAAACCAGCTAGTAACAGTTTTCTGCATAGCACTGATATCTCTGCTTTATAACAGCACATGTACTTTTACAGATAAATATCTAACATAAGAAACCAAAGGTCAAGAGCCCAACTGAAGCAAACACTGATCTCCATGATGGTGGCATAATTTTAACCAATAAAACATCAGCATCTGATCCTCTGTAACGCACAATAACAGCAGGTGTTCATCACCAATGCACAATCATCATTTAATTAGTCTCTTAATTATCTCATTGACTTTAACTCTTTGAGGACTTGGGATTTGAGTTGAGACTAGTTTGTGACTTGGAAGGAATGACTTGATTCCTCCTCTGGTGAAATCAGCTGCTGAGTTCATGGGTGGAGCAAAAATGTGGCAGGACTTTTACTTTCTGTCCCCTGGACTCTCCACCTCTGGTGTCGGGTCACTGCTATAATAGCAGCAACAGTCACAAATGTTTACAGAACAAGCAGGAACTCAGTGTCCCTATAGCTTTCTGTAACACCAGGCCAGCAGAGGGAACGCTCACCTGAGTTTACCTGTGAGCTCTTCATTTGCAGCTACTTCCTGTTTGGCTGCCATATTAATTTGGCCACCACATTGCATCTTTGCGAAGTATTGCCAGTTTACCCTGCCTTACCAAGCGTTTGATTCACTGTCTAATTTTCCTGTGCATCACCAGTTTTCTGTTTCTCTTGACTACTCTTTTGGATTGCATTTTTGCATGCTTCCTTGTGTATGACTTCACTACTTGCCATTGCTGACACTGAGTTTAGATTTGTGGAACTGTTTAATAAACCCTGCATATGGATTCTACTTCAGCTTCCGCCTCAACTGCATATTTCTACACAATTGACTCGGGGTGAATCAGTGAGATATATATATATATATATATATATATATATATATATATATATATATATATATATATATATATATATATATATACATATTTATTATTAAAATTGTCTCAGCTTATATTCAAACCATGCTGGCAAAAAATATACTGAATTCAAGTTGGTTAGTCAAGCCAGAGTTGAATAACATGTGAACAAATTTGATGGAGAGCATGGCCAAATGGACATGAGACTGTATCCTGGCAATGCTTTAGCATTTTCAAACCAAACTTGGGGTGCTTCTCATTTCTTAATTGTTCGTCCTTGTTACCTTTCCTCACTATATTTCCTTGTGTCTTACCCCCACTCACCCTTAGGATATAACGGAAGGATAACGGAATACAAGCAATGGAAATGAGGATGGAGGGATCAAAGGAGGAACATTGGAATTTTCTTGACATCAGAGCATCATCAGCTGCGCTAAAATGATCTGCCCTTATGTTGTTAAAGTTTGTTAAGACATTCATAATAATTATAAATGAAGCAATATGCCCTTTTGAAATATATGACATGTATGGTTTATTTAAACTGCAAAGTTAAAATATAAATGTCAATTATTACGAAAGATGTGAAGGGGGAGAAGAATTTCACAGAAAAAGACTCCTGTGTATCCTCCTTCATGACTCCTCAGGAAGCCTCTTCACTCCTCAATCCTCGCCTCCTCACAGTGCTATAAGATAATTAAGATGACCTAAAAGATGGCTGAGCTCGACTGATTTCCAGGTCATAAGATGGAGAATTGAGGAAACGAGGAGTTATACTGAGAAGCACCCATGGTGTCTTTTATAACAACAGTGACCTGAGGGTACCTGCGTAGTTTCAGGACAGGACCATCTAGTGGTCAGGATATATGAACAATTGCTATTTTTGCTATCCAGTCAACATGCCAGACCATGCGATGACCAAAGTGACATCACACTGTGATACTCAAAGTGTGAGTAATATGTAAGCTTGTTGTGAATTCAAAATGTTGTGCAGGTTGAGAGGAGGTAGTTAAAATATAGGTCACCGGGGGAACATACTATCTATTTTTTATTTATTTTTTTTCTTTTTCTTTTTTCAGCAGTGCAGTGCAGTTCATATACTAATGAGACTATTGACAATAAAAGTAATGTTGCTTACCTGAATTTCGAGATTTTCTTTTCTCTTTTTCATCCTGCTTCTCCTTAAAAGCAACAAATGTGTTAAAAGAGTATGAAAATTCTATATTGTATTAGAACAATACTGGACCGCATTTCTATGATGGGATCATATTTCGTTGGTCAACCTTGTGGAGCATTATTCACATTTTATTTCAAATAAAAAACATTGTCCAACAAGTAGAAAGCTAAACACATAGCAACATTGTTTCGGCCCAGATCCGGCCCACATCTGGCACCCATGGAAAGATGATCTGGCCCACATGCAGCTTGGACTGATGGCACTTGGGTGGACCACTTCTTTTTTCAGATTTGAGCCACAAGCAGGCCATAGCAATGCCACATGTCAGCCAAGAGTAATGAAATTAACCATAAATGGACCTTATCTGAGCCACAAAATCTGTGTATATTAAATATGAAGTAATTTCAGCCTTAATAAGCCTGTTAACAAGCAGAATCACTGAAGGAAAAAAGAACAGAAAAAGAGATATGTGGACTTCAGCAACAACCTTAGATGAAATCAATTGAAGATAAAAGAAGAAATTAAATATCTGGAGATCTCACCAGAGGAGGATTAAACAACTCCACAAACAGCTTTAACAACTTCACTTATTACTAACCAGACTGACTTAATTTCTGTTAGACATCTACAAAAGTTTTTATTGAGAATTAACAGAGGTTTAACTCTAATATGTTTCACCATAACAGTGATTAGTGTTTCCATTAGTTGCACTCTTAACTCTTATTTTATCTTTTGTCTTTTTTGGCTGCTTTGACGGTGTGTTTGTTAAACACATTTGTGGTGTCAAAGAAAGCTAAAATGAATTTAGGTCAAGTGATGGCGGTTATCTGTTGATGGTTTTATAATCATCATGAAACAGGCTGATTTACTTTCTTTAATCTAACAATTGTTTCATTAATATATTTACATCACAAACCCTGTGTTTCTGTAGCATGAGAACCAGCAATATTACAACAATCAGTTAGAAGATTGAAAAACTCAATATATGATGACACACACATACATCAACAGTAAGAACATGAATCTCAACAATGGTGACAATCAAATGTACCTTGCTGCAATGCATGCTGGGTACTAGCATAGTACAAAACTCCCAGCATGCATTGCAACATTAATAAATTATGCAGCTGAATTGTCCTATTATTTCTTTTATTTCTTAATATTTTCTTATATTTTTTGCTGTTGTTTAGTTGTGACTTTTAGTAGCTTTTCAGTGAAGTTCTGAATTGATCAGTTTATCTAAATATTTCTGATTGTCACCATTATCGAGATTCATGTGCTGATTGTTTATATATGTGTGTGGCAGCATAGTTTAAGTTTTTTTTTTTTTTTTTTAGCTCATGCTTGTTAAAAGATTTTAACTGATTGTTATAATACTGCTGGATCTCATACGGCAGAAACACAGGGTTTGTAATATGAATGTATCATTCGAACAACATTATTGTTAGACTAAAAAAAAAAACATCAGTGAACCAGTGTACTTCATGATGATTATAAAACCATCAACAGAAAACAGCTGTCACTTGATATCTTGTCACTCTAGCTTTCTTTGAAGCTGCAAATGTGTTTAACAAACACACTGTCACAGCAGCCAAAAAAAGACAAAATATATAATAAGAGTTAAAAGTCCAACTAATGGAAACACTAATCACTGTTATGGTGAAACACATTAGAGTTAAACCTCTGTTTATTCTCAATAAAAACTTTTGTAGATGTCTAACAGAAATAAAGTAAGTCTGGTTAGTAATAAGTGAAGGTGGTAAATCTGTTTGTGGAGTTGTTTAATCCTCCTCTTCTGAGAGCTTGAGTGATTTAATGTCTTCTTTTATCTTCAGTTGATTTCATCTAAGTTTGTGGCTGAAGTCAGTTGTAGTTCTTGTGTTTCTGCTCATCTCTTTTTCTGTTCTCTTCTTTCCTTCAGTGATTCTGCTTGTTAACAGGCTTATTAAGGCTGAAATGACTTCATATTTAATATACACAGATTTTGTGGCTCAGATAAGGTCCATTTTTGGTTAATTTCTTTACTCTTGGCTGACATGTGGCATTGCTATGGCCTGCTTGTGGCTCAAATCTGGCAAACAGAAGTGGTCCACCCAAGTGCCATCAGTCCACTCTGCATGTGGGCCAGATCATCTTTCCATGGGTGCCAGATGTGGGCCGGATCTGGGCCGAAACAATGTTGCTATGTGGGTACTCACTGGGCAAAGTTACGTCCAGTGGACGTCTTTTTTATGTATTTGCTGATGTTGAAAAGACGTCCACTGAGGAGCCAGAATGAAAGTTTTTATGGCTATGTCTTTTTTTGACGTCTTTTGTACGTCAGATTTAGACGTTCACAGAACCTCCTTACAAGTTTAAAAACTAGTTCAAAAGTGGTCAGTGGATGTATTTTCAACATCATTTAAGGTTCATTTAGGCATAATTTATACTGTTTCTGGACCAAATCAACACTCTCAGGATTTAGACTTGTGTTATTTCGATGTAATTTCCAGACACTGTGCTTGTCCTAAAATCAAGGAAATAAAATAATCTTTATGAAATAATGAAATAACTGACGACTGAGCATGTGATAAAATCAACTGCAAATTAAATACATTAAATCTCTGAAGATCTCAGCAAAGGAAGATCAAACATCTCCACAAATGGCGTCATCAGCTTCACTCATTAGATTGACTTTAATTCTGTCAGACATATAGATAAGCTCTTATTGAGAATTAACAGAGTTGTAAATGTTGATATTTGATTCATTTGAAGTCACCATTGTGGTGATCAGTGTTTGGTTTAGTTGGGATCTTGGTCCTCATACTTCTTGTGATAGCTTGTCTCTGGCTGTTGTAACTGTGTGTTATAAAGCACTCTTGTTGTGGCAGAGAGCGTTGAGCTCAAGTGCTAGCAGACAAAAGTATAGCAAAATAAATATATTAGTGTTTTGTTGCAATTATGTTTATTTTATTGTATAGAAATCTTGTAGAAAACATTTTTAATTTTTTGTTACAAAATTCAAGATTTTGGATGTGCATCACATCAATGTACTGTAGACTTAAAAGGCTTGGAGGTTATAAATGAAAAAAATAAATAAACAAAGCTAACTTTGTAACTTCAGGTGCTTAATATGTGATGACTTTTTCATCATCAGCAAAAAAACTGATACCACCTGAGCTCTCTTAAGTTTGTTTCTCTTTACTGCAGTGTTTCACAAAAGCACATTTACAGCAAAGACAGGCTAATTGAAGAAGCAGCTTGACCAAGATCCCAACTAAACCAAACACTGTCCACCACAATGGTGACAACATATCAACATTTAAACCTCCGTTAATTCTCAGTAAGAGCTTCTCTAGATGTCTGACATAAATAAAGTCAATCTAATGATTCCATGTTTGTGGATATGTTTCATCCTCCTCTACTGAGATCTTCAGAGATTTAATGTTTTTGATTTGCAGTTGATTTTACCACATGCTCAATCGTCAGTTATTTCATTATTTCATAAAGATTATTTTATTTTCTTGATTTTAGGACAAACACTGTGTCTGGAAATGACATTGAAATAACATGACTCTAAATCCTGAGAGTGCTGATTTGGTCCAGAAACATTATAAGTTATGCCTAAATGAACCTTAAATGATGTTGAAAATATTTCTACTGACTACATTTGAACTAGTTTTTAACCTTGTAAGGTTTTCTGAACGTCTAAATCGGACGTACAGAAGACATCAAAAAAAAAAAAAAAAATGTCATAAAAACTTTCATTCTGGCTCCTCAGTGGATGTCTTTTCAACATCAGCAAAGACATAAAAAGACATCCACTGGACATAACTTTGCCCAGTGGGTAACAACTACATTTTTCTTTTGTTAAAGGTTATAAATGAGGTTAAGTACCGTCAATCAAATACTGCACACATCTTACCAAATCAGCAGCACTGTGATGATAACTGAAGCTCCACAAACCACTCCAATGGATATGTACAATATCACCAGACGTCCTACAACAGAGACAAGAGTAAAACATCTGAACAGATTATTTTGCTTCCCTTTAGAAAGAATAAATTAGCTGCTCTACCTTTAACAGTGACAGTAACTGCATCTGATCTCTGAGATCCGTGTTCATTGTGAGCCTCACAGTAGAAGCTTCCACTCTGTAGTGCACTGAAACTCTGTCCAGATCCAACAGCTGACCTTTGATTCCCCTTAAACCAGCTGAAGTTTGGTGCAGGAGGGTTTGAATCACTGCTGCAAATCAGAGTCACCGAATCACCTTCCCAGATTTGACCAGACTCAGTGATGGACACTGAGACATTCCTGGGAGGATCTAAAACATTAATATAATTAGCAATACTATTAAAAAAAATGTAAAAGTTACTGAACCATCATTGACTCACACATGACATTTAAAGTGACAGTTTCAGAGTATTTCTCTCCATGTGCATTTCTGGATTTGCATTTGTATTCCCCACTGTGATCAGAGCTGATTTTTGAGCTGATGTAGATTCTTCCAGATCCTACAATCATTCCTCCTTTAAACCAGGTGATTTCTGCAAGAGGGTTTGAATCACTGCTGCAGATCAGAGTCAATGAATCTCCCTCCACTATTTCACCAGATGGACTGATGGACACTGAGACATTCCTTGGTGGATCTAATAAAAACAAAAAAAAAATACATAGAAGAAGAAGAAAAAAAAGTGCACTGTTGAGACCTTTGAGGCTTTGGTTATTATTGTGGTCTGAAATTGATCATTATACAGATGATAAAATATTATTCACACTGTAAAATTTTTTGCCGTTAAATAACAGTAATTTTCTGGCAGTAGGGGCGCCAGTAAAGTACTGTTAATTTAGAGCTCTTAACCATTAATTTACCACTATTATTTTTTAACAGTATTTTACCGTAAATTCTACCATGGAAATTAACTCCACTCCCACTGCTTCAAACAGTTCGAGTTTTTAAACTAGCATTCCTACGATGTTAGTACTATGTCCACTGAGAAGGAATATTTCTTACACTTAATGTGCAGTAATGAAGTAACTAAATACATGACTTTTACTCAAATCACTGCAGCTCATTGTCAGCTGTATTACACATGTATGTGCTGAAGTACTTAACACAGAGATCACCACTGTATCAGCGACTCCACATTTACTGCCTTTATATAAAGCAGCAGAAAATCAGAATTTGTGGCTCATCATTGACTGAAGCACCGGCTCTACTCTACAGCACAATGGTGAACAACAAAACTACATTAAACTAAACGATCTCTCTTGTGCAAACACACATTAATACAGTCAAGTTCAGTATTTACTCTCATTATCAGTGTATGACTTTGCCTAAGTTTTTTTCTATGGATGTTCACAAATATTTTAGTTAAATTAACTTTTTTTTTCATTTGGTAAATCTGACGTTTACATTTTACAGTATATTACTGTTTTTCCTTGACTTGACGGCAAAAAACTGTAGAAAAACACTTTTTTTTTGCTGGCAACCATTAATTTACGGCAAGAAACAGTAGAAAAACAGTTATTTACTGGCAGCAGGGGTGCCAGTAAATAACTGTTTTTCTACAGTTTGTTTCCTGTAAATTAATTACAGTTTATTACTGTTAAATTATGTTTCATTCTGTTTTTTCTTCATCTTAAATCTTTAACCCTTTAAACCCCACAAGAAAATCCTCAGTTTTAAATGAACACTTATAATGTGTGCACACTACAGAGTGTTAGAGTAACACTGAATCAGTGAAGTCAATAAGATAATTATGTGATTAATTGATGATTGAGCATTAGTGATAAACACCTGCAGAATCACTGAAGGAAAGAGAAACACAAGAACTACAAATGACTTCAGCCACAGCCTTAGATGAAATCAACTGAATAAAAGAATACATCAAATCTCTCAAGATCTGATTAAACAACTACTAAAATAGCTTCAACAGATTCACATTACTAACCAGACTGACTTTATTTCTGTCAGATGTCTACAGAAGAACTTATGGAGAGTTAAATAGGTTTAGGTGTTTTTTTCACTACCATGATGGAGATCAGTGTTTACTTTAGTTGGACTCTTGAACGTGACTTTTCAACAACTAAGGTTTTTTTTTTTTTCATGCTGTAACAATGCACCTTTGGAACCTGTTATAGCAAAACAAAAGTACACAGAAGAAAAAAAATCTGATATTGTTGTTTATAGATTGACAAGAACAAATACTATTATTTCTGATCTAATAATTGATACTACAGCATGAGAAGGAACACTGCTGAGCCATAAGTTATGAAAGACTGTTAAGAAAATGTCACTCATAATAAAAAAAAACCTTTGCTGAAATTTAGACAGAAATATCAAGAATCAGCGTATGAATCACAACAATGGTGACAATCCACAAAATAAATGAACAGATCAGTTCTGAACATCACAACACATGCTACTAAAACTTAAAACAAATGCAAAATTATAAGCACATAAGAATTCAAGAAAATAAGTGAACAATTCAGGGGCATAATTTATTCATGCCGCAATGCATGCTGGGAATCATGGATGAGTTTTATCCTGTGCTGGTACCCAGCATGCATTGCATCATGAACCTTTTGATTGTCACCATTGTTGAGATTCATATGCTGATTGTTGATTTCTCTCTTTGAGTGTTGTGGGGACTGCTGCCCGAAATACTTTTTAACTAAAACTAGTCGTTAAATCCATAAATCCTGGTTATCACACTACTTTTCAATCTTACCAAATTGAAGTGTCATTCACTCAAATATTTCAACACCAAATTAATATTTGATTATTATAGCAACACTTTAAGTCAGTCTAGTAGATCATGCCTGTTAGAAACAACTATAATCACTTGACTATCAAAATTAATACTGCTGTAACAGATGCATCATAAAGATACAAATACAGCAATAAAACAAAATGTAAAGTGCAAAAGTCAATGGTCAGGAGCCCAACTAAAGCAAACACTGATCTCCACAATGGTGATGTCAAACGAAACAGTAACATTATCATCTAAATATCTTTAATTCTCAATAAGATCTTTCGATCTCTGTTCTCTGATTGGCAGAAATAAAGTCAGTCTGGTTAGTAATGTGTGAAGTTGGTGAAGCTGTTTGTTGATCGTTTAAATCTTCAGTTGATTTCATCTAAGGCTGTGGCTGAAGTCATTGTATTTCATGTGTTTGTCTTGTTATGTTTTTTTTTCTTCAGTGATTCTACTCATTAACAGCAGCTGTTGATCAGTGTCTGAATTCACTCATTAGTGTTCATTCTCTCTGTCAGGTGGACTATATTAGTAAACTCATGCAGGGAATAGTGAATGAGGGTGTAGGGTGTGATTTGAAACACAGCCGCTGAGTGTCGACTTTGAACGTTGTTAATTTACGATATATAGCAGCAGGCTACTTCTCGAAAACGATGAATATTACCCAGAATGCACTGTTTTAATGAAAAACAGTATGTTACTGTTGAAATTTGGCCGTTTTTTTACAGCGATTTTTAACAGTGCAATATCGTGAATTTTATAATGTACTTACACATGACATTTAAAGTCACAGCAGAGTATTTCTCTCCATGTTTATTTCTGGATTTGCATTTGTATTCCCCACTGTGATCAGAGCTGATTTTTGAGATGCTGTAGATTCTTCCGGATCCTACAATCATTCCTCCTTTAAACCAGGTGATTTCTGCAGGAGGGTTTGAATCACTGCTGCAGGTCAGAGTCACTGAATCTCCCTCCACTATTTCACCAGATGGACTGATGGACAGTGAGACACTGTTTGGTGGGTCTAAAAAAAAAGACTAAAGTTATTTTTAATTTTTCCCGCCTAAACTTAAACTCAACAATTAATATACTAACGAATCCATACTCACACGTGACATTGAGCTGAACAGCAGGAGAGATGTAAGTGTGTTCCTGTAGAGCACAGCTGTATCTGCCTGCATCATCTCTTCTGACTGACTGCAGCAGGAGTTGATTGTTTCTGTCTCTTCTCTCAGTTAATGGCTGTGAGTTTTTGTACCAGATGAATGTTGCTCTGTCAGTCAGAGTGCAGCTGCTGTTACATGTCAGACTGACATTATGACCCTCTTTCACTGTCTCAGGAGACTCCACCTGAAGATCTGAACACAACACACACATTGTATCTAGTGCTGCTTTCATAAAATTATTATTATTCAACATAATGCACAGAAGAATAGTGAAACCTCAATAAAGTCACCTGTGACAGTCAGAGTCACTCCTGGATAACCGATCCAATTTCCATATGTTACATTAATTGTGAATCTGAAAAAGTACATGTGTGAATCTTTCTGTGTCACATGACTCAATCTGATGGTGCAGTTCTGCTGTTCATCTCCCAAATACTGAAGCCTCTGACTGTATTCAGGGTCCTCAGACAGATCTCGAAGCTTTTCAACTTTTGCAGGGTTTTTAGTCCAGAACACTTCCCTGATCTGATATCCAGTAGGGTATGTGTAATTACAGCTCAGTATCACTGATGAGTTCTTTAGTGCACAGATGTGTGAATGTCTGTAATTCACACCCCATTCACCACTACAAACCCCTGAAACACAAAATTCATATAGTGAACAAAATATCAGCAGCTTGTGCATCATAGAAGTTGTTGGGGAAATGCATGCAACATCTTCAGTGTTTCTACCCAGCTAGATTTTTTTGTTCTAAAATGTTCTAAGAACATGCCCATGGATTGTTCTAACAATATTTTTATTTGGTAGTTTTATTTTTTTCCCAAGAACGTTCTCTCAAAAGACAGGATAATGTTCTCTTAAAACATTCTAAAAATGTTTATTCATAACGTTATTAGAACATTATCCCCTACCATTCTAAGTAAGATTTAAGCAGAGGTTTAGATGTTGATGTGGATGGCTGTTTAAACTTAATAGTTTGGTTTGATGTCACCATAATGGTGGTAAGTGTTGGCTTTAGTTGTGCAATTTGACACTTGAGTTGTTGGTGTTGTGCTTTAACTGCTGTAATCTTTATTATGCAACAGCAAGAGACCATGTCGATGATGATGATGACGCTGGTTGCTTGCTGATGATTAATACATCATCGCATATGTGGTCTAGTTTCACCCGATCTAATGTATGGTGTTTGTTGCATGTTGTTTTTTAAAGTGACTTAGTGGGTCAACAGTCTTAGACCAAGTTGAATTTAAAGCAGATAATTTCACCAATTTCACGCATTAGTTAAGAGATTATAGCATTATATGAATTATATATATATATATAATAAACCATCAACATTTCTGGTAATCTCAATAAGAACTTGTTTTCTTGTTTATAATAAGTGCAGTTGGTAATACTTTTTTTTGGAGAATTTACGCTAGAGTTTGACACCAAACAGAGGTTGGGTTTTCACTTCTGAGCAATATTAGTCCACATATAGTGTGATGGGAAGCTTTATTAGAATGTTAGAGAATAATGTTGTAATAATGTTATCAATAGACATTTTTTGAATGTTTATAGAGAATGTTATCCTACCTTTTAGCAGAACATTCTGGGAACTAAAATAAACCTTGCCACTGAAAACATTCCTAGAACATAAAAAAAAAAATTCTAGGTGGGTAAAGTGCTGCAGAGACTCACCATTAATCAAGATCAGAAACATCAGAGGAAGAGGATGATCCATTCTGACTGACATCAGCATAGACATCATCATCAACATCAACACCTATGAAAATAAATAAATAAATTAAAAATATTAAAAACAAAAATCAACAGGGGCATATTTAAGCCATCATGAACCAGTTTTATTCATGATTTATTTTATGTATTTTTATCTTTGAAGATCATTTTAAAATTATATTCATTTGTAATTTTTATAGAACAATATAATTATCACTGTCAGTTTAAATGCTGATGTTTGTTAAGGTTTAGTCAGACTCAATGTGACTGGTTTAGAAACACTCAAAAAATGCTGGGTTAAATATAACCCATCACTGGGTTAAAAAGGGACAAACCCAGCGGTTGGCAGATGTAGAAATTCCAGGGATCAGAAAGTAAAAGTCCTGCCATATCTTTATTCTACCCATGAACTGATTTTACCAGAGAACCAAGAGTCAAATTAAATCCCAAGTCATCAAAGAGTTAAAGTTAATGAGATAATTAAGTGATTCATTAAATTATTATTGCTCATTATATGAACATCTGCTGTTAGCAATCAACATCACTGAAGAAAAGTAAAGCACGAGAACTACAACTGACTACAGCCACAGCCTTAGATGAAATATACCACCATAATTGTGGTAAAGGTTTGCTTTAATTAGTCTCTTGAACCTTTTAATAATTCAAAGTAGTTTGGTTTTAAACAATTGCAATATTGTTTCACAGTATATATTTGTGCATTGATGAATCAAAAACTTGTAGTGACAGAATGAATATTGATTTCTGTATTCAGGTGTTAAAGAACTGCAAAAAAAAAAAAAAACTTTTGATGAATGCCACTTTGATGTTGCAATATTGAAGGGAAATAAACTTATTTTGTTAATTGTCATCATTGTTGAGATTTGTATACTTGTTCACGATGTCTGTATGTAAAATGTACAAGAACACATAATTGTAGTTTCACATGATTGTTAACGCAAAACCTAAACATATAAATTAAAAATAATTAATTCTGAGTGAAATCAGGCCAGCTCATGAGGCTTCTCTCACCATATATAAACCACTAATATCTCACCATTGTACAACACCACACATTTCTACAAAGAGAGATCTAACACAGCAAGTCAAGGGTCAAGAGCACAGCTAAAGCAAACCATTATCTCCATGATGGTGGCATAATTTTTATCAATTAAACATCAACACCTGATCCTCTGTAATTCTCAATAACAGCAGGTATTCATCACTAATGTGTAATCATTTATTTAATTAATCACTTAATTATCTCATTAACTTTAACTCTTTGAAGACTAGGGATAGTGATAGAAAGATGAAGCCTCATGAAGCTTTAAGCTTTTCAGCCAAGTGGTTCGCAAAAGGGTTAATTTCAGGAAACTTAATTTACTCACAATACCACCTGGTGGCCAACAAAAGCAGAGTGTAAAACAAGCAGATATATTACAGACAGAGGTGTAAAGTCCAGGGGTTAGAAAGTAAAAGTCCTGCCATATTTTTGTTCCACTCATGAACTCACTCACGGCTGATTTCACGGCTGAGTCATTCCTTTATCTTTTTATGAGTTTATGAGTGGAACAAAAATATTTAAGGACTTTTACTCTTTGGCCCCTGGACTACCTCTGGATAAAATAACCCAACCGCTGGGTCAAAACAAACCAACTGATGGGGTTGTCCCTTTTTTACCCAGTTGGCATTTTATTCTCTCTCTGTTTTTACCCAGCTTGATTTTTTTTTTTTTTTTTTTTTTTTTGTTCTAATAATGTTCTAAGAACATTTCCATGGATTGTTCTTGTTAGATTTTTTAGCTGGTAGTTTTATTTTTGTTCCCAGAACGTTCCCTCAAAAGATAGGATAACGTTCTCTAAAACATTCCAAAAAAGTTTATTAATAACATTATAAGAACATTATCCCCTAAACATTCTAATTAATATTTAAGCAGATGCTTTGCCTTGCCTTGTTTAAAAGTAATAGTTTGATTTGATGTCACCATAATGGTGGTAAGTGTTGGCTTTAGTAGTGCAATTTGACACTTGACTTGTCAGTGTTGTTATTTAACTGCTATAATCTGTATTGTGGCAATAATACTTGGCTAAATCCGCTACAATACATGAAAAAAAAATTTATGTTATAACTTGTGCATGGTCCCTTTATAAATAAAGAAAGAAAGAAAGATGGTGCTGGTTGCTTGCTAGTGATTGATACATCATTGTATTAATGTATGGCGTTAGTTTCATATTATTTATTAAAGCAGCTTAATGGCTCAACAGTCTGATACCCATCTGAATTTAAAGCAGATTATTTCAATGATTTGGAAAAAAAAATACTTTGTCACACAAACATTAAGATTCAGTGTATGAATATCAACAATGATGACATGCTTCATGTTGCAATGTATTCTGGGTACATCACACAAAACTCATCCATGGCACCCAGAAGCATGTCACAATTGTTGAGATGTACACAGTAATTCTTGAGGTCTCTGTGTGTCTAAGCACTCTCTGGTTCATTAACAACATAATTTAAAAAGAACAGACAAAATATAATATATATTTGTAGAATATTATGCATTGCATCTGCAATAGTCACTAATATTAAATTAAAAGCATAGATTCAACTCCAGATAAAACCAATTGATTAGATCACTACACGAGGAAAGTTCTAATATCAGCACATAACCAACATCACCTGATGACTTCTCGCTCTCAAATATAGTTACAGCATTTAAATGAACAGTAACACTGAAAAGAGTCGTACTTCCTAACTACTGATCACCATAATGGTGACATCAAACTAAACTATTATTTTCAATAAACCATCAACACCTCTGTTAATCTCAATAACAACCTTTTTTACATTTGTGACAGAAATAAATCTTGCTTATAATAAGTGCAGTTGGTAATACTGTGTTTGGAGTATTTACGCTAGCGTTTGACACCAATCAGATGTTGGGTTTTCACTTTCAACCAACATTTGACTTCTGAGCAATGTCAGTCCACATCTAGTGTGATGGGAAGCTTAATTAGAATGTTAGAGAATAATGTTGTAACAATGTTATAAATATATATTTTTAGAATGTTTTTAGAGAATATTATCCTAACTTTTAGCAAAACATTTTAGGAACTAAAATAAAACTATATGCTGAAAATGTTCCTAGAACATTAAAAATGTCTCGGTGGGTTTTACTACCATTCTCAATATTGTAAAATAAAGACAGAGAGAGGGTAAAATGCCAGCATTTATTTTCCTTATACATGAGATAAAAACACATTTGTTTATTTTTATTTTTTGTTTCACTGTTCAGTTTGCTTAGACCAACATACAAAACATGCCATTGCATCCAACCCCCACCCCCCACCAGCACAAAATAAATAAATAAATAAAACAATTCACTCTACAAAGTTTGGCCAAATATAATAGTCTTTCTAGCTGAAGACCAGCTTGATTTTTGAACAAATAAAGTTTTAGAGACAGAGAGTTTTAACCGCAGCTGTATTTACTCACTAAGCTGCCAGATAATATTTATATTTTAATGAAAGTCACTCCAGTTCTCCTGTGTTTATATGAAACCTAACAGAAGATGCAATACACAGTGATAATGGAATGTTTACTTTGATGTCAGAGTTTACAACCAAACAAATAAAACAAATAAACAACAGCAAAAACATTTACATTTAAGAAAGTTCTGAACTACTGTAGGCGTTAAATACAAAATTACTTTACCTTTTGATGTTAAACCTTAGAGTGAGTTATATCTTTTAACACAAACACACAAAAGATATGTGATGATAATGAATCTGAAGAAAGATAATGAAATAAGCTCTTACCTGTTTCACAAACACTCATGACAAGTGATAGCACTACAAATGATCAGGATGAAAGCAGCACTGTGGTTTTCACATTCTCATGTGATGCATCTACATTATATTTTAATATGTGGTTATGACACTTCACCTTCTGCAAATAGTAGCAACAATTGGCCATCATCACAGTGACGTCATTAGACTGAAGACATATAACAGAAGTTAAATCTTACATCAGTCCTTAAATCATACAAAATGAGTTTTTGTTTTGTTTTTGTATTTGTTTTTTGTTTTTTTGAGAAAGTAAAAATGCACAAAGTTTCCTGTGAGGGTTAGGGTTAGGTGTAGGGTTGGTTAAGGGCCATAGAATATACAGTTTCTACAGTATAAAAAACAGTACGCCTGTGGGATGACTTTTCACAAAAAACAAATGTGTGTGTGTGTGTGTGTGTGTGTGTGTGTGTGTGTGTGTGTATGTAACTTTTGACTACTTGATGGAACACACTTATAATGTTGTAAAAATGCAAGTGTTGACAGAGCTTTATTTATTTATTTTTTATTTTTTTGAATAAACATAGAAATTCAGGAGTTCCTACTTTGTGTATCAGATGACACAATTTAGTAATTGAGGTGCTTGTAATTAAGTCTTTAAAATAAATAAATTTAAAAAAATAAATAGGAAATATTTTACTTAAATTTATCTTTGCACTAATATCAAATATCTCAGGAAGGTGTATATAATAGTTGTTTTATTGATTGATTATAATAAGACTATTGACATGATAGATGAGCTTCTGAATTTTAGAATCAACTGAGACAATTGTTGAGATTATTTTATTTTGTAACATTTCTGCAACATTTTTTTTAACATTTTGTAACCCATGCAATTCCTTATCAGTACAATCACCTGGGAGAGGAAAGGACTCAGACAATGTGTGATCTGACACTCTTAGTGCACTTGAGTCTCAAGCAAGCATGCATACCACAGTGCTATAAAGGAACTGAGAAAAAAAAAAATGTGGCCTCACACCTTCAGTGTCTCACACATCAGGGCCTCAACCTAAAGCAGGTCCCAGAATATGTTGAAGGAAGTTCAAGTGTGTCACTTAAGCATGCAAAACTTTGTGTGTCTAAAAAAACAGAGATGAAAGATAAATGATAAATGTTCTTAACCAATTCAAATGATTCACTGATCTGAACACCTCACCCTGAGGACAGCTGTTGCTAAAATGTGTTTAAATCCAAACAAAGACTGGAATCTACATGAAAGCTGTAAAAGTTAAAGTTAAAGTGAAAAGTAAAAGTGGAAAAGTGTTGGAATATGGTCACCAGCAACGGTGAAAATACCACAAAAAGTATGTAAAAGCATGTAACGTTCTAACAGTGTCTCATTGTGTTGCTATTTATGCTTTATACTGAGGTATCAAACGGCAGAAGACTGCAAACTATTGCAGTATCAGATCTTTATTTTCTGCCTTGAACACACAAACAATGAAGCATAAGGTTGAAAAAACATCTAAATTTAGCAAACAAACTATATCGTAAAGATTGAAAAGGTGAAACACATTGGATAAAACACTACTGTATCAATTCATGTGGCCTTTCCGGACTTCAAAAACACTATGGCCTCATCATGTTAAGCAAAAAGAAAGAAAGAAAGAAAGAAAGAAAGAAAGAAAGTGAAATAATAAGATACCCTACATTTCCCTGGTAATGACTTATTTCATCCGCCAAACTTAACCTTACGTTCACATAAACAGGTTCATTCATCTCAAAACAACAAGCTTCACATCTGTCATCATGACCATCTTTGACATGAAATAAATGCATAGAGATAAATGAATTAAAATAAATAAATAATAATAATAGTAATTATGTCTATAAACAACTCAATATATGAATGAACTCAAGCTTTCAATTTCTGATTTACCAGTTAATTTACCTGATCAGTACACTACTGATAACCAAACTAATTTTCTCACCCGAGACTCCTGTTTGTCATTTCTCCGTTTCATCCTGCTCCTGCTTGAAGACACTGAGTATGATCATATCTTTTTGCTGAAAATTAGCTTAGTTTGACACTTCTGATCATGTGTCTTTATTCTGACAAGACATTTTCCTTCATACTGGTGTTGTTTTTAGTGGCCCGTTTTTAATTTTAGTTTTAGTCTAGTCTTTGTGTGAAGCTGTCATTTTAGTTTTTATTCGTTTTAGTCCATTCATACTCTTCAGAAAAATCCATGACTATTATCATCTAGTCTAGTTTTAGTCAGTGAAAATTGTATTTTAGTCTCTTCTTAGTAATGCAATTTTATTTAACCCATGTAGTCAATATCATACCTTGTAGTAAAAGCCAAACCCATTTCAAACAAGGTTATCTTATTATATTATTTTTATCTTATAGACTCAAGAATACATCCATTCCACACACAAAAATCCTCTGATTTGAATTTACAACATTTATTTTACCCACTGTAGGGTTCCACGTTAATAATGCAAATAAGTAGTTTCCAGATCAGTTCCGACTGAGCCAATTTCTATAGGGAATTGTGAAGCAAATAAAATAAATGTTGATTGATCTCATCATCCAAGGGCTGCAAGTGAAAGAAAGCCTGTGTGGTTCACACAAGGCAGGGCTGCAGCTATGCTTGAAAAGTGCTATAGATGATTTTTATATCGGTGTGGTTGACCACCCCTGCAATGTTTCCACTCTGAACTTTTGACACTCTGTCTAGACTGTGATGAAAGTCATGTACCATGTGTGTATGAATATATGTCATTACCAAATAAGGAGTAATGTGGTAGGCAGCATGGGATTAAATACTAATTGTATGCAAGAGCCATAAAAGGCCCAAGAGTGTTGAGTTTGAGGCTGTGCTCCGTGGTGAAGACTTCTTATTTTTATTGCTTATGAGTTATTGTCTATTGTCTATTAATAAAGCGAAACCATTACAAATGGTGATGCATTAAAACTTTATTAAAAGAAGAGTCTCAGAGCAATTTATTTATGAATAACATATTCTTCTGGAACTGAATATTCCTACTAAGCCTCAAGTGGCTCGACTCAGCTGAGAAGGTGTGTTCGGGGAGGAATCCATATCCAAGTCTCAGAGGTAAGAGCAAATGGTTATTACCTGCTAATGAGAATGAGGAATGTACATTAGATAATATATGGAATTCCCTCGACTGATAAACACAACACAACCAAACATGTTAGAAGTACACACATCGGTCTCTTTCTCTGTGTCAGACTTCACTTTGTTGTCGTCTTCTAAATATTGCCGTGAGTGGGGCTTGAGGAAGTGATGTCACCTGGGTCTACGCAGTGTGACCTGATGCAGCCCTTGAAGTGAGACACAGGAAACAGAAACACTGCAAAATAATAATAATAGCAACATGGTTGAGCGAAACAAAATAATTGTATAACATTTAGTTTTGTCTCATTTTGGTCAAGGACAATAAAGAGACATTTAAGCATAGTTTTTATTTTATAAACCACATTTAGACTATTTTTTATTTTATTTATTTAAGTATAGTCATTGTCACATGACCAGGATAAACGTTGCATCTTGTCTCATTTTTGTAAGGTGATAAAGGTTTGTTGATGACAATATTTAGTCTTTTACAATAATTTACATTTACAAAAGCAACACCAGTTCATACCCACTTTCATCCTCACCTAGATTAATCAACTCAAGAAACATGAAATGCATAACTATAAACTTACTGCATAACATTTACGGTTAACCTGAACAATTTTGCCAACTACAACAACTACAAATCAAGCCTATGGGGCGGTTTTCTACATCTCTCAGGATAACGTCTCTGTGAACCTGAGTGAGATTCAGGTGTAACTGGAATCGCTACACACACTGATGCTTTGTGTAAGAAGGGGCAGCAAAGATTGTATTGATGTGCATGTTTTACAGATCATATATTGAGTCGTTTTTATGCTTTTCATTGTTGTGCTGGTTCAACTCTCTGAATGTGAAAAGTAAAAACTGTATTGAAAGGATGGTAAATCAGGGAAACAAAATAACAGGGAGGAAGCAGATGACTATGACTCAGTTATACAGCTGAATAAAGAGGAAGTAACTAAAGCAGACAGATGTAGAGACAGAGAGATTCACACAGAGATCATTCAGCAGAAAGAAGACTGAACTCAAGTCACAATGAAGATCCTCCTCATCTTCTTCACTTTCTACCTGATCTCAGGTCAGAGCTTTTCTCTTTCATCACTGCAGTAATGATGCTGTTTTCTGTTCATCATCTTTCTGATCACAGTATTAATCTGATTGACAGCTGCAGAAGACATTGATGTGTCTGGATATTCTGGAGGAAGTGTTCTTGTTGATTCGGGGGAACTGTGGTACAGCGACTCAGTTAAATACATGGCCAAATTACCGGAGTGGGAAACAATAATAAATGATACGAAACATGATAAATGGATTAATGAAGGACGGTTTACACTGTTTCGAAACAATGAGGGAAACCTCATGATCTACATCAGAGATATAAATCAACGAGATGCTGGAAGATACGCAATTGATGTTCTTCACAATCAGCGTATATATATGATTCTGAACATAAAAGGTCAAACAAATTACAATCAAAATCTTTGTTTAATAAAACTAAAAATTTATAATATATATATATTTTTTTTATCTTTGTAAAACATCACAGATTCATGTTGTAACGTGTCAAATAGAGTGATGCTGGACACTGGAACAACTGAGACTTTCAGCTGTGAATATTCACAGAATTATATTAATAATCCTAAAATCATATTCAAAGAAGGAAAATACTCCATAGAAAGTATTTACAGCAGATGGAATAAGGAAGAAAGATTCAGTATTTCTGATGAGAAACATAAAAACCTCTTGAGTGTGAGAATCACTGGTGTGAGACCAGATGATGGAGGAGTTTATTTGTGTGGAGTTTGGATCAACAGACACTCGTACAGTTATTACATTATAAATACTGTTCATCTACATATTATTAGTGAGTAGAAAAAAAAAACTCCATGAAATCTCAAAAAAAAATAATAAATAAATACAAAAAATATATAAAAAATCTGAGTTTGAAACAGATTTAACGATATGTGTGATTGACAGCTAAAGTGGGTGTGTCTAGTGTGAGCGGCTACTCAGGAGGTCGTCTGATGATCAAGTGTGAACATCCTCAATACAAAACCAAACCAAAATACATCTGTAAAGAATCAGACGGATGTTCAGAGAGGAAGAATCCAGGAGTTCAGGATGAATGGATGGAGAATGGAGATGTTTCTTTATATGACGACACCAGAGCAGGAGTCTTGATGGTGTTTTTTAGAGAGCTGAAAGCTGCAGATGCAGGAACATACAGGTGTGGAGTGAAAGTATCTGACTATACTGAGAGATTCACTGAGATACAGCTGAGCGTCAGACACGGTGAGGGACAGATGATACTTTAACTGCATGTATGATTTGTCTATTTCACTTTTTGAGTAAACCTATCTTGCTTTGTAGATGCAAAATATCCAAAGAGAGTGACAGAATCTGTGTATCTCGGTGGAGAAGTCATCATCACCTGTCAGATCCCAGAGAAACATAAAGTTCATGTCTGCAAAGAGGATGATAATCACATCTGCCAGAACATCAGCTCATCTAAAGTGACAGAAATGAGTGGTTCATCAGAGAGAAATGAAGAGAGAGTTGTTACAGTGAGCATCAGTAATGTGAGTGTGAGAGATGCTGGAGTTTACTGGTGTGGAGCAGAAACCAGAGACACAGATCTGACTTTCATCTCCCTGAACACTCAAATTCAGCTCAACCTCATCAGTGAGTGCATTCAGATGATTTCACTGCAGTAAACACTGTCTGTTCACAATCATTTGTGTTATATGTTCGTGTTTGATTGTTTTAGTGCCTCCAGTAGTGAGACGTGAAGGAGAATCTGCTGAGATCTTCTGTCCTTATGATTCAATCTATAAATTAAAGCTAAAGTCTCTCTGTAAGGGGAAGTGCTCCACTAGAGACAGAAATCCTCTCAGTGAGACTGTGAGAGAAGAGAAAGAGACCAAGACTGACAGATTGACTCTGAAAGATGACGTCACTGCAGGTGTCTTCACTGGGACCATCACTGCACTGACAGCAGAGGATGCTGGGAAATACTGGTGTGCAGTGACATTAGAAACAGAGCTCAATTATCTTCACACTCATCTGATGGTCATCATGAACGAGGGTGAGGAAGGTTTCTTCATCTGAAGATGTCAAACTCCGGCTGTGAATTGATCTTCTTGTGTCTGTAATCATTTCCAGAGCTGAACTTGACTAAGTATGAAGGAGACGACGTGTCAATCCAGTGCAAACATCAGGATGAAGATCAGAAACGCTTCTGCAAAGCACATGAAGCCTCCATGTGTGTGAAGGATGGAGTTTCATTAGAGACAATCAGAGATGATCGATTCTCTTTCAGTGATGAAGCATCTGCTGGAGTCTTTACTGTGAACATCACTGATCTGAGAGAAGAGGATTCTGGGATATACTGGTGTGGAGATCACGTCACCACTAAAGTGCATTTAAATGTCAGCAAAGATAAGAACAGGAGTAAGATCACTTTATTTTATTCACACTGTCAATGTTTGATGAACACAGTGTTTTAATTTCAGATCAAAACCACAGAGATGAGCTGAAGGTTCAGAGAACTAACAGACTAACAGTCTTTATTCAGGAAACCCACATGAGACTCACAGAGAGATGAACGAGAGTTGTGTGCATGTCTGCAAAAGAGAGACTAAAATATGCTAATTTCCCTCCATAACTTAGTTTAGTTTAATGAAGTAATTGTATTTCTAATGCATGTTGAAATATCACTCTGTGTGTGTTTTATTCTCAGATTTCTCCAGGATCATCATTATTATCATAATCATTTATGTGTGTGTGATTCTGCTGCTTATCCCTGGATTCACTCTGACTTTGTGCAAATTAAGACACAAGAGACGAGGTGATGCTTGAGTTCATTTTTTAACTCTTGAGTTGTTTAAGTAAATAGTTAGATTTTCTGTGAGCTGCTTCAGTAAACATCACTCAATAAGTTTCTGTTGACATTTAATGTTGATCTAGTTTCTCTTTCTCTGAAAAAAATCATTTTGTTTTGGGCAATTAGGAAGAATTTCAACATCAGACAAGAGAAAGAAGAAGAAAAATATGATGGTGAGTTACACTTTGTGTGTTTGTATATTGTGCTTATGATATATTTTCTTGTTTTAAAATACATTTTCTCTCATATCCATGTCAAGTCATCATGTGCAGACAGCAGACATGATTCTCTCTCAGATCCTGGATCAGCTCAAATTAACAGCAATGATGAATTACCCACAATCCCCTCTGATGGGCTCCTGTACACTGCTGTCAGTTTCCAGAAGCATGAAGAGTCTCTCAGTGAAGATACAGTCAGATTCAGTAAGAATGAGATTCACTCTGATTACACTTCTGTCAGTCACCGCTGTCTCAACTAACTATAACAGGTCAAAGATCTTCACACATCTGTATTTAAAAACAAAAATAGACTTTGATATGATTATGACTATGATATATTATGCATAATATTAAGTTATTATAATTCGTTAGTAGTGTTGTTTGATGTGTGAGGGTCGTTCACGCCAGTGTGTAAATAATAAGTTTCCGCTGCTGCTCATGTTGCATCTTTCTCGTGTTTAAAATAGTTTGTCATCTCAGTTTATGTGGGTGTGATGAAAACAGGAAATAAAACCCTTGATTGACACTTTTAGAAGGACTGTAAAGTTTCCACTCCACGTTTAGAGACACAGCAGCCTTAGAGCGTTAATAAAGACTCTTTTATAGCAGTGATATTTCTGATGTTTTACAGTATAATCATATATTTTATTAATTTAAAAGTTTTTCTAATATTTTTACAAACATTAACTGAAAAATAAACAACAAAAAAAGAACAGTTTCTTGTTATGTTTTCTTCCTTTTTGCTCCTAATTAAAGTTGTTGAATCATTTTTTTTTTTTTTACATTAATTGTTATATTATATTTGAATTGTCAATAATTGCCATGACTTCAAAACAGACGATGACTGAGTCTAGTTTTACTGATGAAATCAATGTTACCAGAGAAACATCTTATAATACAGTATAAATTCATGATTATCTAATTATCTTCATGAAAGACAGTGAGAATAGTTTGTACTTTCTGAAATCTGAATAATAATTGTATGCATTTTATTTTGTATCACCCCCAGAACTGATCTAGATATTCACAGTATATGCAAATAAATAATCATCTGCATGTTTTAAAGGATTTGTTTCTCCTGTAATATTCAGAAACCTAAAAATGGTATGTTTGATGCTTTCTGTCACATAACCTGGAGGTGTTTTTTTGAGTTTGCATGATGAACAGACATGATGTTTTTCGGTCCAGATCAAAACCACAGAAAACTGGTGAAGGTTCAGGGTCTCAGTTTAGTTTGAGTGTGAAGATTAAACAGACTTCTTCAGGAAACCCACAGAGAGACACAAGAACTGAAGATGAACATCCATTGTGCAGAAGACAAAGACTAAGAGCTGCTCATTCAGTAATTCAGCTCAAAAAATGACTGGAAACCGTATTTTCTTATCAAAGAATCGTTCATGTGTGCTTTGATTTTTTTCTTTCAAAAACAGATCAAAGAAATTCAAAACAATGAGCAGAGAATGAACACTGAACAGAGGATGTCTAATCATTCTTTAGATTTCACACATTTGTATTGTTAGTACATTTATGTCAACACACTTTAAAGAAGCAACATCTGCAATATTCACTTTATATTTCACTGTGTTCTCAGATTTGTCATCATTATCTCTCTGCTTATATCTAAATATCATGGCACATTTTTGTAGGGCAGTAATAATAGTAATAATGAGAGCTGTACACTAGTTTGATTTTCTAAATTCAGTCAGTCAGTAAAAAAATAAATAAAAAATAGTGTGTATAAAATAGAGTGTGCTTACGATCATCTCCATGAGATCCTCTCCAGCTTGTGGTTTTCTTTTATACTTATATTATGTGGGTCAAGACAAGAAGCTCTTTAGTCACCTGCATGTGTGATCTATAACAGTAAATTGATTTTCAGTGGCCCAGTTTTTCCACTCTATATAAAAAAGAAAATGTTTGTAATATATTCTCAGTTGTTTTTCTAAAATGCACTATTCTAGTCATATGAAATATTTGCTAGATGAAAGTAAAGCTTAATATTTTTTTTTTTATTATTATTTTTGCTTTGGGGTGCTGTTGGTGCAGTGGGTAAGACACATGCCTTTAGTGTGAAAGACCTGAGTTTGAATCCACTGTGAGACACCAATGTGTCACTGAGCAAGACACTTAACCCCTGGTTGCTCCAGAGGTGTGCGACCTCTGACATATGTCGCTTTGGATAAAAGCGTCAGCTAAATGAATAAATGAAATGGAATATTACAACCAACTGCAGTCATTAGAGTGCATAAAATAACCTACAGTATCTGCTTGCTTTTCAAATGTTAAAGCCCCCCTGAAATCAACACTGATTATTTTTTTTCTTAGTATCAATAAATTAGACTTAAGGTTATGAATAATCTAGTGTGATGCAAAACAGTGACAAAATAAACAATTAGTTATATAAGCATTCAAAACATGTTTTGATGAATTTTGATGACATCCTGCTTCACCACTTCAGCTTCTCATCTAACATTCACTCCAATCTAGAATCCAAACATCCCAGCTATATATATTTTTTTGTTCTAAAAATGTTCTAAGAACATTCCCATGGATTGTTTTAACAATGTTTTTTTAGTGGGTAGTTTTATTTTTGTTACCAGAACGTTCTCTCAAAAGATAGGATAATATTCTCTAAAAACATAAAAAAGTGTTTATTAATAACATTATTAGAACATTATCCCCTAACATTCTAATTAAGATTTGAGCAGATATTTAGATGTTGATGTCTGTTTAAAAGTAATAGTTTGGTTTGTCACCATAATGGTGATAAGTGTTGGTTTTAGTTGTGCAATTTGACTTGTCAGCATTGTTATTTAACTGCTATAATCTTTATTGTGGCAAAAACAGCTAGAGAATATGTGGTTAAATGACGCTGGTTGCTTGCTGCTGATTAAGACATCATCACATACAGTATGGTTACACCCAATCTAATGTATACTGTTAGGTACATGTCATTTATTAAAGTTACTCAATGGGTCAACAGCCTGAAACCCAGCTGGATTCAAAGCAGATAATTTTAAGGATTTCAACAAAAAAAAAAACTTTTTTTCTTTGTCACACAGACAATTAATGCATTCCTTGTGACGCCAATAAACCCAGTAACTCACATAAAATGGATGCCATGCCTGATCTGGAGAAGGGATCAGACCTATCTCCAGCAAACAACACCTATCTCTCCTCCCTCTCCTCTCCCCTCCCTGCCTCTGGCTCTCACTCTTTTCCCCTAAAATATTATCCATATGTCATGTTACATCTTGTGAATATGTTGTTTTTTTTTTTTTTTTCCACTTCATGTTTGGTATCATTTTAAATGTCTCTTTGGTAAAATGGTCTCAATTTCACAGTAGTCACTTGTATTATTAGAAATAGAAATATACATGGGTCACGAGAACCTAACAAACCAAAAGGTATTTTATGTTTTACACCTTATTTGAAGATTTCTTTGTTTTCTTATTTGGGTATATAAGGTAAGTGCCAAAACAATACAGGAAGATTATGTAGCCAGAAAGCCAATATTAGGGAGTTTCTGTTCTATACTCAGTCAAATACAAAGTCTATTCTATGTATTTTCCTAAAGTCAGGTATGTATCCCTTACTATTAGATTTATCTTTGAGAATTTGATATATTGTATTGATTTGATATCTTTTAATTGACTATGTAATCTGGCATAATACATTTTTACCTTTTTTTTACATTTTTAACTGCATGTTTGATGTGTCTATTTGACTTTTTGAGTAAACCTATATTGCTTTGTAGATGCAAACTATCCAACGAGAGTGACAGAATCTGTGTATCTCGGTGGAGAAGTCATCATCACCTGTCAGATCCCAGAGAAACATAAAGTTCATGTCTGTAAAGAGGATGATAATCACATCTGCCAGAACATCAGCTCATCTAAAGTGACAGAAATGAGTGGTTCATCAGAGAGAAATGAAGAGAGAGTTGTTACAGTGAGCATTAGTAATGTGAGTGTGAGAGATGCTGGAGTTTACTGGTGTGGAGCAGAAACCAGAGACACAGATCTGACTTTCATCTCCCTGAACACTCAAATTCAGCTCAACCTCATCAGTGAGTGCATTCAGATGATTCCACTGCAGTAAACACTGTCTGTTCATAATCATTTGTGTTAAATGTCTGTGTTTGATTGTTTTAGTGCCTCCAGTAGTGAGACGTGAAGGAGAATCTGCTGAGATCTTCTGTCCTTATGATTCAATCTATAAATCAAAGCCAAAGTCTCTCTGTAAGGGGAAGCGTGATCTTTATAGCCCTAGTGAAAGCAACAATAGATATTTTAGCTCAGATTTTGAAAATAAAATTAGGCTAAAGCAAACTTAAATTAAAACTGTGAATACACTGCGGAACAATATGAATAACAGAGATGGTACCACTCTCTCAAAACTGTACACTCCATTCACATCTGAATCACCTATGTTCAGTGTCCACCTTTCTTTACTTCACCATGTTTTTGCTTTCAGGAACCCTGATATATAGTTTCTCTTAAATTTAACGCACTAAAAGGTGTGTATTATTTCACATAATTCAGTGTAGTAATTTATCATCCGATAAAATTATTGACCTACTGCACATCTGAGTCTCTGGATTTTTATGGAATGTTATTTCAGACATGTATTATTTTTATGTATTTTTTTAAACTGTGTGTGTGTGTGTGTGTGTGTGTGTGTGCTCTTGTTTTTGTATCATATCAGGACACAACTCTGTATAATGACATGGGTATGACACAGGTATTACAAGGAGAGGGTGACTTATGAGGACATAACCCATGTCCCCATTTTTCAAAACGTTTATAAATCATACAGAATTATTTTTTTTATTTTTTTTTGAGAAAGTAAAAATGCACAAAGTTTCCTGTGAGGGTTAGGGTTAGGTGTAGGGTTGGTGAAGTGCTATAGAATATACAGTTTGTACATTATAAAAACCATTACACCTATAGGATGTCCCCACTTTTCACAAAAAACAAACATGTGTGTGTGTGTGTGTGTGTGCGTGTGTGTGTGTGTGTGTGTGTGATTCCTTGTAATCTCTGTAAAAAAATCCTTTATTGCTTAAGAAATCTTTGAATCTTGTGACATTGCTCATAAATGCAGGAGGTGTTAAGTGTTTGATGAACACAGTGTTTTAATTTCAGATCAAAACCACAGAGATGAGCTGAAGGTTCAGAGAACTAACAGACTAACAGTCTTTATTCAGGAAACCCACATGAGACTCACAGAGAGATGAACGAGAGTTGTGTGCATGTCTGCAAAATGGAGACTAAAATATGCTAATTTCCTTCCATAATTTAGTTTAGTTTAATGAAGTAATTGTATTTCTAATGCATGTTGAACTATCACTCTGTATGTGTTTTATTCTCAGATTTCTCCAGGATCATCATTATTATCATAATCATTTATGTGTGTGTGATTCTGCTGCTGATCCCTGGATTCACTCTTACTTTGTGCAAATTAAGACACAAGAGACGAGGTGATGCCTGAGTTCATTATTTAACTCTTGAGTTATTTAATTAAATAGTTTGATTGTCTCTGAGCTGCTTCAGTAAACATCACTCAATAAGTTTCTGCTGACATTTAATGTTGATCTAGTTTCTCTTTCTCTGAACAATTCATTTTGTTTTGGGTAATTAGGAAGAATCTCAACATCAGACAAGAGAAAGAAGAAGAAAAATGTAGTGGTGGGTTACACTTTGTGTGTTTGTACATTGTTCTTATGATATATTTTCTTGTTTTAAAATACATTTTCTCTCATATCCATGTCAAGTCATCATGTGCAGACAGCAGACATGATTCTCTCTCAGATCCTGGATCAGCTCAAATTAACAGCAATGATGAATTACCCACAATCCCCTCTGATGGGCTCCTGTACACTGCTGTCAGTTTCCAGAAGCATGAAGAGTCTCTCAGTGAAGCTACAGTCAGATTCAGTAAGAATGAGATTTTCTGATTACACATCTGTCAGTCACTGCATGAGACTCAACTAACTCAACATTTTTTTTTTTTTTTTTTTTTTTTTTTTTTTTTTTTTTTCTTTTATATTGTTTACATTTACAATTCATTGATAAAAAATAGCCTCATAATTTAATGTTTGAAACATTTGTTTTTATTGATCAGAGTAGATGATTTCAGTTCAGTGAATCATGAGACAGTTTAACTATAACAGAGCACAGATCATCTCACATCGGAATTTTACAAAAAAATAGACTATGATTATAACTATATATATATATATAATATTTTTATTTATTTTTTTTTTTTTTACATGTCAACTTTCAGAGTTTGTTTATTAAAATGTTATGTTATTATTATTCATATGTAGTGTTGAACAGTTGTTTGATGTGTGAGGGTCGTTCAGTGTGTAAATAATGATAAAGTTTTAAGTTTCCGCTGCTGCTCATGTTGCATCTTTCTCATGTTTAAAATAGTTTGTCATCTCAGTTTATCTGGGTGCGATGAAAACAGGAAATAAAACCCTTGATTGACACTTTTAGAAGGACTGTAAAGTTTCCACTCCACGTTTAGAGACACAGCAGCCTCAGACAGTTAATAAAGACTCTTTTATAGAAGCTCTTCTTTCTCATCTTTCTGAATATTGACTGTCTTTGACCTGATTTGTACATGTAAAATACATTTACTGATGCTGCTTTTTTAGTTCATTCTTGCTCTTGCAAATTTGTCTGATGTTTTACAGAATAATCATATATTTTATTAATTGAAAAATAAACATTTTCCTGATATTTTTTCAAACATTAACTGAAAAGTAAACAAAAATAAACTTTTCTTGCTACTATTTCTTATTTATTGCTCCTAATTAAAGTTCTTGAATCAGAGTCATTTTTTTATTTACATTAATTGTTATATTATATTTGAATTGTCAATAATTGCCATGACTTCAAAACAGACGATGACTGAGTCTAGTTTTACTGATGAAATCAATGTTACCAGAGAAACATCTAATAATACAGTATAAATTCATGATTATCTAATTATCTTCATGAAAGACAGTGAGAATAGTTTGTACTTTCTGAAATCTGAATAATAATTTTATGCATTTTATTTTGTATCACCCCCAGAACTGATCTAGATATTCACAGTATATGCAAATAAATAATCATCTGCATGTTTTAAAGGATTTGTTTCTCCTGTAATATTCAGAAACCTAAAAATGGTATGTTTGATGCTTTCTGTCACATAACCTGGAGGTGTTTTTTTGAGTTTGCATGATGAACAGACATGATGTTTTTTCCGTCCAGATCAAAACCACAGAAAACTGGTGAAGGTTCAGGGTCTCAGTTTAGTTTGAGTGTGAAGATTAAACAGACTTCTTCAGGAAACCCACAGAGAGACACAAGAACTGAAGATGAACATCCATTGTACAGAAGACAAAGACTAAGAGCTGCTAATTCAGTAATTAAGCTTTTCTTATCAAAGGATATTTGTGTGCTTTGATTTTTTCTTTCAAAAACAGATCAAAGAAAAACATAACAATGAGCAGAGAATGAACACTGAACAGAGGATGTCTAATCATTCTTTAGATTTCACACATTTGTATTGTTAGTACATTTATGTCAACACACTTTAAAGAAGCAAATCTGGTCAAATTCAAAATATAATAGCACATTTTTATAGGGCAGTAATAGAGAGAGTTTATTTTTTTATTTTTTTTTCTAAATTCAGTCAGTAAGTAAATAAATAAATAAAACTTTTTAGCCTGGCTTCTTAACTAGGATAAAGTGACCTGCTTGTAAATGTCTCTGTGCTTTATGTTCACAGAGTGTGCTTAAGATCATCTTCATGTGATCCTCTCCAGCGTGTGGTTTTCTTTTGCTCTATTTATATTTCTTTGGTCAAACCAAATACCTTCAGCCACCTGCAGGTTTGATAAAAAAATAAATAAAAGAAATGTCTATCTTAGTCAATGGAAACAGATCTTCCACTCCATAAAAACATACTGTCAATTTGTTTAATATATGAAAACTAGTAAATATATTTATAATTTATCCCAGCTATTTAGAATTCAAAAGCTTTTTGTCATCTCATCTGAAATACTTGCTAAGATGGAGATACAATATAAAATGTATTTCAAACCATCTTCAGTTATAAGTAAGTGTGCCTTCTTTTCAAAAGTTAAAAACACAACTATTCAGCCCCCTCATACTTTCTGGAGCACTGGGACATTTTACATTGTTTTTACATGCTGCAATATTATAATATTCTAATTTTTGCAAGACTACATACACCAATAACCAATGAGGTTTAAGCATAGTTTTGTCTCCTCCCCTTTCTCCTTATAGGGCACTGAGCATCAGTTTAAATGAAAACAAAGACATTTAAATTAACAGGACAGAGGAAGATTTTATTTGAGTAATAAATTTAATTTATACCTATTTCTCACATAAATATGTTTATGTATTTATAGGGCTTGTAATTACAGAGCATGAATCATATCAATGAATTTTATGGTACTTCATTTACTGTTGACAGCTATCAGTCATGGCTTATGAATCTCACACAATATAAAACAATAATAATAAGAATAAGAATAAGAATAACAATAATAATAATAATAATAACGGCAAATGACTATTATGATTTAATGCCTCCTTTTACAGTATGTAAATTAGCATATGAAACATTTTACTCTATCCAGCTACATTTCCTGAAAGAAATATGCCCTATACATGCAGACCGCAACAATACAATGAGACGGCCGCCAATACATTCATATAATGGGTGCTGTATTCATTTATTCCATACTATGTAGATGTATAATGAAAACTGCAGCATTTCAGAATGAATAAACAGGATGACATTTTTTTTTTTTTTTTTTTTTTTTTTTTTTTTTTTTTTTTTTTTTTTGTGAAATTACTTTAGGAATAATATAATTTAAGTTGAGGCATTGAGCCAATACAAAGTCTGTGAAAATATTGCTTTAGAGCATCTAATTAAACATGAACATGAATGCCTAATTGAAGCTTCTGGCTCCACCTGTTGGCAAATATGGGTTTAATTTGGTTAAATTCCTTTTTTTTAATAAACAAAAAAAAAAATGGTATGGTATTGTAGTTGATAGAGTAGGTGCATGTTTTTAATTAATTTTTCTGTTCTGTTTTGATTAATAATACATGTCTCTGATTTACATTCTTTTTATAAATTTAAAATAAAATAGTCTGGAAGAATGAAACTTTCACTTCATATTTGATATTACATGGACTCATCGTTCATGAAGATGTTTTCAAAACCTAAGTTAAAGTTGAAGAAAAGAAATCAGATAAACTCAAGTCTCAGCATTTCATTCTTTGGTTTTCATTTATTTATTTTCATTATACGAGAATAGATCAGTCTTAGTAGCTCATGCACATTTCATAATGTATGAATTTGGTCTGTTGTACTGTATGTGGTATATTTTGTATTACATCTTACATGTTTTTTTTCAAGCTTTTATTTTAAATCATTTTAATGTTGAAGCTCCATTACGTTATAAGTCTGCTGAGACTCTAAAGATGCCTTAGGCCTGCTTCACACGGGACGATTTTAAAATTGTCGGCCGATTTTCCAAACCTGAGAGACCCCACACACGGCGATAAAAAATCACGGGTCTAACAGTTTTGGTCGTTCAGTGTGTGGTGTGCAGCCACACGGCAATATCAACACAACACACAAACCGATTTGACTCCCGAGCATTCCCAGGTCAGACGGGAAATCTCGCAAAATCCCTTGAGATCAAACGTGACTTCAGAGTAAACAATCATGGCGGACGAAGAGGATGCAGTGGCCATAGTTTATGCTTTGTTTTTAACGGAAAAAAACATAAGAAAAACAAGAAAAGGCGATAGTCAAAGAGGTGGAGACAACGCGAGCATGGACTATACTTGCTACATCATGATATGGAGGTAAGTTGTTGTTTTATCTCATAGAAATGTTGTTACGTACTACACAGATTAATAACCGTTGAAATAAACGTTCATATATTCGTTTCCATGTACTCTGGTGGATGTAGTTATGGCCATCGACTTTATTTGTACGCCGGCTGTTTTGATTTTGCGGCAGTGGCTCAGTGGTTCATGTAGGTTGTCTACAAACCGGAAGGTTGGTGGTTCGATTCCCGGCTCCACCTGACCAAGTGTCCAGGTGTCCTTGAGCAAGACACCTAACCCCAGCTGCTCCTGACGAGCTGGATGGTGCCTTGTATGGCAGACACCGCCGTCGGTGTGTGAATGTATGTGTGAATGGGTGAATGTGAGGCAAATTGTAAAATGCTTTGGATGGCCATGTGGTCTGTTGAAAACGCTATATAAATGCAGTCCATTTACCATTTTGTTTCCTGGTACTTCCTCACCGCCTCGTCAACTCACTTTCTGATTGGCTACACGCCACAGTCCACAGGCTGCGTGATTGTTTGTCCTCGGGGGACACCACACACAAGAAGAAATCGGGCCAAATAAATCCAACATGTTGGATATCTCCGATTTGAGATCGGAGCGGTCCCGACATTCTTCCGAGCAGAGGAGAGCAGTCTTAACACACCACACATGGCAGGAATGTTTGATCAGATTATTTTACGATTATCGGAGCATCCTAAGATTGTCGGAAGGGGTGAATCGGGGCTAAAATTGGCCTAGTTTTACCTGCCGTGTGAACCAGCCTTTACCCAGCTATACTTTTTTTGTTCTAAAAAATTTTCTAAGAGCATTCCCATGATTGTTCTCACAACGTTTTTAGCGGGTAGTTTTATTTTTATTCCCAGTATGTTCTCTCAAAAGATAGGATAACGTTCTCTAAAAACATTCTAAAAATGTTTATTAATACCATTATTAGAACATTATCCCCTAACATTCTAATTAAGATTTAAGCAGAGTTAGATGTGGATGTCTGTTTAAAAGTAATGGTTTGGTTTGAGGTCACCATAATGGCGGTAAGTGTTGGCTTTAGTTGTGCAATTTGACACTTGGCTTGTCACTGTCTTTTTTTAACTGCTGCAATCTTTATTCAGGCAAAAACAGCAATAGCACATCAGGTTAGACAACATTGGTTGCTTGCTGATGATTACAAGAGCTAGTCTGGTGACTGTCTGGTGCCTGTTGGTGTCGCTGTTGGACAGTGTTTTCTCTACTTCCTGTTGGCCTTCTGTAGCTAATCATAGCTCCGTGTAGCTGTTTTTATTTTATATTTTTTCTTTATAATCTTTCTTACTATCACTGTCTGTTTGTTTGTTTTTTAAATTGTAAAATATAACTTAATTCACACCATATTTCTGATATTACCGATCAATCTTATCAGATTAACTTTGATCTTCACTCTTCCGTGACTGCAGTACACCTGCAAAGCATTAGCACTCGTTAGCTTGTCATTAGCGTTTTCTTTTCTCCTCTCCTCTCCTCTTTCACGCTGCAGTTTTCCACAAGTTCATCAAACAACCGCAGTAAGAATATTTCATCAAGCACGGTGAGTAATGGCTTCTCCTACAATTGTTATTTGCACCTCTTGCCACATGTACAGTTTATCTATCTCTGTCGCTGATGAGGGATTCACATGTGATAAATGCAGGGAAATAGTTAGGCTGACAGAGAAGATTTCAGAATTAGAGACACGCATCCAAACTTTAATTGAGGACAGTAAGAATGTTAGGGCTCTAGATACGGCTTTGGATGCGTCTAGCTCAGGGACTCCTGTACATTGTCCGGTTCCATTAGAGCCCCTGCAGCAGGGCAACTGGGTGACGGTGAGGCAGCGTAGTCGTGGGTCAAAACACCGCTCTTCTGTTCCGATCAAAACATTAAACAGGTTCTCCCCGCTCAGTGATGCACCCACTGAGAAACCTGATGAAAGTGCTCTAGTTATTGGCGATTCTATTGTACGGAACGTGAATACAGAGACACCAGCCACCATAGTCAAATGTTTACCGGGAGCCAGAGCGCCTGACATCTTGGCAAATTGAAAAGTGCTGGCTAATGCTAAACGTAAATAAAGTACGATTGTTATTCATGCCGGCGCTAATGATGTTCGACTTCGCCAGTTGGAGATCACTAAAAATAACTTTAAAGAGGTGTGTGAACTTGCAAACATGATGTCAGACACTGTAATATGCTCTGGTCCCCTCCCTGCTTACCGTGGTGACGAGATGCATAGCAGATTGTCATCACTCAATGGCTGGATGTCTAAGTGGTGCCCACAGAATAACATAGGTTTCATAGACAATTGGACGAGCTTTTGGGGCAGACCTGACCTGTTTAAAGGGGATGGTCTTCATCCCTCCTGGGGTGGCGCCACTCTTCTGTCTAGAAATATGGCACATAGTCTTAGTGTTTAAAAACTGAGGATAAAATTGAGCCTTATTTTTTAAAAATAGCTTCTGGTATTTTAGCAGAGCCAATTGCTTCTATTTTTAATTTAAGTTTAATTTCAAATATTATTCAGAGAGCGTGGAAGTCGGCAACAGTTATTCCCTTATAAACTCTTTTTATTGTAAAAAGTCCTGTGCCGCATTATTTGTCGACCTTTCAAAAGCCTTCGACTCTGTTGATCATAATTTATTATTACAGAAACTTAGATCTATAGGTATTAGTGAAGCTGCTATGAAATGGTTTGATAATTATCTATCAGAACGAACTCAATGTGTGAATATAGAAAATTATAATTCTCCTTTTCTTCAAGTTAAAAAAGGAGTTCCACAAGGATCTATTCTATCTCCTATCCTATTTTCTATTTTTATAAATACAATTATTTATACAGCAGCAGCATCTATAAATCAAGCTCTGATGAATTTACAATAAGCATTTAATACTATACAATATACGTTGGATAAATTAAAATTAGTTTTAAATTCAAAGAAGACAAAATATATGATTTTTAACCGCACTCACCGCAAGGATACCGACATAACAATATCAACTTTATGTGGTTCAGAAATTGAAAGAGTCGGTTCCTATAAATATTTAGGTATATGGCTAGATGAAAAATTAGCATTTAATGTTCACATTGATCAATTGCTGAAGAAGATTAAATCAAACTAGGGTTTTTCTATCATTTTAAAAATTGTTTTCCCTATGAGGCCCGAAAGAAACTGGTTGAGAGTATTTTTTTAACAATAATTGACTATGGTGATCTTGTTTACATGCATGCAGCTTCCTCTGTACTAAGAAAATTGGACTCTGTCTATCATGCAGCGTTACGTTTTGTATGTGGTGCAGAATACCGTACGCATCATTGTATTTTGTATGAATCTTTATCATGGTCCTCTTTGTATCATAGGAGAAATTTACACATGTATGTATTTATTGCAAAGGCACTCCTTGGTAAATTACCATCATACATTACAAAACTTTTTTAACTTTTTATATTATGGTACCAGATCGCAGCTGCATCTTTTTTTAAAAGTCCCAAGAGTATTCACTGAATTTGGAAAGCATGCTTTTTCTTTTTATGCCCCTAGGGTTTGGAACGACCTACAAAATGTATTGAAATTAGAGTCTTTGCCATCTTTGAGCACTTTTAAATTTATTCTGTATTCTACATTTAAAGAGTCTTGTAAATGTTTTTCTTGAACTTCGATCTATTTTTGATTTGTTGGATTGTTTGTGTTTTAATTATTTATGTGTCTGAAACTATATGTGTGCTGCCGTTTTTGACCAGGTCTCCCTGGAAGAAAAGATTATTATATCTCAATGGGATTTTTTCCTGGCTAAATAAAGGATAAAAAAATATAAACTTGACTAACTGGGGCCCAGGTCAGGAAGCAGACAGACTGGCTAAACCGACCTTCTGCTAGCTGCCTCTCGTCACAGAGTTCAGTTAATTCTCAGCACATAGAGACTTTTTCACCTAGATATCACTCTATAGAGACTGTGTCTGTTCCCCGAACTAGAAAATACAAAAAACGTCCAAACCAAGTTAAGGTTAACAATTTAATTGAGGTTCAACAAATAAAAAACAAATGCAATATGGATAAACAAATGATAAAGATTGGCTTATTGAATATCAGATCCATTTCTACGAAAACACTTTTTGTAAATAATATGATAACTGATCATAATATAGATGTGCTCTGTTTGACAGAAACTTGGCTAAAACCTGATGATTACATTATTTTAAATGAGTCCACCCCCCAAGATTATTGTTATAAACACGAGCCGCGTCTAAAAGGCAAAGGGGGAGGAGTTGCTTCAATTTATAACAACGTTTTCAGGATTTCTCAGAGGGCAGGCTTCAAGTATAACTCGTTTGAAGTAATGGTGCTTCATATAACATTATCCAGAGAAACCAATGTTAATGATAAATCCCCTGTTATGTTTGTACTGGCTACTGTATACAGGCCACCAGGGCACCATACAGACTTTATTAAAGAGTTTGGTGATTTTACATCCGAGTTAGTTCTGGCTGCAGATAAAGTCTTAATAGTTGGTGATTTTAATATCCATGTCGATAATGAAAAAGATGCATTGGGATCAGCATTTATAGACATTCTGAACTCTATTGGTGTTAGACAACATGTTTCAGGACCTACTCATTGTCGAAATCATACTCTAGATTTAATACTGTCACATGGAATTGATGTTGATAGTGTTGAAATTATTCAGCCAAGTGATGATATCTCAGATCATTATTTAGTTCTGTGTAAACTTCATATAGCCAAAATGGTAAATTCTACTTCTTGTTACAAGTATCGAAGAACCATCACTTCTACGACAAAAGACTGCTTTTTAAGTTATCTTCCTGATGTATCCGAATTCCTTAGCATATCCAAAACCCCAGAACAACTTGATGATGTAACAGAAACTATGGAATCTCTCTTTTCTAGCACTTTAAATACAGTTGCTCCTTTACGCTTAAGGAAGGTTAAGGAAAACAGTTTGACACCATGGTATAATGAGCATACTCGCACCCTAAAGAGAGCAGCCCGAAAAATGGAGCGCAGCTGGAGGAAAACAAAACTAGACGTATTTCGTATTGCTTGGCGGGAAAGTAGCATATCCTATAGAAAACCATTAAAAACTGCGAGATCTGATTACTTTTCTTCTCTTTTAGAAGAAAACAAACATAACCCCAGGTATTTATTCAATACAGTGGCTAAATTAACGAAAAATAAAGCCTCAAGAAGTGTTGACATTTCCCAACACCACAACAGTAATGACTTTATGAACTACTTTACTTCTAAAATCGATACTATTAGAGATAAAATTGCAACCATTCAGCCGTCAGCTACAGTATCACATCAGACAGTGCACTATAGACCCCCTGAGGAACAGTTCCACTCATTCTCTACTATAGGAGAGGAAGAGTTGTATAAACTTGTTAAATCATCTAAACCAACAACATGTATGTTAGACCCTATACCATCTAAGCTCCTAAAAGAGGTGCTTCCAGAAGTCATAGGTCCTCTTCTGACTATTATTAATTCCTCATTGTCATTAGGATATGTCCCCAAAGCCTTCAAACTGGCTGTTATTAAGCCTCTCAAAAAAAAAGCCACAACTTGACCCCAGAGAACTTGTTAATTATAGACCAATCTCAAATCTCCCTTTTCTAGAAAAGGTGGTATCCTCACAATTATATTCCTTCTTAGAGAAAAATGGTATATGTGAGGATTTCCAGTCAGGATTTAGACCGTATCATAGTACTGAAACTGCTCTCCTTAGAGTTACAAATGATCTGCTCTTATCATCTGATCGTGGGTGTATCTCTCTATTAGTTTTATTGGATCTTAGTGCTGCGTTTGACACAATTGACCACAACATTCTTTTGCATAGACTTGAACACTTTGTTGGCATCAGTGGAAGTGCATTAGCATGGTTTAAATCGTACTTATATGACCGCCATCAGTTCGTAGCAGTGAATGAAGATGTATCATATAGATCACAAGTGCAGTATGGAGTACCTCAAGGCTCAGTACTAGGGCCGCTACTCTTCACGCTTTATATGTTACCCTTGGGAGATATCATCAGGAAACATGGTGTTAGCTTTCACTGTTATGCTGATGATACGCAGCTCTATATTTCCTCGCAGCCCGGTGAAACACACCAATTTGAAAAACTAATGGAATGCATAGTCGATATAAAAAATTGGATGACGAGTAATTTCTTACTGCTAAATTCAGAAAAAAACAGAGGTGTTAATCACAGGGCCTAAAAACTCTGCTTGTAATAACCTAGAACACTGTCTAAGACTTGATGGTTGTTCTGTCAATTCTTCGTCATCAGTTAGGAACCTAGGTGTGCTACTTGATCGCAATCTTTCCTTAGAAAGCCACGTTTCTAGCATTTGTAAAACTGCATTTTTCCATCTCAAAAATATATCTAAATTACGGCCTATGCTCTCAATGCCAAATGCAGAAATGTTAATCCATGCATTTATGACTTCTAGGTTAGACTATTGTAATGCTTTATTGGGTGGTTGTTCTGCACGCTTGGTAAACAAACTACAGCTAGTCCAAAATGCAGCAGCAAGAGTTCTTACTAGAACCAGGAAGTATGACCATATTAGCCCGGTCCTGTCCACACTGCACTGGCTCCCTATCAAACATCGTATAGATTTTAAAATATTGCTTATTACTTATAAAGCCCTGAATGGTTTAGCACCTCAGTATTTGAATGAGCTCTTTTTACATTATACTCATCTACGTCCACTACATTCTCAAAACTCAGGCAATTTGATAATACCTAGAATATCAAAATCAACTGCGGGCGGCAGATCCTTTTCCTATTTGGCGCCTAAACTCTGGAATAACCTACCTAAGATTGTTCGGGAGGCAGACACACTCTTGCAGTTTAAATCTAGATTAAAGACCCATCTCTTTAACCTGGCATACACATAACATACTAATATACTTTTAATATCCAAATCCGTTAAAGGATTTTTAGGCTGCATTAATTAGGTAAACCGGAACCGGAAACACTTCACATAACACCGTACTTTCTACATCATTAGAAGAATGGCATCTACGCTAATATTTGTCTGTTTCTCTCTTGTTCCGAGGTCACCGTGGCCACCAGATCCAGTCTGTGTCCAGATCAGAGGGTCACTGCAGTCACCCGGATCCAGTACGTATCCAGACCAGATGGTTGATCAGCACCTAGAAAGGACCTCTACTGCCCTGAAAGACAGCGGAGACCAGGACAACTAGAGCCCCAGATACAGATGTAAAGACCTTGTCTCAGAGGAGCACCAGGACAAGACCACAGGAAACAGATGATTCTTCTGCACAATCTGACTTTGCTGCAGCCTGGAATTGAACTACTGGTTTCGTCTGGTCAGAGGAGAACTGGCCCCCCAACTGAGCCTGGTTTCTCCCAAGGTTTTTTTCTCCATTCTGTCACCGATAGAGTTTCTGTTCCTTGCCGCTGTCGCCTCTGGCTTGCTTAGTTGGGGTCACTTCATCTACAGCGATATCATTGACTTGATTGCAAATAAAAACAGACACTATTTCAACTGAACAGAGATGACATAACTGAATTCAATGATGAACTGCCTTTAACTATCATTTTACATTATTGAGACACTGTTTTCCAAATGAATGTTGTTCAGTGCTTTGACGCAATGTATTTTGTTTAAAGCACTATATAAATAAAGGTGATTGATTGATTGATTGATTAATGTGTCATCACATATTATTTGGGGGTTATCCGGAGAAAATGACTCAAAACGCACATACAGTATTGTTCAAAATAATAGCAGTACAATGTGACTAACCAGAATAATCAAGGTTTTTCGTATATTTTTTTATTGCTACGTGGCAAACAAGTTACCAGTAGGTTCAGTAGATTCTCAGAAAACAAATGAGACCCAGCATTCATGATATGCACGCTCTTAAGGCTGTGCAATTGGGCAATTAGTTGAATTAGTTGAAAGGGGTGTGTTCAAAAAAATAGCAGTGTGGCATTCAATCACTGAGGTCATCAATTTTGTGAAGAAACAGGTGTGAATCAGGTGGCCCCTATTTAAGGATGCAGCTAACACTTGTTGAACATGCATTTGAAAGCTGAGGAAAATGGGTCGTTCAAGACATTGTTCAGAAGAACAGCGTACTTTGATTAAAAAGTTGATTAGAGAGGGGAAAACCTATAAAGAGGTGCAAAAAATGATAGGCTGTTCAGCTAAAATGATCTCCAATGCCTTAAAATGGAGAGCAAAACCAGAGAGACGTGGAAGAAAACGGAAGACAACCATCAAAATGGATAGAAGAATAACCAGAATGGCAAAGGCTCAGCCAATGATCACCTCCAGGATGATCAAAGACAGTCTGGGGTTACCTGTAAGTACTGTGACAGTTAAAAGACGTCTGTGTGAAGCTAATCTATTTTCAAGAATCCCCCGCAAAGTCCCTCTGTTAAAAAAAAGGCATGTGCAGAAGAGGTTGCAATTTGCCAAAGAACACATCAACTGGCCTAAAGAGAAATGGAGGAACATTTTGTGGACTGATGAGAGTAAAATTGTTCTTTTTGGGTCCAAGGGCCACAGGCAGTTTGTGAGACGACCCCCAATCTCTGAATTCAAGCCACAGTACACAGTGAAGACAGTGAAGCATGGAGGTGCAAGCATCATGATATGGGCATGTTTCTCCTACTATGGTGTTGGGCCTATTTATCGCATACCAGGGATCATGGATCAGTTTGCATATGTTAAAATACTTGAAGAGGTCATGTTGCCCTTGAAATGGTTGTTTCAACAAGACAATGACCCAAAACACACTAGTAAACGGGCAAAGTCTTGGTTCCAAACCAACAAAATTAATGTTATGGAGTGGCCAGCCCAATCTCCAGACCTTAATCCAATTGAGAACTTGTGGGGTGATATCAAAAATGCTGTTTCTGAAGCAAAACCAAGAAATGTGAATGAATTGTGGAATGTTGTTAAAGAATCATGGAGTGGAATAACAGCTGAGAGGTGCCACAAGTTGGTTGACTCCATGCCACACAGATGTCAAGCAGTTTTAAAAAACTGTGGTCATACAACTAAATATTAGTTTAGTGATTCACAGGATTGCTAAATCCCAGAAAAAAAAAATGTTTGTACAAAATAGTTTTGAGTTTGTACAGTCAAAGGTAGACACTGCTATTTTTTTGAACACACCCCTTTCAACTAATTGCCCAATTGCACAGCCTTAAGAGCGTGCATATCATGAATGCTGGGTCTTGTTTGTTTTCTGAGAATCTACTGAACCTACTGGTAACTTGTTTGCCACGTAGCAATAAAAAATATACTAAAAACCTTGATTATTCTGGTTAGTCACATTGTACTGCTATTATTTTGAACAATACTGTATGCATTAATCGACTTCAAAGGGTTAAAGACTCCGTTTGTCCATTATTTATTTCTAAAGATACACAACAATGTATAAATGGCTCCATTGCCTTCTATGTTACATCATGGCCCCGTAGAAACAGTTTTTGTAAAAAATAGGCTAGCGTCATAACCACGCGACTTTCTGTCGCATTACCGTACAGACAGGAGGAGAAGCTCGCAGGCAATTAACTTAATATGGCTTACATTTTAAAATACTATACAAAATAATTAATCAGAATACTTACTCCTGCTCACTCACGCCAAAGAACTCCCCGCTCAAGCTCGCCGTCTCTGCAAGATTAACGATGGCAGTTTGCACGCACAGCTACTAGAACATTTACATCTGTCAGACAGGTGGCTGACGTCGTCAAGCTTCGTTTGAGTCTGCGCGTCAGAAACGGAAGTGCTAAAAACCGCTAAAAATGGGCTTCAATTGTCTCAGTTGAGTTTCAATGGGGTCGCTGTGTCCATTTCTTTTACTGTCTATGCTCATAAAGCATTGCGGCATGAAGCATGTCACCATTGTTGAGATTCATACACTAATTCTTAATGTATCTATGTGTCTAAACATTATTGTCCAGAGGGATTCATGAAGAATGTAATTTCAAAAAGAACAGACTCAACTATTTATGATGTAAATCTACAGGATTTTGGGAGTTTCAACACATTTGCTGTAGTCACTAACTTTAAATTAATAACATAGGATGGACTCTAGATAAAAGCAGTTGATGAGGAAATTTGTAACATCAGCAAACCAACCTCACCTGATTACATTTTTTACTCACTGTTTTTCAACAAATATAGAACTTTCAACAAATATAATTATAACAGTTAAATGAACAGATACACTGAAAAGAGTCATACTGCCTAAGTACTGATCACCATAATGGTGACTTCAAACTAAACTATTGTTTTCAATAAACCACCAACACCTCTGTTAATCTCAATAAGAACTTTTTTTTACATTTATGACAGAAATAAATGTTGTGTTTTGCAAACATATTTACATACATACATCAACAAGTAAAAATCATGTTTAAAAAAAAAAAAAAAAACCTTCCATGATTGGTATCAAAACGTCCAGCAAGAACAACTTCTTCCAGTGACTCAGGAGCAATCTGGCCGTGATCTGAGCATTTTCCAGCATGGTGGAACACCATGTCACAAGGCAAGGGCGGTTTTGAAGTGCCTCAGATATCATTTCAGTTAGATTTTGAATTTGTGGCTAGGCAACTCCCTGAATATCAATCCCATAGAGAACTATGGGTCAATCCTCAAAAGGCAAATGGACAAGCAGATAAGGCAAGAATGAATTGCCATCAGTCAGGATTTGGTCCAGAACCTGATATCCAGCATGCCAGAATTTCTATAATTGCCAATACTTTAAGCCACAGTTGTATATGTAAATCATACTGGCTCACTCTAGTAGGAAATTTAAATGATGAAATTGTGCCATTTGTTCTGATATAGGGAAAATGAGTCCTGTATGATCTCTCAGTATCAGACATTGTATCCTCCAGTAGGTGGCGCTCTTTCAGTGTGATTAATGTGATATTCAGTCAATGGTGATGGAGGGAGGAGCCAGTAAAGCTGCTCATTACTGATAAAGAGCTGAATAAAGAGGAAGTAACTAAAGCAGACAGATGTATAGACAGAGTGATTCACACAGAGATCATTCAGCAGAAAGAAGACTGAACTCAAGTCACAATGAAGATCCTCCTCATCTTCTTCACTTTCTACCTGATCTCAGGTCAGAGCTTTTCTCTTTCATCACTGCAGTAATGATGCTGTTTTCTGTTCAGCAGCTTTCTGATCACAGTATTGCAGGATTCACCATTGGCTCAACCACAGAATCCAGTGGCGGTATAATCCAAGCTAACATAATTTTGTTACAAGAACATTCTCCAAATATTCAGTGTCGGTTCTAGGAACATAAAAAGTCCAGTTTTCTTGATGTTAGAGGAAAGTTTTTAAAATGTATGATGTTCCTCAAACATCCTGTCAACTTAATTTTGATTAAAAAAAATCAACATTCTAAGAAGATCTGATTAACAACTCCACAAACAGAATCGCCAGCTTCAGTTATTACTACCCAGGGGAGCGTTTCCTAAAACCATAGTTGCTAACTAAGTTAAGAACTTTGTTGGTTGCAATACAATTTCCCATTGCCAACCAAATAAGTTTGATTGACGTCTACAGAAGTTCTTATTGAGAATTAACAGAGGTTTAGATGTTTCATTTGACATTACCATCATGGAGATCATTAAAGTGTGTGAAAATTTAGTTTATTGCTGTTTTGTCATATAACATTTAAATTCCAAAAGTAAAAGTAATCAAAACTACTTTATGGCTACTTTAAAGCAGGAATTTGCCTATTTTTAAAACAGACACATTGAACTGGTTTACCAACGCAGAAATGTTTTCTGAAAACACCTGCAATTCTGCTTTAACTTCATACTCAAAGGTTACTTTAGGCTTGAGAGATGCATACGTGAACACGGAGAGAGAGACACAGCAGCATGTGAGTGTTTTTGATACAAAGCTCCAGAGAGAAACGTTTTTATTTTTTTAATTTTTTTTTACCTACAGAATCCCAGACTCTTTTGCCACTTTCCCTTAAATATTCATAACAGAGAAAATAAATCTTAAAATGTAAGTTTTAAAACAGAAGAACACTTTTTGGTTCATCAGAATCCCATGACCCAAAGGTCACTCCTGGCCAATGATACCAAACAAGAAAGTGAATTAAATTAAATTATATATATATATATATATATATATATATATATATATATATATATATATATATATATATATATATATATATTAGGGCTGGGCAAGTTAACGCGTTTTTATCGCGTTAACGCATTAATTAATTAACGCCGACAATTAGTTTATCGCACGTTAACGTACTTTTTATTTTGAAAGTCTGTTACTCACTGCGTTTCAATACACATAGCTAGACTGTAATAAAACAACCGAATACAACACATGGGTCACAGGAGGGGTGGGATGTTTATCAGTAGGCTACTGGCTGCTTGGGATGAGCTAGCGCGAAAAACAGAAAATCATGTCCAGAGTCGAATTCCATCTGGTTGGAATGTTTTGTATAAGCGACTCCTTCTTTTGTCCAAGTTCAATTTGTTTTTCTTCTAATCACGACAAATTCCCTTCTGTGAAATGCTTTGATCTATTTATGACAAACTGACACAAAGTTCAAATTTGAATTGGCTGCTTTGTTGAGTCCAGTGTAGACACAGTGTTTGTGAACTTTCAGTGACTTGAGCCTGCTGTAGGAGAAGAGGGAAAGGGGGTTCAGGAAGGATGAGCAGCTTCCATTTCTGTGAAAGTTCCTGAGTCCGTTTTTGTATGAAAATCAAGCCAATCTTTGCCTAACAGGTGCAGTGAAAGGCATTGATGTGTCTGGATATTCTGGAGGAAGTGTTCTTGTTGATTCTGGGAAACTCTGGTTCAGTGACTCTGGTAAATATATGCATATGTTACCTGAGTGGGGAAAAATAACGTATAATACGAAGCATGAAAAATGGATTAACGAAGGACGATTCACATTGTTTAAAAACAATGAGGGAAACCTCATGATCTACATCAGAGATTTGAACAAACGTGATACAGGAAAATACCAGATTAGGGTTGAAGGCAAATGGTCCATCGATATGACTTTGAAAGTGGAAGAAGGTCAGCCATTTTAAGATCAAATTCTTAAGATCAAATTACAATAAAACAACTGATCATTTCAAAACTTTTAATGTTTGTGTATTACAGAAATATGTTGTAAAATGTCAAAGAGAGTGATGGTGAATATTGAAGAAAGTGCCACCTTCAGCTGTGAATATTCATACCGTCATATTACTAACTTCAAAATGATATTAAAAGAAGGAAGAGACTCCATAGAAAGTATTTACAGCAGATGGAATAAAACAGAAAGATTCAGTGTTTCTGATGACAAACATAAAAACCTCTTGAGTGTGAGAATCACTGCTGTGACACCAGATGATGGAGGAGTTTATTTGTGTGGAGCTTGGATCGACAGACATTCGTACAGTTACTCCATTATTAATACTGTCCATCTACACATTATGAGTGAGTAACACAAAGTATCAATGTCTTCTAGAAAATACATGTAGCCACTGTTTGCTTCTTCAGTATTTCCTAGATGTCAAATTTGATTAATGAGATTAAATAAGATATTTTCTGATTGACAGCTAAAGTGGGCGTGTCTAGTGTGAGCGGCTACTCAGGAGCTGGTCTGATGATCAAGTGTGAACATCCTCAATACAAAACCAAACCAAAATACATCTGTAAAGAATCCGACGGATGTTCAGACACTAAGAGTCCAGGAGTTCGGGGGTCATTCCACAAAATCGGTGCCTTTTCCACTTGGTTTTTAAATATCCGTGAAATTAAGACACCTTAAAGTGACAAGAATTTGTATTGTGCCATCTCAGGCCATATCATTTAATATTTTATGAGTACTTTTCTACCTCATGGTTTGGTATTTTTGTCAAACCTGTTAACAATACAAGCGTTAGTAGATACTGTAGTTTAATTGGAACTCATATGCCACTGAATGATATTATAGGCATTAGCTCAATGATATAATTTTACACACACAATCTTTAAACACAGGGTCACACCTAATAAATGTCACCCCTGTTACCCACATGTCAAAACCTGTACTCTTACAAGTAAAAGGTCGACAGCAATAGGTTTGATGATTTCAAACAAGCACAAATTGTATACTTTGAAATAATTTTACTTGTAGATATTGATTATATTAAATGTAAGAAATAATTGTATAAATTTACATTTTAAAAATGATAACAGGATTGACACTGCATGATGTCTCAGTCAAGCCCCATAAATTATCAAAAATAGAACACTATAGTAAAAAGAACACTAAGAGTAAAAATAACTTGCTTGTGTTTAAGTTTGGAATTCAGGTTGAGAGATGATGCAACCTCCTAGAAATGATGTCACTTGAATATATTATTTTGTAAAAACAAGGGTTTTTTGATATGGGTAACAGGGACGACATGAAATCAGGTTAAACCAATACAATTATTAGTATGTTATAGAAAAACTGCATACTTATGCCAAAAACAGTGCTTAACAATAAAAAAAAAAAAAAAAAAAAAAAAATCTTCCAAATGTGATTTTATATCATTTTGCCTTCATTTGGCAAATTAAAATGTCCTGTCGGAAAAGAAAAATCATAATGAGGGACAAGCCAAAAACTTTCTTTTACCAGCATAAATGCTAATTAAATTATTTAAATTCATATATAATTGACCTTTTTTATTTAATATTAATGAAAACATATTGTTATGTTTTTAAATTGCACATTTATTTGTTGTTATATGAAATCTACATTTGATTATTTCTTAGGGACACCAAAGGCACAGATTTCAAGGGATGACCCTTGGGAGGAATGGATAGAGAATGGAGATGTTTCTTTATATGACGACACCAGAGCAGGAGTCTTGATGGTGTTTTTTAGAGAGCTGAAAGCTGCAGATGCAGGAACATACAGGTGTGGAGTGAAAGTATCTCGCTATACTGAGAGATTCACTGAACTACAGCTGAGCGTCAAACACGGTGAGTGACAGAGAATACTTTATATTGTGTATATAAAGTAATTTTTCTCAGCTTTATGTTTACTTGAATCTGATTTGTAGATGCAAAATATCCAATGGTTGTGAATAAAACTGCATTTATTGGCGAAGTTCACATCACCTGTCAGATCCCAGAGAAACATAAAGTTCATTTCTGTAAAGAGGATGATAATCACATCTGCCAGAACATCAGCTCATCTAAAGTGACAGAAATGAGTGGTTCATCAGAGAGAAATGAAGAGAGAGTTGTTACAGTGAGCATCAGTAATGTGAGTGTGAGAGATGCTGGAGTTTACTGGTGTGGAGCAGAAACCAGAGACACAGATCTGACTTTCATCTCCCTGAACACTCAAATTCAGCTCAACCTCATCAGTGAGTGCATTCAGATGATTTCACTGCAGTAAACACTGTCTGTTCACAATCATGTGTGTTATATATATGTGTGTGATTGTTTTAGTGCCTCCAGTAGTGAGACGTGAAGGAGAATCTGCTGAGATCTTCTGTCCTTATGATTCAATCTATAAATCAAAGCCAAAGTCTCTCTGTAAGGGGAAGTGCTCCACTAGAGACAGAAATCCTCTCAGTGAGACTGTGAGAGAAGAGAAAGAGACCAAGACTGACAGATTGACTCTGAAAGATGACGTCACTGCAAGTGTCTTCACTGGGACCATCACTGCACTGACAGCAGAGGATGCTGGGAAATACTGGTGTGCAGTGACATTAGAAACAGAGCTCAATTATCTTCACACTCATCTGATGGTCATCATGAACGAGGGTGAGGAAGGTCTCTTCATCTGAAGATGTCAAACTCCGGCTGTGAATTAATCTTCTTGTGTCTGTAATCATTTCCAGAGCTGAACTTGACTAAGTATGAAGGAGACGACGTGTCAATCCAGTGCAAACATCAGGATGAAGATCAGAAACGCTTCTGCAAAGCACATGAAGCCTCCATGTGTGTGAAGGATGGAGTTTCATTAGAGACAATCAGAGATGATCGATTCTCTTTCAGTGATGAAGCATCTGCTGGAGTCTTTACTGTGAACATCACTGATCTGAGAGAAGAGGATTCTGGGATATACTGGTGTGGAGATCACATCATCACTAAAGTCAGACTCACTGTTAAAAAGGGTAAGATAGTTTATCATTCCTTCATTGTTAAATATTCAGAAATCAGCTCAATAACAATCACTCACACGTTGTGGCAGCACGTAGAATGTGTTTATTCTGATGTATAAAACATGAATGCCATTTCAGCAACAGTTCATTGATATGATGAGATAAATAGACAGTGTACCAAGAAATAGTTTTAAGAAAAAACAAGTTTGTATTAAGTTTTCCTCACAGAACATGCACATGCAAGTGCACATTGTGTTTATGAATAATTAACTCTGGAAGCACATCAGTTATTTTAATAAATTGTTCAAAACAGGTTTTCAAATTCAAAAACTCAGTCAGAGCTTTTACCGAATCAATATCTGACAACTTTCTAAACTGCAAGATATCAGTGCATGGTTTAACTTGTTCTCACTGGGTAATAATGCTGAACCTTCTGATACACACCAAACAGAAAATAATTAATTAAATAATAACAGTATATAATTTATTTAATTATTTGTATTCTGACAGTGGCCCTGTGTCTCTTCTTTATTGTCACTGGTTTTCTTGTGAAACTCTAAATATGGCTGTGAATAGTTTCCTCTGTAGTGAGAGAGGTGAGAAAACAAGATGTGTCCAAACTAACAGTAAAGCATTAGTTTTTTCATTTCACATTTAAACCACAGAGATGAGCTGAAGGTACAGCTTCTCAGTTTAATTCAGCTGTGAAGAACTAACAGTCTTTATTCAGGAAACCCACATGAGACTCACAGAGAGATGAAGTACAATATAGGTTATGAGTAAGTCAGCAGATCAGAGACAAAAATACTCTTGTTATTGCAGAATAATTCAGCTTCTTAAAAAAACGTGTTCCTTTACGACTGATATTATATTTTATTAACACTGTGTCTGTGTGTTTTATTCTCAGATTTCTCCAGGATCATCATCACTATTATTAGTGTGTGTATGATTCTGCTGCTGATCGCTGGATTCACTCTGACTGTCTGCAAATTAAGACACAAGAGACGAGGCGACGCTCACTCACAGTTACCCACAATCCCCTCTGATGGGCTCCTGTACGCTGCTGTCAGTTTCCAGAAGCATGAAGAGTCTCTTAGTGAAGATACAGTCAGATTCAGTAAGAATGAGATTCACTCTGATTACGCTTCTGTCAGTCACCGCATGAGACTCAACTAACTATAACAGATCACAGATCATCATGTTACCTACATTTTACATTTGGTTTGCAGTTTAGTAATTTAAAATATGTTTAAATCCATAACTTGGTGTTAAAAAGACGTTTAGTTTGATCAAGGTAGTTCAGTGAAGATTGAAAATAAACCCGAGTGACACTTCTAGAATATACTGTAAAGTTTCCACTCCAAATACAGAGACATACAGTGTATATTTAAATGAACACTGTAAAAAAATGAATTAAGCTCTTGTAATTTGTATTAATAAATTAAGGTGATAATTAAAAAAATAATGTGTGGATCTTGTTAAAGACATTGTGATTCAGAGTTGACTTTTTACTAATAAAACCAAGAGATGTGTTTTCCAAATTTTTTAAGCAGTTTTGGTGCTTGCATTTGGGGAACTGATTAAACTAAAATAATTAAGGAAAGAAGGCTGCCTATTTATTTTAAGAGAATTAGCTCAATTTTGCAGCTTAATTTTAGAGGTGATTGTTAGTTCCCAGCATGCTTTGCATGTGGCTGGATATGGAGAGTAAAGTTTGAAAGGAAATGCTATGTTATGTTTTTGAGTGAAGGAAAGCATGTATTAATGTTTAATTTTCAGTTATGTTTGACATTTGTAAGAGTTTCTGTTACATTGAAGTTTCCATTGCAGAAAAGAGTAGCGCTTGTGGTTATGTATGAAACTCCTCTGAGGCTTTAAGACTAGTTTAATGAGCAGATAGCTTTGCTAGTGCTAGTGCAGTACTTTCCAGCATTTCTCAAGTAGTTTCCTACTTGAGCTGATTGGCTGTATGCAGTCTTGTAAAAGTATAAAATAACAAAATACAAACAGACCTCATTCAAAGTCACAGACTGTTGAGAACTAACGTAAAATAAATTAGCACGTTTCATAATTATATTAAATTCATTGTGTCATAGATGAATTAATTTAGGAGATTTCACATGATTTATTCAGGTAGATTACATTTTAAAAAAAATCAAGCTTGAAAAAATATGTGTAATATTGTTATCTTAATTTGTTTTTAAGTAAATAGCTCATTAGATTTTTTACAGTGCCGCTTTTGACATTAGATTTAATAAAACTTATTTTATAAAAAGACTCAAGTCCATCCAACCTTCATGAGACAGATTTATCTGTTCAGAGCTTTTAAAATGTATGTTTTCTTCTTCTCATCTCTGAGTTTCACTCTTTGTACATTTAAAACTCTTAGTATTTGTTCATAAATGTGTTTATGATTTTAATAGTGTCATTATTTTAGCACAGTGAAAACTTCTGCATTAACTTACTGGCAGATACTTTTGGTGACGTTGTTTTCAGTTCAATCTGGTTCTCTTTGTTTTATTTCATTTCTTTTTTTCTGATTCAATAACTCCTTTTATCTTTATTATATAATTAAATTTTTATTATAAAATATATAATTTTGGTAAACAATTTCTTGTTGATTGTCCAAAGCTTTTATTAAAAGTCTTACATTAAGAATATAATTCTAACAATAAAAAGGTGTTAGTATTTCTGCAAAGGAGAAAGTCTGAGTCTGAATAAACAATCGTTTTTGTTACGAGGTTTCTTACGAGTTGTTTTTTGTGTTTGTGTGATAAACACACAGTTTTTTCCATCAAGCTCAAAACCACAGAAAACTGTGAAGATTAAGCAGACTTCTTCAGGAAACCCACAGTGACACACAAGAACTGAACACAGACAGAAGATGAACATCATTGTGAGCAATGACAATAAAGAAGAGCTGCTCATTCAGTGATTCAGCTTCAGCATTTACTGAAGATAATGCATTGAGAAAAAGAGTTAAAATGTTAATTATCAACAAATTATCTACATGTGATTTTACAGTACTTTTCAGAACACAAATCAATGACAGAAATGTAAATTAAAAAATGGTTTTAAATACAGCCATTTTATGGTTAACTGCATTTAGTACTTTTACATAAACACACTAATATACAGATTATGTCAATCCTACTTGAATAGAAGATAAGGTAACAAAATTACTGAATGTGTAATGTCAGTTTCTGTTGTGATATTATAATGTTTTTTTTTTTTTTTTTTTTTTTTTTTTTTTTTAAGTGACTAGCTTGTAAATGTCTCAGTGTTTGTCTTTGCTGGGTTCTCTATTAATGTGGTCAGTGTGATAAACGTCATCAGTGTGCTGCTCTTCAGCTTGTGGTTTTCTTTTGCCTTTAAACCAATGACCCCCTACATGTATCACAAAAACAGGAAATTTTTTTTTTTTTTTTTTCAGTACACACCCTTAACAAATTTTCCACTCCAAAATAAATATGCTGTACAGTATGTATATGATGTGTCTAATATATGAAAAAAGTATATTTATTTATCTATCTACCTACCTACCTACCTATCTACCTATCTATCTATCTATCTATCTATCTATCTATCTATCTATCTATCTATCTATCTATCTCTATATATATATATATATATATATATATATATATATATATATATATATATATATCTGCCTCAGTTCTTTCTTCAAATGTTTTTTACTATAGACATCTGAAATATTTATTAGATGGAGGCTCATCATGTTTTTCTAACAAGTACAACCATTTGTAGTAATAATGAAGTAAGTGTGCATTATAAAATATTGAACCCCTCGGTGTCTTTTGCTCTCAGTCTCACTGGATTTTCTCATGTTGTTGTAAATTAACCTTGTACTCAAAAGACCCGACATAATACATCAGTGTTTTGAAACGGGTATGAAACTGTCGTTTTTTTTTTTTTTTTTTGTTTTTTTGTTTTGTCCAACTGTGATCTAGAGTTGGGGTACTCGAACTTGGACTCGGACTCGAGTCCGGACTCGAGTCCAATTTTGAATGAACTCGGACTTGTCACGCACTCGGGTGAATTTGTACTCGGACTTGACACGGACTTGAACATTTTGGACTCGGAAAATATTCCGAGTACAGTCGAGTCCACGTCATGTGTATTAAATAAAATCAGCATAAAATTGAAATGATAAATTAATGAATGTCTCCCCTTCTGTCATTTTACTGCACCACACCGGCAGGCAGAAGTCTCATGCTTGCAGACGAAACACACGCACCACTCACTGGATATCAATGCCCAGACAGCAAGCCAACATTGAATAAACATTGTTTTTCCATCTGAATCATCATTATGGTTGATATTGAAATTTCAATGCAAAATAAATGTTGAATCACCATTATCATATCGATGAAAACCTGATGTTATTAATGTTGATGGCAACAATATTGGAACAACATTGATCCATAGTTATCTTTATGATTGATTAAGCATTGATATTTGGTTACCGGGTGATCCCTGAATGTGTTGAAAAGTAATTGATTTATAGTGGACAGAGAAAGGATGCGGTTGTTGAAAAGTCATCGAAATATAGTTGACCGGGAAATATGATAGAAAATGCATCGAAATATAGTTGACCTGGAAATATGATAGAAAGTGCATCGAAATATAGTTGACCAGGAAATATGATAGAAAATGCATCGAAATATAGTTGACCGGGAAATATGATTGAAAATCCATCGATTTTTGGTTGACCGGGAGATCAACGGGTGGTATACCCAACGTACTGCACCGGACACAGCTCATTTCTGGAGCCTTGGCACAAGCGTACAGGTAAGCTTGCTTAATGTTCGATATGAATCCAGACAGCACAGGCACGCGGTGTGTTTTATACAGTCTGTGGGCAGCTGAAGAGACTGGCTCATTTTCAAATAATGTTACCGTTAACTTGTTTAGACAACGGTCACGGTAAATTAATGTTAAAGCCTTTCGTGTCCAGCAGTTTCTCAGAGGGAAAATGTAAAAGCGGTTTATTAAAGAGAAGTCCTGACTGCTTTTTCGTCGTGTTTTTCACTCTTTTACAGGCTGCCAGAAATAATCCGTCTCTATAGTGAGTGATTATTGAATGAGGCTGTACATTATAAATGTAATGTTTTAACTCGAGATGTTTGTTTGTGTGAATGCTGTGTGTGCGCTGAGTTCTGCGCGAGCGGGGAGCAGAGTTGCCATGGAAACGGCGGGGCGTCAACACAAAAACCGTTACTGGCCAGCAGTAATCTCCGTCTCTCGCTGCGGTTTACGCTGTTTTAGGTAAGTTTAGTCGCTAAAGTCACACAAATATGATATACAAATGTTTCTGACACGTTTCTTACTTGTTATTGACATGTTTCAATTAAATTTATTTTATAGAAATGGTTTAGTGTCTTCGAAAAAGTCCGTTAGCATCTATCTTAGCAGTTTTCAGGTAATGTTAGGCTAATTTTGAGCTCTTGTTGATGAAACTCTGGGCTTTTCATCAAATCGTCGTGTGTGTGAGATATTTTGATGGCTCTGTGAATGTTTTGCTGGTGATTTGTCTGTTTTTTTTTTTTTTTTTTTAGAAAAGGCTGATTTACTGAATCGATGACGTCACTTACACTGAGAGTGTAACGTTAATCGGCTGAAAACAAGTTCACATGAGTTTTGATATTTCATGATAAACAGATATTAATACAAATTGTTCTGTGATTTCAGGATGACAGAAAGAAACTATACAGAACAAAGTGAAACTCCAAGATTTTTGAAAAGAAAATTGGTGAAATATATTCTGAAAAAGGCATATTAATGTATTTCATGAGCTTCTTCAGTAAATCTGTATTTCTAAGTCAGTATCTCCCTTCAGAAATGTTGCTGAAGGGAGATACTGACTTAGAAATACAGGCAAACTCATGAAAGAAGCTCATGAAATACTCATGAAAGAAGCTCATGAAATACATTAATATGCCTTTTTCAGAATATATTTCACCAAATTTAAGAAGTCCCTGACATCAAAACGTAAGTCACACTCATCCTAAAATTAAAAATATAGATTCTGTTATTTTAAGATTATATTATTAGTAGTAGAATTTTTATATCACATATGTTATTATTGTTGTTATATATTATTCTGTCTTTTATCTGCATTTTACCTCTGCTCTATCTTGTTTCCTTCTAATGAACCTGGAACTGCAGAGTAAATATTGTTGTCTCTGTGTCAGATTGCTTGTTTTGTTCCTGGACTCTTCAGTGATGATGAGCAGAGTCTAAGTGAACCTGCTGTCAGACAGTGAGTACCCTGAGTACCCTGGGGTTTCATTCAGGGCCTTCAGTAAACAACTGAGTCAAACAAAATCCTTAAGGGTTAATATTTACTAGTTAATATATTATTAATCACTTATAAATCATTGAAATGTCAACATTGTACTATTATCTCAATAAACATTATAAATAATTTACAAAGCTTTCTGCACCCCCTAATCTAAAGTGTAAACTACTCATCAGTTGTACTTATCGGCTTTCATTTGCTTTTGGATGTTTGCGTCGCAAGTGATACAGCATTGTACTTGCACAACTATTGTACTTCATTTTAATACCCAAACCCGGACCTCTGACACGCCAGGCAAAAGTTCTACCACTGAAACATTTGAGCTGACAAACAGATATATTGTAGCTTGATATTCACTATAGGAAGAAAGTGCAGCATACAAAATAGCATATTTTAGCATTAAAATCCCTTTAACATTTATAGTGATCTGAGAGGCCGGGGGAGTCCAGTTAATGGGGCGTAATTCATTAGCTTTAATGAGAATTGTATATTTTATAGGCCTACATTAAAGTGTATTTTGTTTCTTATATTTTACATTTATTTCTTGAATGCTACTATTACATCAACTGTAGCTGAAAAGAATAAACCACTGTATATTTAATTTGTATATTATGTTGTTTATATTCTTTGTTTTTATATTTTTAATAACAGATTGGTTACCTGAGTACATATGTATAAAGTACAGTCACACTGTATGATTGTGAATTTTAATTGCTGTTTTTAACAGAGATTTTTGTCTTTTCTGTTCTTTTACAGATCACTATTGCACACCAAGTAAGCAAAACAACATTTTTGATTTCATTTTATTTTATTTCTGCAAACAACTTGCACCACTTGCAATTGGTTTTCCAGCCCAAAACCTCATCAAAAACTGAATGCAACGGTTTTTGTCTATGATTATTTTGTCAAAACATCTTTTGTCTATGGTAACTCTAATCTACATTAACTATTTAATTAGTATCCAGTTATATTACATTTGTGGAGTTAACAACTACTTCTGAAGCAATGAAATAATAAACATAAAAATTTTTGAGTCAATTGGCCTCATACATTTTCCTTATGAAAGAGGTCACTGCAAGCTAATCTTTTTTGCCTCCCTTTAATTCGAATACATCCATGAACAGGCAGTTTTGAAAAGTGCTTTGAATATAGGGGAAATATGATCTAGCCTACAACACGAGGACTTATTGCCTTATCCGATCATTGAAAAATCATAGGCCTAGGCTACTGAATTTGTTCAAATATATGTTCTGTTTAACTTAAATGCTATATTTGTTTTGCATTGTGATTTTATCTTCTGTTTTAGATGCTCTTACTCAGCAGATGGGGACAGCTACCATCACCCAATTTTCACCCAAAAGTGGCTGCGCTATGCGCCAGACCGGGCAGCAGGGACTGGACGACAACTTATGCAGGCATCAGATGACAATGAAGTGTAAATAAAGAGTAGAGAGGCTAATAAACATTAATTTGATTTTAAATAGTGTGGTGTGTTCTGTGTTTTATACAAGATTTTAAATGTTCCATTAATTTTTACATCCTGGCTGTAGATAAAGCAGGCTATTTAATTTATGGCATTACATTTAAAATTAACATTTTAAAATGATTGAAATTCCATTGAAATCACGTTGATCCTTGGTTCAGTTGAAATTTCAACATTGTTTCAATATTCCTGATAATTGAAATAGCATTGAAATTCCGTTGATCTATGGACAGAATTTCAACATTGTTTCACACTCTAAAAAACGCTGGGTTGTTTTTTCAACCCAACTGCTGGGTTGAGGCCGTTGGATAGGACTTTGGGATGTTTTAACCCAAGTTTGGGTTGAAAATAACTATCTTTTTTAACCCAGCGGGGTGGGTTGAGGACGCGGACGTGAAGGAGAGCACGCACGTCACGTCAAAATCGTACTTCTCTCCAGTGCGAGCAGCCGCCATTTTCTCAGCGTGATAGAAGCGAGAAGCGAGTGAAAGACTATGGTAAGTAACGTTAAATATTCAAAATGTAAAGTTATCTTTTATTGTTTACCCGGTTGTATGAAAGGCGGAAGGTTTTATGAAAGGCGGAAACAAAGGAGCTTAACGTTATATAAAAAAAAACGGACGCGGTTTTCGCCTCGGACACGGAGGTCTTAACTGCCTCATGTAACGTTACTGAACGGAGGATGTACTTTTAATATAACGTCTGTGAATGTATTTTGTCATATTTACATAAGATTTTACATTATCTGTTCTCTTTGAGGCGTTAACAGAAGGTTATGGTCACGGTTACGCTCCTGTGAATTTGTCTTTTTTTTCGCGGTTAAACTGAATGTATGTTTGTCTCCTAAAGGAAACGGCATTGTGTAGTAAAGACTAGCATAATTATTTTGAGGCTGTTGAAGTGGTAACTGTTAAAAGTATGTTTTACATGTAATATTTCAGACTTGTCCAGCTCCTGTCTTCATTGTCCTCGCGCTGAGAGTTAAAGACACAGAAGCTGTTTGTGTGAGGAGTCACAGACCTGTGTGAGGATGAGGAGGAGGTGTTCTTCTGAAGAGAGGGACAGACGGTTTAAGGAGAGTAAACTTCAGAATAACATCAAGTTATCTTTATTTTTACTAAGACTAAAATAATGTGTGTGGTTTTTTTAGATGTTGAAATCCAGAGACAAGATAACTTCATTCTTTTGAGACTGATGTAAGTTAAATTATTATTACTTTTTTTTTTTAGAAAATTTATGTTTCTGTTGTGTCCTGCCTGTTAACTTCACATTTTGATGCAAAAACAGTGTGATTTTATATATATATATGTATGTATGTATATGTTAATATTTTATTGAAACCATTGATGCCCCTCTTTGCAGAACTCAAACTTACTGCAGTTAAGGACACACAAGTCTGCTTGTGTGAGGAGGAGGTTTTCTCAGCTTCTTCTGAAGAGAGGGAAAGATCGTTTAAGGCAAGTAAACTTCATAATTTCATGTTATCAGTTGTTGTTGTGTTTTACTAAGAGTAAAATAATGTTTGTTTTTTGTTTTTGTAGATGTTAAAAGCAAGAGACATGGGAGATCATCATTCTCTTGAGATTTTATGTAAGTTATTTTTAGAAAATAAATTTTTCTGTTGTCTCCTGCCAGTTTACGTCACATTTTGATGCAACAACAGTGTGATTACGTGCTCATTTCATTAAGACCATTGATGTCTGTGTTTTTCATTGCAGAACTCAAACCAACTTTGGAGTTGTCTGATTTGGAGAGTCATTATTCTTGGTCTTCGCTCTTAGAGGTAAAGTTCACACAAAAATAATTTACTTGCCCTCAAGTCATTCCAAACCTATAAGACTTTTGTCTGTCTTTACAACATAAATTAATATATTTTTAGTTTTCTCATAATATTTGTTAATCCATTTATAGTTTAGATAATCAGTATTTTCAAGCTTCATAAATATAGAGTTATTGTAGAAGTAAATTCTGATATTTATATATGAATACATCTTAAATTATATGATAGCAAACATGTATGTTCAAAATAAAATATTGGTCTCCCAGACCAGCAATGGAGGACACAAAAAGAGAATATTAAATATATTCATGTTTTCCAAAAAATGAACAGAGTTTGTATGAGTCTGGAAAAACATGGGGAGAGTAAATTATAAACATTTTAATTATTTGGTGAACTAACGGTTTGAAGAGCAGCCCTCCATGTACATGAATATTGTGAGGTATGTGAATGTCATGTCTGTTTTAATGTTTCAGTAAAGAAGCTTTCTGAAAGCAATATTTATTCAAACAATATCGCATGTCCTCACACTAGTGCTGCCATTATAGACTTCATGAGAGCTGTGGTGGACTGAGACATTAAACAACCTCACAAAGTGTTGAAACTTTAAAACCGATTATTTACCTATCCTTACGCATGTGAATACACCTCCACCTGAAAATGGATAGTTTAATTAAATGTTTAATTTTTTCAAATGTATTTCTCTTAGGCCACTGATGAAGAGCAGGCGGTGACTGGGATGAATGCTGGTCAGAGAGGAGAATCTTCTTTCCCCTAAACAGCACTGGTTTTAAAGGAGGACGCTGCCCTGGATGATGTAGAAGATGTCACATGCTGTGCTGATGGGGTTTCTTCATGATTACATCAGTTATGCTAAAGAGATCATGAAAATTGACCGTGATGCATGATCTGTATTCATGGACAATGAAAAAAACTGTAAGTGCATAATTTGTTAAAAAAAAAAAGTTAAATGCTGTTTCTGTGTTGTTTAGTAGAAAAGTTTACACTCTGTCATTCATACACCTGCTCATATTCTTTCACACACACACACACACACACACACACATGCGTCTGTTAAATGTTATAATATCAAAGTTAATGTTGTGATTTATTTGTGTACGGTCATGCCAGAATAGTTGGAAAAAAACCTAACTAATTGTAAATTTATTGTATGTGTTTTCGTATATTTTTATACAATATATACAATTGAACAAAGTCCAATTTGATCTTAAGTTATATTCATCAAATGTTCAATGCTTTGTTTATGAACTCTGTAGCTGTTAATGCCATCCTTTTCTGCATTTCTTCTAACATGTTACTTTTTGACTTTTCTCTTGTTTTTAATAAATATTTTCCTTTTGGTAATTATTATTTGTGTGTAAAAGTGATATTCAAAATGAACAACATTTGTAGGTTTAATGCCTAGCTCAATTTGGGTTAATTTTAACGTAGAAATGCATTGTTTCCCCACATGGCTGCACTCTGCGAGTTTATTTTCTGCCAGCAGGAGGCGCTAAGAGCGGGAGAGGTAGGTTTCTCCGGTAAAGGCTGCAGAGCGATGCTGAGCTCACAAACGCTGCCTTATCAAGCACATGCGAAATGATATCGAACAATTTCTAAATACAGTAGTTTTCCTTCTGAAATACAGTGATAAAAAAAACACCCGCTCTGTTTTTTAAACCCTGCAATATAGTCATTTTAAACCATAAAAAAGGCAACCCAGCATGCTGGGTTAAATATGATAACCCAACTGGTTGGGTTAAAACAACCCAGCGCTGGGTTCGTCCCTTTTTGACCCAGCGCTGGGTTGTCAAAATAACCCAAATTGGGTTGTTTTCAACCCAGCAGTTTTTAGAGTGCAATATTAAATCAGGGTGCAAAATGATGTTGAATCAACATCAGAGTTCGATGTTGATTCAATGACTAAATGTTGACAACGGGATGTTGATTCAGCATAGTTTCAATGACTGTTTGCTATCTGGGTGTGGATTAGTGATGGGAAGTTCGATTCTTTTCCGCGAACCGGTTCTTTCGGACGGTTTGATTCAATAAACCGGTTGAAAAAAAAACAGTTCACCGGATACATAATCCATTGCGATGTATTTGTTATTAAATGAACTTACGTTTCATCAGATTGCCCTTCATTCAAGCCCTCGGTTTACCCGCACTCATTACATTAGCACAAAATCAGTTCAGAATCAATCACCAAAAGAATCAGTTCGGTTCAGACGCGCTGTGAGTCAGTCGGCTTCATGCTGAATCACGCATGCGCAGTATCATCAGCTCCTCGGTTCTCGAATCGGACGCGTCCGAAAGAAACGGTTTTTGGTTCAGTTTACTGATGATCTGAAAACTGATACAACCGGTTCTTGACTCGAGAACGAGAATCGCTCAAAACCCGGGTAGGAAAATCTGACAGGGTAGGATAAAATGTCAGGACACCGGCACATGCTGCAGTTCAGTATCATCAGCTGCTCTACTCGTGTTCATGTTCTGTTTACTACAAACTCAGTTTGTGAATCTGTCATCATTAACTATAAATACAGAACAGATATTTCATAAATCATCCCTTATTCATATTAAACATGGAGTCTTTAGAGTCTTAATTATTGTCCAACTTCCCTGAAAACCCCTTTGGCCCATACATAATCTACAATATACAGATTAGAAACATGTAGCCCCTATCTTAAAAAAAAAACGTATATATATATATTTATAGTTTTATCACACTTTCCGATGTTTAACAAAATACTTGAAAAATTACACGCATGCGCAGTATCATCAGTTCATCGGTTCTCAAATCGGACGCCTCCGAAAGAAACGGTTTTCGGTTCAGTGTACTGGTGATCCGAAAACCGATGCAACCGACTACCAAAGACAGCAGCAGCAACCAACAGATGCTGCACAGCTCAGCAAGACCAGAACTGACCAAACAAGCAATGCAACTTTATGATGCAAGTTCTCCAAGACAACAAGAAATTCATAATGCCATCATTAAGGATCTCCTCATTGGCTGCACTTTACCTCTGTCGAATGTGGGGGAGAGGCATTAAATAACTGAAATGTCATCTTTAACTGGAGGACAATATAGTGTGATACAATAATAAAATAGGTTCATTTGTATTTTCATGCACTTGTAATACAATAAAACCTTTGAAACCTTTTTTGATAGGAAACTAGTTCTGTTGACATAAAATAAAAATGTTCAATGGCAATGATTAGATGTAACAGTGGTATTTTTTTTATTACATTTTTATATTGCCATTGTTTTAATGGGTTGAAAGGTTAAAATATTAATAGAATGTAAAAATTTACAATACCAATTTATAATCTTTTTTAATTTAATTACTTTCTGGACTCGGGCGGACTCGACTCGGACTCGGCCTTTAAGAACTCGGACTTGAGTCCAACTCGACCCCTTTTGGACTCGGACTCGGACTTGGACTCGATGTTTGTGGACTTGGTCTTGACTCGTACTCGACAAAGGTGGACTCGGACCCAACTCTACTGTGATCCACTATGGCACACAACACTTTCCGTTTATTTAGATTATAAATATTCAAATATGGAAAGACGCACACACTCGAGAGCCAATGAGCCAATTTGTCCTTATATGGCGCTGAGCGCAGCGAGTCTGTTTTTAATGTAAAAGATTGTTCGCGGGTAAATCGTCTTATGAAAGAACAGACATATCAGCAAGGACAAGATTTCAGTGAGCTATTTGTTACATTTAGATCTTTTCCTCACATAAACTTATTGTATGTCTTCAAAAGACTTGCAATGACACATCACGAAATTATGGACGATCTTTCTGGAGCTTATCAACGGTCGCACTGAGGCTCGTTAGTCTCACAATACCTTAATACACAAAAAACAACAACATTATAATAAAATGAATTAAGTCTTTACTAATTATACATTATATACATAATAAGACAGATACTGGGTTTTGTAGCACACATTAAACGCACTACCAGCTGTCTTATTAAATCCTCTGGCTCCCTCTAGTGATTATTATGAAGTAATTTTACATTTCTAAAACTAGCCTAAACATTACATTTCTTAATATCATTCAAATTAGTTTTATGGACTTGTATTGTGTGGTAGTTGATACAGAACAAACATGTATTTTCTTTTGTTCTGGTTCAATTAATTATAAATGACACTGATTTACTTGCCTCCTGCATGTTCAAAAACAAAGAATGAATCTGGAGGAATGAAACTTTGTCCCAATATTTGATAATTGTATAGAGGCATTATTTTAATGAAGATGTTGTTATGCTCAAAGTCAAAGTGAAGGGAAGGAAGCAGAAAAACTTATGTTCGACTGTCATCAGTGATGCTGAAGTTTGTCTGAGTGCTGCTGTCCATGGTGCTGAATCCACAAATATACCATATTACTACTAGTGTTATGCATAAAGCATATAAAAAATATATAGATTAATAAATAGACGTCGATGTTTCTTGCCGCTAATAAAAATATATTTTTGTCTCTCCAGGAGTGCCTTGTTGTATACTGTATGAAGCACAGTGAACTAATATCGACAGTTGTCCTCTAGTGGGAGATAAAAAAATAAAAATAAAATTGCTCAGGCCGATCTGAACTGCTCGAATGTCATTTGACTTGATATTCTCCAAGTTGGGGTAACTGCAGACCGGAGATCTCCAAAATATAGCATGAACTCTAAAATTGGGAAGAACCTCCAAAATGGGGCGGGGTCTCCTTTTGCAAAGACTTTCACCATGGGCTGTGGCTTCAGCCAATTGTTACTGTTTCAACTGTTACTTTAATTTATAAACCTTTATAAATTAAACATTGATTCTAGTTCACCTAAAATAAAATATGCTATGTAATAAACATTCTCCATGAGAGCAGAGGCCAAAGCTTGTGTCCAGTGGTGTTTGAACCCAAGTCTGAACCTCTGCTTCATGTAAGCTGTAAACAGAATCACTCAGGAGTCGTCCCAGTGAAGGGGAAAGATTTCACTCTATCACTTTATTCCAAGCAATGGGGTCATGAATGGGGTAATGAAATTCGCAGGCTAGGAGGGGGTAGTGATGCCGGGTATAACTAAAAAGGTGCCATTGTCTGGTGAGTCTCATTTCGCATAATCTTATTAACTGTTTAAATCCTGAACTACAACTATCTTTACCACACTATCCAGCGCCAGTCCTGCCATTCAGTCAATTTCACTGGTTAAGGTAAGGTGTGGGGTAGGTTTAGGGGTGTTTAAGTGTTTTTTGTTGCATAGTTTAGGAAACACTTTAACTGATACAACCAATAAAAACTTCAGAATCAGCTGTGGGCCGGAGTTTAAACTGAAGTGGATTGGTGGAAAGATTGTGCATGCGTGTCATGCGCCTGTCTCTCAATGGGAGAAAGCCTATTTTGGGGCTCCCACCCCGTTTTGGATTTTCTGCCCCTATTTGGAGATCTCCAGGCTGCAGTTATACCGTTCTCATACTGTAACATGAAGCCTGTATGATCTCTCAGTATCAGACACTGTATCCTCCAGTAGGTGGGGCTCTTTCAGTGTGATTAATGTGATATTCAGTCAATGGTGATGGAGGGAGGAGCCAGTAAAGCTGTTCATTACTGATAAAGAGCTGAATAAAGAGGAAGTAACTAAAGCAGACAGATGTAGAGACAGAGAGATTCACACAGAGATCATTCACAAGAAAGAAGACTGAACTCAAGTCACAATGAAGATCCTCCTCATCTTCTTCACTTTCTACCTGATCTCAGGTCAGAGCTTTTCTCTTTCATCACTGCAGTAATGATGCTGTTTTCTGTTCATCAGCTTTCTGATCACAGTTTTAATCTGATTGACAGCTGCAGAAAAAGACATTGATGTGTCTGGATATTCTGGAGGAAGTGTTCTTGTTGATTCTGGGAAACTTTGGTACAGCGACTCGGCTAAATACATGTATAAGTTACCCGAGTGGAGAACAATAATAAATGATAAGAAACATGATAAATGGATTAATGAAGGTAGATTTGCGCTGTTTCAAAACGATGAGGGAATCCTCATGATCTACATCAGAGATTTAAATCAACGAGATGCTGGAGATTATTGGATTAGGTATCATGGCCAGTGGTCCATTGATATGACTTTGAATGTGACAGACGGTCAGTTTTCAGATCAGCGTCTATGTGTAGCAAAGCCACTAATCATTTCAAAGGTTTTATATATAAATAAAATATATTCCTTTATGTATTTGATAGATTCATGTTGTAACATGTCAAAGAGTGTGACTGTGAATATTGGAGAAACTGCCAATTTCAGCTGTGAATATTCATTCAATCATATACATTATCCTGAGATCATATTCAAAGAAGGAAAAGACTCCATTGAGACGATTTACAGCAGATGGAAGAAGAAAGAAAGATTCAGTATTTCTGATGACAAACATAAAAACCTCTTCACTGTGAGAATCACTGGTGTGAGACCAGATGATGGAGGAGTTTATTTGTGTGGAGTTTGGATCGACAGACACTTGTACAGTTACTCCATTATTAATACTGTTCATCTACATATTATTGGTGAGTAATACAAGCTTTCAATCAGATCAGTTTTTCAATGCTTAGATTCATATTTTTGTGTAGTTTTCTCACATCACAAATAAAACTTTAAATGTTGACAGATTCATGTTGTGGAGCATCAGAGACAGTGAGAGTAAATATTGGAGAAACTGCTGCTTTCAGCTGTGAATATTCAAAGGATCAAAAGTCTCTTAGAAAGATCATATTCAAAAAAAGAAATAACATCATTGATGAGATGATCTCCACTGATGACAAATGGTATCAGAAAGAAAGATTGAGCATCTATGATAACAGACAAAACCGCTTGAGTGTGAGAATCACTGCTGTGACACCAGATGATGGAGGAGTTTATTTGTGTGGAGTTTGGATCAACAGACACTCGTACAGTTACTCCATTATTACTACTGTTCATCTACGTATTATTAGTGAGTAAAACTAAACCGAATCAAGATTTTTACAGTCTGTGTTTGTGTCAGATTTGATTATAACTAGAAGTGCTATTTGTGATAAACAGCTAAAGTGGGCGTGTCTAGTGTGAGCAGCTACTCTGGAGGTCGTCTGATGATCAAGTGTGAACATCCTCAATACAAAACCAAACCAAAATACATCTGTAAAGAATCAGACAGATGCTCAGAGAGGAAGAGTCCAGGAGTTCAGGATGAATGGATAGAGAATGGAGATGTTTCTTTATATGACGACACCAGAGCAGGAGTCTTGATGGTGTTTTTTAGAGAGCTGAAAGCTGCAGATGCAGGAACATACAGGTGTGGAGTGAAAGTATCTCGCTATACTGAGAGATTCACTGAACTACAGCTGAGCGTCAGACACGGTGAGGAACAGAGAATACTTTATATTGTATATGTGAATTATTTGTTCAGTTTCTATGTAAGGTTTTTTTGCTTTGTAGATGCAAAATATCCAAAGAGAGTGACAGAATCTGTGTATCTCGGTGGAGAAGTCATCATCACCTGTCAGATCCCAGAGAAACATAAAGTTCATGTCTGTAAAGAGGATGATAATCACATCTGCCAGAACATCAGCTCATCTAAAGTGACAGAAATGAGTGGTTCATCAGAGAGAAATGAAGAGAGAGTTGTTACAGTGAGCATCAGTAATGTGAGTGTGAGAGATGCTGGAGTTTACTGGTGTGGAGCAGAAACCAGAGACACAGATCTGACTTTCACCTCCCTGAACACTCAAATTCAGCTCAACCTCATCAGTGAGTCCATTCAGATGATTTCACTGCAGTAAACACTGTTCACAATCATGTGCACAGGAAAATCTCCATTGTTAAGTTAACACTCTGAGTGTAAAGTCTGTGGACTCATATAAACTCTGAAGCAGTGTTAAAAGTAAAACACTGAAGCAGAGTTGAAGTTAATGAGATAATTAAGAAGTTAATTGAGTGATGATTGACCATTATTGAAGACACCTGATGTTAACAAGCAGAATCACCAAACAAGAAAATCACAATTTGTGTGTCACCATTATAGTGGTCAGTGTTTGCTTTAGTTGGGATCTTGAACCTTCAGACGTTTACTTTAGACTTTGTATTGCTGTTGTAACACAATTATAACATACAGACCAGAGCAAAGGTAATCATGTGTGCTATTGATTGTGGTTTGAACTAATTATCATGTAGTGATCTGAATGAGTGAGTTCAGGTTTCATTAATGTATACATAAATTAAGTTGGAAAAACAAAGTTAGCAATTCATCATTTTTGGCACAATATGACATGTTTTTAAAAGTTAGTTCTACATAAAGAAACACAGACATCAGGAATCAGCGTGAGCATCACAACAACGGTGACCATCAAAAAAGCATGTAGCCAATAAAAACTCATCCATGGCTCCCATCATGCATTGCGGCATGAATAAATTATGAGCTGAACTGTCTTTTTAACTTTTTATTCTAACTATATTTTATTTTGCTGTTTTTATGTGAATTTTTTGTATCTAGTTTTTTGATGTTCAGAGTAGATCTGTTTATCTGAATATGCTGTTTGTCACCGTTGTTGAGATTCATACGCTGATTCTTGTTATCTGTGTGTGCCTAAAATAAAGACTCTTTAATTAAAAAAAAAAAAAAAAAAACACTTGCAAGAGATGGCTACAAAATGAATAGAAAATGCAGACGCTTTCATTGTGGAATCAAAGCTGTTACAATCAATAATGGAAGTTTTATTTAGAGAAAACACTGTAAATTAGTTTAGTAACTCAGGTCAAACAACGATTACATTAAAACGTAATCATCACCACCTAATGACTGTTGCTCTTGATTTCCAAAACAAATTTTAAAGCAAACATTGACCACTATAATGGTGACACACAAATTGTGATTTTCTCGTTTGGTGATTCTGCTTGTTAACATCAGGTGTCTTCAATAATGCTTAATCATAACTCAATTAACTTCTTAATTATCTCATTAACTTCAACTCTGCTTCAGTGTTTTACTTTTAACACTGCTTCAGTGTTTATATGAGTCCACAGACTTTACACTCAGAGTGTTAAATTAACACTGGAGATTTTGCTGTGTGTGTTAAATGTCTGTGTGTGATTGTTTTAGTGCCTCCAGTAGTGAGACGTGAAGGAGACTCTACAACTGGTCCCTTTATGACAGAGATCACAGGTCCGCAATTTTTTCTATAAAATGTACTTATACCCCATACATTTTAAAACAGGTGTTTATCTTGGAATAGAAAAAGAGTAAGAACATCATACCTTTTAATAATTGTGTAGATTTTATTTAATTAATCTCTGGATTGTGTGTTTTTTATTCTCAGATTTCTCCAGGATCATCATTATTATCATCATTATTAGTGTGTGTGTGATTCTGCTGCTGATCGCTGGATTCACTCTGACTGTCTGCAAGAGACGAGGTGACGCTCACACACAGATACCCACAATCCCCTCTGATGGGCTCCTGTACACTGCTGTCAGCTTCCAGATGCATGAAGAGTCTCTCAGTGAAGCTACAGTCAGATTCAGTAAGAGTGAGATTCACTCTGATTACACTTCTGTCAGTCACCGCATGAGACTCAACTAACTCACTTTTAACAGTTTTTTTTTTTCTTTTTTTTTTAAATTTTAAATTGTTTACATTCACATTTCATTGATAAAAATAGCCTCATAATTTAATGTTGAAACATTTGTTTTTATTGATCGGAGTAGATGTGTTCAGTTCAGTGAATCATGAGAAAGTTTAAAGTTTCCGCTGCTGCTCATGTTGCTTCTTTCACGTGTTTAAAATAGTTTGTCATCTCAGTTTATCTGAGGGTGTGGTGAAAACAGGAAATAAAAGCCCTGAGTGACACTTCTAGAAGATACTATAAAGTTTCCGTTCAACATCTAGAGACAGCAGCTTTTGTTAAAGTTAAAGCTCTTAGTAGCAGAACTTACCAGACTTTCATGATGAGACACATGAAGTTTGAGAATCATCATTTGTACTCTGTTCAAAGCAGTTAAAATGGCTTGTTTTCATCTCTTTGCATATACTGACGATATTTGACCTGCTTTAGATTTGTAAATACAAAATAGTTACACAAAGATTATAGGGAAGACATTGACAGCATTATTAGCAATTCACAGGGAGTGAATCTAGTTTACATACTGCCAGATCCCAGATAAAAATCTAGAAATACAGTACAAGAATATAATTATCTGATTATTGTCTTGAAAGACCGTGAGAAAGATGAATAATTTGTGCAAAGCAAAAAGCCTGAAATATATAATTTCATGGTTTTCTTTTTTTTTTTTTCTTTTTCTTGTTTTAATATAATGTCCAGGACAGATTTAAATATCCACACATAAACTACCAAAACAATCAGGTAATTAAACTTATTGACAGTATTAATTAACTTTTTTTTTATTTTTCCATATTATTTCCATAATCGAAGACTTTGAAATGACATTATAATCTGATTTTGTGTTAAAGTATTTCTTAAACATTAGAGGGGTTTTTGTGTGTGTGTGTGTGTGTGTTTGTGTGTCCATGAGTGTTTGCGTGATGAACAGGCTGTTTTTCTGTCCAACTCAAAGCCACAGAAAACAGTTTGTCAGTTGAGGGTCTAAGTTTAGTTTGACTGTGAACATCACACAGACAGTGAACAGTCTGTGAAGGTTATTCAGGAAACCCACAGTGAGACACACAAGTCACAGAAGACGATTGTTGTGAGCAGGAGACAATCAAGAAGAGCTGCTCATTCAGTGATCCAGCTTCAGCATTTACTAAAAGTGATCAATTGAGAAAAAAAGACTTAATGTTTACAATCAACAGACTGTCCATGTGTAATTTGACTGTTACTTTTATAGTTAGAAAAAAATGAGTCTACAAATCACAGAATGCATATACAATGCTTTACATGTTATTCATATGTACTGTTTCCAGGTTTACTGTAACTAGCTTGTAAATGTCTCAGTGTTTTGTATTTGCAGGATTGTTAAACACTGGGATCATGCTACCTTGTGGTTTTATTTAGCATTTAGGACACAAATGATCCACTCCATACAAAGAAATATAGTGTGTGTAATATATGACAAATGGCTTTATATATATATATATATATATATATATATATATATATATATATATATATATATATATATATATATATATATATATATATATATATATCAGCTTTTCCTCCAAAAGGTTTTATTCTGGTCATCTGTAATAGCTTCTGTTGGCCAACATCAAAGGGATGCACATGATCAAAAATGTTTATAGTGTGTTAGATAATTTGTACTTATCAGCAGATGTTTCACCTAAAGTAATAAGTTATATTTGTATTTCTGTTTGATCTTGTTTATCTAAATATTCAAATATCAAACTGTAACAACACACACAAGAACCAATAAGGTTTAAGTGCAGTTTTGAGTTTTACATTTTTTTTAAGAAATTCAATTCAAAATATCTTTATTGTCATGCCAAATTGTATATTGCATGAAAAATCAAAGAACCATTAAATAAAAGTTAATTGCATGATGAACAGGTGTAGAAAAACAATAGTACAGAAATAGTGATGTGTATTTACAAATGAGTGTACAAGCGTTTGAGTTAATGTCTTTTTGTTTATGTGTGTGTGTACATGGGAGAAGTTCTGTTGACTTTTCCTCTTAATACGGCAGGCCTTAATGTACCTTGCCACTAGTATTTCACCAAGAAATATATATATTATATAGTGTGTGTGTGTGTGTGTGTGTGTTTAGATGTAATGAGATGAAATGCTTAAGCCATGAAATCCGAACTAAGTATAGTGTTAACTATGAAGTTAAATAAACAGAAGAGCATGTCAAAACCATGATCCACATAACAGACTATAAACCTAACAATAAGATATTTGGGCTATTGTAAGCCTATATGTAGTGATGGCAAGATGAAGCCTCGTGAAGCTTTAAGCTTTCCAGCAAAGAGATTCACAAAATGATTAATTTTTGGAGGCTTAATTTGCTCACAATACCACCTGGTGGCCAAAGTGTGAACAATATGCAGATATATTACAGACAGAGGTGGTTAGTCCAGGGCTAAGAAATAAAAGTGCTGCCATATGTTTATTCCACACATGAACTTAGCAGCTGATTTCACCAGAGGAACCAAGTCATTCCTTTCAAGTCACAAATGAGTTTCAAGTCAAATCCCAAGTCCTCAAAGAGTTAAAGTTAATGAGATAATTAAGAGACTAATTCAATGATGATTGTGCATTAGTGATGAACACCTTCTGTTATTGTAAGTTACAGAAGATCAGATGTTGATGTTTTATTTGGCTAAAATGAAGCCATCATCATGGAGATCAGTGTTTGATTTAGTTGTGCTAGATCTTTCTCTGTAGCTTTATATGTGGTGTTGTAGAAAAGAGAGATCAGTGATCTACAATAAACATACAGGCACAATGAGCTGGTGTAATAATATTCAAAATATTTATTTTTCTTTAGCTTAGATTTTAAATAATCATACCAGTGAAACTACAACACGCAAAAAAGTACAATGTTAATATTTACATGGAATAAATTGTAAATCTGTGTAACACATTCAGAATTTTGACCCCCAGTGATTTTTAAACACACACAGCTATCAGGAACCAGCATATGAATCTCTACAATGGTGAAAATCAACAAAATGCATCATACATGAGTAATACATGAAAAACTACCATAATGCATAATGCACTGCAGGGTGAATAATTATTTGTCACTACTGTTGAGAATCATATGACAAATGTCCATAGCTAAATGCCAAATTCTCATAAAACCTTTTTTTTTTACATTGAAGTATTTTGTGGTAATGTATAGTAAGATATCACTTTTTTTAGAGAAAAATGTAGAAATTCAAATCAAGATCATAGAGTCATCAAAAGCATAAATTACCTGTTAGATCAAGATTTGTTTCTGCATCACACAATTGTTTGCTGTGAAATAGTAATGCATTTGCTCAGATGCAGATTTTTCAAAGCTGTTAAAAGGCTCAAGAGCACAACTGAAGCAAATACTGACCACAATTATGGTGACAAAGTTGTTTTTTTTTTTTTTTTTTTTTTTTTTCTTCCAATTGATTTCATTCAAGGTTGTGCTTAAAGTCATTTGTAGTTAGTGAAGGAAAGATGAAACCTCATGAAGCTTTAAGCTTTTCAGCCGATTGGTTCACAAAAGGGTTAATTTCTCGAAGCTTCATTTGCTCACAATACCACCTGGTGGCCAACAAGTGTAATATATTACACATGCCGATATATTACATACAGAGGTCTAAAGTCCAGGGGTCAGAGAGTAAAAGTCCTGCCATATGTTATTCCACCCATGAACTCAGCAGCTGATTTCACCAGAGGAGGATCAAAGTCATTTCTTCCAAGTCACAAACGAGTCTCAAGTTAAAACCCTAAAAGAGTTAAAGTTATTGAGATAATTAAGTGACTAATTAAATGATGATTGTGCTTTATTGATAAACACCTGCTGTTATTGATAATTACAGAAGATCAGATTATTTATTGGTTAAAATGATGCCACCATCATGGAGATCAGTGTTTTATTTAGTTGGGCTCTTGACCCTTTTAAGAATTAAAAAGGAAAATTGCTTTTAAGCACTTGCAGTTGTGTTTCATAGTTAACATTAACACAGTGTTGAATTAAAAGCTTGAAATACCAAACTAAATTTCCCTTTTTTGATGATTGGAGTTTTTACTATGGTGTTACCCAGCATGCACTTCAGCATGAAGCATTTTGTTGATTGTCACCATTGTTGAGATTCATATTCATAAAGAGAGACATCAACAATCAGCATGTGTACCTCAACAACGTGACAATCAAAAGGTTAATGATACAATGCATGCTGGGTACCAGCACAGGATAAAATTAATCCATGACTCCCAGCATACATTGCAGCATGAATAAATTATGCCCCTGAATTGTTCAGTTATTTTCTTGAATTCTTATGTTTTAGTAGCATGTTTTGTGAAGTTCAGAACTTATCTGTTTATTTATTTTGTGGATTGTCACCATTGTTGTGATTCATACGCTGATTCTTGATGTTTCTGTCTTTATTTTTCTGCTAAGGTTTTTTTTTTAATGAGTTAAATTTTCTTAACAGTCTCTCATAACTTAAGGCTCAGCTGTGTTTCTTATTTTGCTGTAGTATCAATGTTCAATAAGAGAAGGAACACGGGATTGGTTCAGAAATAATAGTGTTTGTCCTTGACAATCTATAAACAACTATACCAGATTTGTTTCTTCTGTTATATATATATATATATATATATATATATATATATATATATATATATATATATATATATATATATATATATATATATATATATATATATATTGCTATAACAAGTTCCAAAGATGCATTTTCACAGCATGTAAAAAAACTTGTTGAAAAGTCACGTTCAAGAGCTCAACTAAAGTAAACACTGATCTCCATCATGGTGATGAAAAAAAATAAACACACCTAAACATATTTAACTCTCAATAAGATATTTTGTAGACATCAGACATAAATAAAGTCAGTCTGGTTAGTAATGTGAATCTGGTGAAGCTGTTTTAGTAGTTGTTTAATCAGATCTTGAGAGATTTGATGTATTCTTTTATTCAGTTGATTTCATCTAAGGCTGTGGCTGAAGTCATTTGTAGATCTTGTGTATCTCTTTCCTTTAGTGATTCTGTTTATTAATAGCAGGTGTTTATCACTAATGCTCAATCATCAATTAATCACAGAATTATCTCATTAACTTCACTGATTCAGTGTTACTCTAACACTCTGTAGTGTGCACACATTATAAGTGTTCACTTAAAACTGAGGATTTTGTTGTGGGGTTTAAAGGGTTAAAGATTTAAGATGAAGAAATAACAGCATGCAACATAATTTAACAGTAATAAACTGTAATTAATTTACAGGAAACAAACTGTAGAAAAACAGTTATTTACTGGCACCCCTGCTGCCAGGAAATTACTGTTATTTAACGGCAACACATTTTACAGTGTTTGGAGCTTGAATGCACTGGTTTAACTGACAGTCGCGCTAAGGCTTTTATAAACGTACTTACAAATACAAACAACAATATGTCTAAGATGAACAAATTATCATGCATTATATTATTATATCAAACAGCATATTTCAGACAATGTCAAACGATTTGTACATTTTCTGATGGAAATTGGTGATTATTGTGTGCTCTTGGAAAACTTGCCTGACACATAATGTGAGGATAATGTAAGAAAACTCACATGAGACCGTGAACACAAAAAAACCTTAATGTTACAATTGTGTAACTAAACAATATATGTTGAACATGATATGCTAGACATTATGTAATATTGCTATACATTAAAGTATTATTGTTGTTAAATAATATATATTATCCATAATATTGTTTCATTAAAATAACCTTCATGTAGTTGTATTGTATTTTAGTTGATACAAATGATACATGTAATTTTTATTATGGTTGGAGGAGTTGTAAATGTTACTTTAATTTAACCACTTCCCATATGGTTGAAATAAGTCCATATGAAATAATTAATCTGGGGCCAAATATTTTGATAATTGCATGGAGTGCAGATGTTTATGACCACAGTCAAAGTGAAGGAAAGAAGCAGATAAACTCAAGTTCAACTGCCATCAATGATGCTGAGGTTTGTCTGATAGTCACTGTCCATGGTGCTGAATCCACCTCAAATTGCAATCCTTTCTTTTTTTCTTTTCTTTTCTTTCAATGCATACACTGTGCAAACAAATCCTATATGATATCTCACTATCAGACACTGTATCCTCCACTAGGTGGCGCTCTTTCAGTGTGATTAATGTGATATTCAGTCAATGGTGATGGAGGGAGGAGCCAGTAAAGCTGTTCATTACTGATGAAGAGCTGAATAAAGAGGAAGTAACTAAAGCAGACAGATGTATAGACAGAGTGATTCACACAGAGATCATTCAGCAGAAAGAAGACTGAACTCAAGTCACAATGAAGATCCTCCTCATCTTCTTCACTTTCTACCTGATCTCAGGTCAGAGCTTTTCTCTTTCATCACTGCAGTAATGATGCTGTTTTCTGTTCAGCAGCTTTCTGATCACAGTTTTAATCTGATTGACAGCTGCAGAAAAATACTTTGATGTGTCTGGTTATTCTGGAGGAAGTGTTCTTGTTGATTCTGGGAAACTCTGGTTCAGTGACTCTGTTAAATACATGGCCAAATTACCTGAGTGGAGAGCAATGATAAATTATACGAAACATGCTCAATGGATTAATGAAGGACGGTTTACACTGTTTCGAAACAATGAGGGAAACCTCATGATCTACATCAGAGATTTAAACAAACGCGATGCTGGAAGATACGCAATTGATGTTCTTCACAATCAACGTATATATATGATTCTGAATGTAGAAGGTGAGTCATTTTTAAGATCAAAGTTTAATAAAACTAACAATTTCTAAGGTTTATTTTTTATCTTTGTAAAACATCACAGATTCATGTTGTAACGTGTCAAATATAGTGATGCTGGACACTGGAACAACTGAGACTTTCAGCTGTGTGTTTCACAGAATGATATTAATAATCCTAAAATCATATTCAAAGAAGGAAAATACTCCATTGAGACAATTTACAGCAGATGGAATAAGGAAGAAAGATTCAGTATTTCTGATGACAAACATAAAAACCTTTTCACTGTGAGCATCACTGGTGTGAGACCAGATGATGGAGGAGTTTATTTGTGTGGAGTTTGGATCAACAGACACTCGTACAGTTACTCCATTATTAATACTGTTAATCTATGTATTATTAGTAAGTGAAAAAAAATCAAATCTTGCAAAAATAAATAAATAAATACAATAACAAAAATCTGTGTTTGAAACAGATTTAATGATATGTGTGATTGACAGCTAAAGTGGGCGTGTCTAGAGTGAGCGGCTACTCTGGAGGTCGTCTGATGATCAAGTGTGAACATCCTCAATACAAAACCAAACCAAAATACATCTGTAAAGAATCAGACAGATGCTCAGAGAGGAAGAGTCCAGGAGTTCAGGATGAATGGATGGAGAATGGAGATGTTTCTTTATATGACGACACCAGAGCAGGAGTCTTGATGGTGTTTTTTAGAGAGCTGAAAGCTGCAGATGCAGGAACATACAGGTGTGGAGTGAAAGAATCTGACTATACTGAGAGCTTCACTGAGATACAGCTGAGCGTCAAACACGGTGAGGGACAGAGAATACTTTATATTGTATATGTGAATTATTTGTTCAGTTTCTATGTAAGGTTTTCTTGCTTTGTAGATGCACAATATCCAACGAGAGTGACAGGATCTGTGTATCTTGATGGAGAAGTCAACATCACCTGTCAGATCCCAGAGAAACATAAAGTTCATTTCTGTAAAGAGGATGATAATCACATCTGCCAGAACATCAGCTCATCTAAAGTGACAGAAATGAGTGGTTCATCAGAGAGAAATGAAGAGAGAGTTGTTACAGTGAGCATCAGTAATGTGAGTGTGAGAGATGCTGGAGTTTACTGGTGTGGAGCAGAAACCAGAGACACAGATCTGACTTTCATCTCCCTAAACACTCAAATTCAGCTCAACCTCATCAGTGAGTCCATTCAGATGATTTCACTGCAGTAAACACTGTTCACAATCATGTGTGTTAAATGTCTGTGTTTGATTGTTTTAGTGGCTCCAGTAGTGAGACGTGAAGGAGACTCTACAACTGGTCCCTTTATGACAGAGATCACAGGTCATCAAACATTACAGAGTTATATATTTTCTTTTATTTGCAATTATTCTATTAAATGTACTTACAACCCAAAGATGTTAAAACAGCTGTTTATGTTGGAATAGAGAAACACTAGGACCATTCATACATTTTAACAATTGTGTAGATTTTATTTAATTCATCTCGGGATTGTTTTATTTTTTTATTTTTAGATTTTTCCAGGATCATCATTATTATCATCATTATTAGTGTGTGTGTGATTCTGCTGCTGATCGCTGGATTCACTCTGACTGTACCACATGAGACTCAACTAACTATAACAGTTCACAGATCATTACATTACCAAAGAAATTTAAAAAACAGAACCTTTTTTTTTACTTATATATTGTTTACATTCACAATTCATTGATATAAAATAGCCTCATAATTTAATGTTGAAACATTTGTTTTTATTGATCGGAGTAGATGTGTTCAGTTCAGTGAATCATGAGAAAGTTTAAAGTTTCCGCTGCTGCTCATGTTGCTTCTTTCACGTGTTTAAAATAGTTTGTCATCTCAGTTTATCTGAGGGTGTGGTGAAAACAGGAAATAAAAGCCCTGAGTGACACTTCTAGAAGATACTATAAAGTTTCCGTTCAACATCTAGAGACAGCAGCTTTTGTTAAAGTTAAAGCTCTTAGTAGCAGAACTTACCAGACTTTCATGATGAGACACATGAAGTTTGAGAATCATCATTTGTACTCTGTTCAAAGCAGTTAAAATGGCTTGTTTTCATCTCTTTGCATATACTGACGATATTTGACCTGCTTTAGATTTGTAAATACAAAATAGTTACACAAAGATTATAGGGAAGACATTGACAGCATTATTAGCAATTCACAGGGAGTGAATCTAGTTTACATACTGCCAGATCCCAGATAAAAATCTAGAAATACAGTACAAGAATATAATTATCTGATTATTGTCATGAAAGACCGTGAGAAAGATGAATAGTTTGTGCAAAGCAAAAAGCCTGAAATATATAATTTCATGGTTTTCTTTTTTTTTTTACTTTTTTTTTTTATATCATGTTCAGGACAGATCTAAATATTGACATATAAACTACCAAAACAATCAGGTAATTAAATTTATTGAGAGTTTTAATTCACTTTTTCTTTTTTTTTTAAATGATTTCCATAATCGAAGACTTCGAAATGACATTATATTCTTATTTTGTGTTAAAGTTTTCTTAAACATTAGAGGTGTTTTTGTGTGTGTGTGTGTGTGTGTGTGTGTGTGTGTGTGTGTGTTTTGAGTGTTTGCGTGATGAACAGGCTGTTTTTCTGTCCAACTCAAAGCCACAGAAAACAGTTTGTCAGTTGAGGGTCTAAGTTTAGTTTGACTGTGAACATCACACAGACAGTGAACAGTCTGTGAAGGTTATTCAGGAAACCCACAGTGAGACACACAAGTCACAGAAGACGATCGTTGTGAGCAGAAGACAATCAAGAAGAGCTGCTCATTCAGTGATGCAGCTTCAGCATTTACTAAAAGTGATCAATTGAGAAAAAAAGACTTAATGTTTATAATCAACAGACTGTCCATGTGTAATTTGACTGTTACTTTTATAGTAAGAAAAAATGAGTCTACAAATCACAGAATGACTTTAAACATTTTTACATGTTATTCATATGTACTGTTACATTTTGTAATTTTATGTTAATGTCACGTAAATATGCATCTCCAGGTTTACCGTAAAAGGGTATCTTTACTTGGTTATTAAATAAACTAGCTTGTAAATGTCTCAGTGTTTTGTATTTGCAGGATTGTTAAACACTGGGATCATGCTGCCTTGTGGTTTTCTTTAGCACTTGAATTTAAACTATTTCAGTAAAAACAATTTGCACTTCTATAACCTACATGGACATAAATCCACTCCATACAAAGAAACTATGGGTGTGTAATTTATGAGAATGGTTATATATTAATACAATATACATTTCAGCTTTTCCTTCAAAAGGTTTTATTCTGGTCATCTGTAATAGCTTCTGTTGGCCTTTACAACATCATTGGGATGCACATGATCAAAACTGTTTAGAGTGTGTTAGATAATTTGTACTTATCAGATGCTAAACGCCCCCTTTGCTGAAAGCACTTACATAAATTTTATGTTATAAAAACACTTCTTCAGTAGCAGATGTGGTTCCTAAAGTAATAAGTTATATTTGTATTTCTGTATGATCTTGTTTATCTAAATATTCAAATATCGAACTTTAACAACAGACGCAAGAACCAATAAGATTTAAGTGCTTTAACATTTAATTTTAAATTTTTTTATTAAATTCAATTCAAAATATATTTATTGGCATGAAAAATTTTACACTGCATGAAAAAAAGCAAAGAACAGTTAAATAAAGTTAAATAAAAGTGAATAAAAAGTGGATTGTATGATGAACATGTGTAGAAAAACAATAGTACAGCCATATGTACAAAAAGTGGTGTGTGTTTACATATGAATGTATAAGAGTTTGAGTTCATGTGTCTTTGTTTATGTGTGTGTGTGTGTGTGTGTGTGTGTGTGTGTACATGGGAGCAGTTCTGTTGACTTTTCCCTCTTAATATGGCAGGCAGTAATGTAGCCTACCTTGCCGCTAGTAAGTTTTCATATATATATATATATATATATATATATATATATATATATATATATATATATATATATATATATATATATATATATATTATATATATATTCAATGTAAAACAAAAACAAAACACTATGCTAATGAACACTATGTAATGCATACCAGGCCAGTAGTTGGCGACTAAGACACAGCGCAAAAATGTAATCCACAAATTCATGTTTTAGTTTATTACATGGAGATGATACAGGCATCGTGTTCAAAAGCTCATGTTGTCAAGCTACCAAAACAGAGTTACTGAAGACACCTGATGTTAACAAACAGAATCATTGCAGGAGATTAATCTACATTTTGGTTACCATTACGATGGTCAGTGTTTGCTGTAGTTGGGATCTTGACCCTTAACCTTTTGAACAAAACTTTTTTTGGTTGCTGTAATAATGAGATTGCCACTAGATAAACCAACAAAGAGTAAGATCAGGTGGTGTTGTTTCTTTTGACAGCATTTGGTCTGGACTTCGGAGTTGGTTTTGTCTTACAAGCAACAGTTGTCCTATGTTTGAACAGCATGAGGTCTGGACATTTAAAAAGAAAAAAAAATATTTTAGGCACACAGACATCAAGAATCAGCCTGAGAATCTCAACAATGGTGACCATCAAAAACTTGTTGCACTGCATTCTGGGTGCCACCAATGAAAACTAATGTATGAATCCCATCATGCTGTTTGTCACCATTCTTGAGAATCATACGCTGGTTCTTGATGTCACTTAGTGCCAAAGAGAAAGTTTGCCTTCTCCGTCATATTTTTTTTTTCTTAATCAGAATTCTTAAACTCTGGATTTCACATAAAAATCCAGGTCTTTTATTGCAGAATTGCCGGTGTTGCTTTAATGAATGTCAATTTGTCTCCGAGAACAGGCTCAATTTATAATGCTCAGGCCCAAACAAAGATTGTGCTAAATTGTAACCAGGACCACCGCAATTCTCTTAGCAAGTCTAGCTGTTATAATTCAGTTACAACAGCCACACAAAATGTAACATTAAAAAGTCAAGGGTCAAGAGCCCAACTAAAGCAAACACTGACCACTATAATGGTAACCCTATAAATGTACCCTTTTTTTCCTTCAGTGATTCTGTTTGTGAACCTTAGGTGTCTTCAATAACTTTTGAACATGATGCCTGTATCATATCTATGTAAGCAACAAAAATGTGAACATGTATAGTGTTTCATGATCGCCAACTACTGGCCTGGCATGTATAACAAAGTATTATTTAGCATAGTGTTTACATATAAGTATATATATAAGTATAGCATTAAACTATGAAGTGAAGTAAACAAAAGCGAATGTCAAAACCACGAACCAGGTTAAGAGAACATAAACCTGACAATAAGATCTTTGGGCTATTGTAAGCCTATATGGGCCCTATAATACACTCAATGCAACGCAAGGCACAGCACAAGTGTTTGCTACTTTCAGTCCGGCACTGTTCGCATTTTCGCAGTTTAATTAGCAAATGCATTTGTGCTCAATTTTGCGCCCATGGGCGTGCTGGTCTAAAAAAGAAGTGTGTTCAGGTGCATTACTGGTGCAATGTTATTTTAAGAAGCTGAAAATAGACTGACCCAAAGACCAACTCAAACCTGGTCTAAAGTCTGTCACAATGTTTTTTCTTTGTTATTTAAAGAGTGTGTTAGTATAGGCGAGTCCACAACGCGCATACACTTTGCTTACTAAACACAGGGATGCACAGCAGCACACAAACCTGCCAAATATAAAAAATTAAAGGATTGCAATTCATATAAGATTGCAATATATATAGATGGCTATATGTCATAATGGATAGTCATCACATGTATCAGAATTATGCTATCTATTTGGTCGCATACAAGCAGCTCCGTTTAATCTCGGTCCAAATTCCGAAATGTAAATTGTAAATTCCTTCATGGCACGAGCGCAACTGGCTCTTAAAGGGAATGGAAGATGAGACTCTGATTGGTTTATTGCACGTCATGCCCAAAAAACACATTGCTCCTTAAGAGAATGGGGACAACCTGTTTAGACCATGTGCCTCGTCGCGCCAACCGTTTTTTTCCATCATTAAACTAGAAAGTGACGTGACATTCAGCCAAGTATGGGGATCCATAATCAGAATTCATGCTCTGCATTTAACCCATCCAAAGTGCACACAGACAGAGCAGTGAACACACACCTGGAGCAGAGGGCAGCCATTTATGCTGCGGCACCCGGGGAGCAGTTGGGGGTTCAATGACTTGCTCAAGGGCACCTAGGTCGTGGTATTGAAGGTGGAGAGAGCACTGTACATGCACTCCCCCCACCCACAATTCCTGCCGGCCCGGGACTCGAACTCACAACCCTTCGATTGCGAGTCAAACTCTCTAACCATCAGGCCACAACTTCCCTGAAAAATCTACAGTCATTATACCACAGAAATCACTTACTTTATTACAATTGGAATAAATAAAGCTTCTAAAAAAAGTGACAGGTGCAAGTATGAGGACAGAGGAAAGAGGCACGGGACAACACGCAGTCCCCACGTCAATTCATCTACACACACAGTGAATCTTCAAACGCAATAGATTAATACAATGGTGACCCCTGTTGAAAACATCACATTAACCTACACTGCACACATAATAAAGCCGAGTTACTCCCGACTCCCCCCTCTTATAATGATCGCCCTTCACACACCCTCGCCATTCATTCTCTCATAAACACAAGAATAAATTAAAACACTTCCCTCTCCCCCGGTTTAAAGAACCCAGGCGTGGGGTAAAGAGCATTTCAATACCCCGCATATTGATAGCGACTCACTGATGCGCAAATAATTATATGCAAAATGAGCATGTTTGTGGGTGCAGGTGGGACTCGACACAAAAATATCGGGAGCGGAACACACACTTGCGGGATCAGGCCATAATGGTCAGAAATTAAGCAAGAGCAGGATTAAGAAAACAGTCCTGAGCAGTGATCTTATGCAAAAAAAAAAGACTAGAAAGCAAAAGCCGAATCCCGGACATTTTGGGTGATTTAGAAATGCCGTCTGGATGTGTTTTTTTAGCTCCAAAAAGAGGATATGTCCGGTAAAAAGAGGACGTAAGTGTCAGCCTAGCATAACCTTATGAAAAAATAATACTAAAACACGCAAACATTGTGGTTGGTGTGACTGGTTCGTCAATATTGTGGCCTTACAAACTGGTAGTTTGCATTAATAATTTGGTTGGGCCGAATTTTTGTGGATGAGGGTGCCAGTGTCCTGAGGCTGGTGTTAGTTGTGTTAGTCTGATAAGTCTGTTTGTGGAGCCTCAGAACCAGCTGAATGAGGGGGCTAATTTCAGCGTTTATTTTACTCCTGCTTTTCTCCTTATTTATACTCACTAATACAAATGTGATATGTCTAAGATGAACAAATTTTCATGCAGTATATAATTATATTAAACAACATATTCTAATGTACTGAGATAATGAAATTACTCATTTCAGAAAATATCAAACGATTTATACATTTTTCTGATGGAATTTGTTGATTATTGTGCGCTTTTGGAAAACTTGCCACCACATGATGTGAGGATAACCTAAGAACACTCACATGGTCGAGACCGTGAACACAAAACATCTGGCTCCATCTAGGGGCAAATTCAAATTAATGTTACAATTCTGTAACTAAACAATATATGTTAAACATTATATACTTGACATAATATTATATTGTTATACATTATATTATTATTGTTATATAATATATATCATACATAATATTGTTTCATTAAAACAAGCTTCATTTAGTTGTATTGTATTTTAGTTGATACAGAACATACATTTATTTTCTATTGTGCTGGTTGGAGGAGTTGTAAATGTTACTTTAATTTACACACCTCCTGTATGTTTGAAATGAGTCAATATGACATAATTAATCTGGGGCCAAATATTTGATAATTGCATGGAATTATTGTGCAGAAGTGTATGACCACAGTCAAAGTGAAGGGAAGGAAGCAGATAAACTCAAGTTCAACTGCCATCAATGATGCTGAAGTTTCCCTGATAGTCGCTGTCTGTGGTGCTGAATCCACCTCAAACTGCTATCATTTTTTTATGCATAAACTGTGCAAACAAATTCAGTCGTATGTTAGTCAGATCTAGTTTGTTTGATTCTAAAAGGCTGCTAATGTTTTTTTGTTTTGTTTTTTACAACTGATGAAAGTGTCAGACACTCAAATTATTAACTGCATTTCCAGCTCCAGGAGTCTCTAGTATCTGCTCTTGATGACCTCAGTGAACAAAATGTTCAGTTTACTAATGCCCTCTAGTGGAAGATTTAAATTACACTGATCAAATATATTTAAAAGATTTGTTCACCCTATAATCAAAATTATGTCATTAATAACTCACCCTCATGTCGTTCCAAACCCGTGAGACCTCCGTTTATCTTCAGAACACAGTTTAAGATATTTTAGATTCAGTCCGAGAGCAAACAGTCCCTCCATTTAAACTGTGTGTACGGTATACTGTCCATGTCCAGAAAGGTCATAAAAACATCATCAAAGTAGTCCATGTGACATCAGAGGGTCAGTTTTTGAATTTTTTGAAGCATCGAAAATACATTTTGGTCCAAAAATAGCAAAAACTATGACTTTATTCAGCATCGTCTTCTCTTCTGCTTCTGTTGTGAGAGAGAGTTCAAAACAAAGCAAAACAAAGCATCATATCCGGTTCGCGAATGAATCATTCAATGTAATCGGATCTTCTCGAACCAGTTCACCAAATCAAACTGAATTGTTTTAAAAGGTTTACGTCTCCAATACGCATTAATCCACAAATGACTTAAAGGTCCGGTTTTACGCGCTTTTTTGAAGCTTTGATTGTGTTTACAATGTGCAATATAACATGTGTTCATGGTTCGCGTGTAAAAAAAACACAGTATTTTTCACACAGTTCACCTATCTGTATACTGCTGTTTTCACTGTCACAAAAAACGGGCTGATGACTTCCTTGGTCTATGAAGCCTCTCCTTCAGAAATACGTAAAGAGTTCTGATTGGGCCAGCGGTACCTGTGCTGTGATTTGACAGCAGCTTAGAGCAGGCTGTCCTCCTGGTAACGTGATTGGACTAGTTTTGAGAAGCAAGTGGGCAGGAGCATGTGCTGGAGATTTACTTATAATCACAGGAGCGTTTTTACTGATGAGATGCGCATGAAAATCGCATTTGTTTGTTTTTTTTCACATCCCTAACATCTAGTTAACAAAGCTAAACAGTGTTGCCCTTTGTGTAATAAGTTACAGAAACTGTTAAACGCACCAACTTAAATAATAAAATACACTTACCGGTTGTGGTCCATAAACAACGCCTTCTCCAGACAAAGAGGGAACTGCTCCATCTTTCAGGAATAATCTTTGTGCGAATCCGGCATTAAACTGATTTAGATTGAGGAAGCTGTCCTCAGCAAGCTGTCCTCAGCAAAAAATGAGCTGCACATAGTTTTACATGTGCATTATAATGGTCGGGAACCGAGTTAAACATAAATTGTAACCATTAATGTCAAAGTACAGCGTTCCTGGGAAGCCCAAACAAAGGTGATTGTACTCAGAGATGAAAAAAAAAGCGTTTCAACGACATGGCGACAAAAACAAACAGCTCTTCCTTCTTCTCCGTCGGAGCGCAACAAGGCCACGCCCCCTGTTTGTGAATTCATGTGGGCGGAGGTTAGTCAAAAAAACTGTTTTAGTGATGTCATTACTACAGGAACTACACTGAAAAAGTAATAAGTAAATTTACTTAATTTTTATTTGGCAAGTTTTTGCACAAGCATTTTTCAAGTAAATTTAACACATTTGGAAATTTCACTTACTTACTTTTTTTATTTTGGAAAAAACAGATATTCTAGACATTTCTAAATGTAAAATATTTTTTTTCAAAACAGTTTTATCAAATGAGGGTAAATAAGTCTCTCACTTCTGTCCCTTTAAACCAGTTTACAGCAAAGACAGCACGAAGGACTGGATGCACATGATAAATATTCTGCAATTAAGAAAACAGACAAAAGAATAGAGGGCTGTAGTCCAAACAGGTCGTTTTTTGTAGGCGAATTCTGTTAAATCAAATATCTCGCTTGGCATTGAACTTTGAGCTTTAGAATTTTACAGATATTATTTATACTCTAACAACAACATTACACACTAACTAAAGTTTAAAACATGGAATCACGAAGAAGGGGACCTTTAAGCTGTTAACTTGTTTAATGTGGCTGACACTCCCTCTGAGTTAAAACAAACCGATATCCCGGAGTAATTCATTTACTCAAACAGTACACTGACTGAACTGCTGTGAAGAGAGAACTGAAGATGAACACCAAGCCGAGTTAGATAATGACTCGTTCACGAGTCAAGAACCGTTTCTGTCAGACGTGTCCGATTCGAGAACTGAGGAGCTGGCGACACTTTGCATGTGTGATTCAACGTGAAGCAGACCGACACAGAGCGTCTGAACCGAACTGATTCTTTTGGTGATTGATTCTGAACTGATTCTGTGCTAATGTTATGAGCACGGGTAAACTGAAGGCTGAATGGTCCGTGTACGTTTTGATAGTTTGTTTTCCAATTTGAAATTAAATAAGCAGAAACGAGAAAACGGCCCCTTTATTCGTTTTTCGTTTTTTTGAAAAAACCGAAAAACGAGATTACGGCTTCATTATTCGTTTTTTAGTTCAGGGGCATAAAACGAATAAATGACTTCAAAATTCGTTTTCCACATGTGGGCGGTCCTAAGACGCCCCCTTCCGCCGATTGGTCAAGCAAATCTGGGCACGTGACGTCATCAGTTGTCGCTCAGGTCTGTTCAACAAAATAATAGTCCTCCAACGTTACTATGGCTACCGATTCTTAAACTGTGCAGTGCAGGTCCTGTTGGGCTTTCTTCTCTGCAACTTTACGCGTTTCACAGAAATCTTTACATCAGAAATATTAAATATTAGTCTGCCACCAGCCCGTTTTAATTAGCGGTGCGGAGTTAAATCTGTGTGATGAAGCTGCGCTAGACAGCGCCGAGCGGGAGAGGATCAATGACCAGTGTTCGGTCAGCAGTCAGAACTTGGGTACCGATGATGATGAAATACATTTTTACTGAAAATGACCACGCGAGTATGATTGACAGGACGATAGCGGAGACAATTAAAAGCGCAATATAACGTCTGTAAAAAAAAAAAAAAAAAAAATATATATATATATATATATATATATATATATATATATATATATATATATATATATATATATATATATATATATATATATAGCCTATATGTATATTAATATAAGTGACTTTGTCTTTGTTTTTAATAAAATAATTGTGAACCACAAACCGAGCCTTCGTTTTAAAGGGCGATTTCCAAATATATTTTATTTATTTGTTATAATATGGGTATTTTATGTAACCCATCGTATTAGTTTGATTATAGTAGCCTATACGCGATTTTTTTTTTAATATTGTACTATTTTACTGTTGTTTTTTAATTAACAATATATCATAACAACTTAAAAAGATCAAAATCTACAGAAGAGATTAACAAATAACATTGGTGTTGTCATAAATTAACTAATCAATGGGAAAATTTCCTCACTGGCACAACCCTATTCTTAATGTTGGCTACATGTTACAGATTTAATGTTGAGCACATAATGTTAAAGGCTTCTTAAATACCATCACATTCAGTTGGAGAGTCAAGAAGGATGTGTTAATTTATTCAATCTTTCATTAGTTGGTGACCCGGTGTGATTGTAATAGCATAAATAAAAAAACACGTAATAGACTATGTATGCGAATAGACAAAACACATCTGCTTTTCCTCTAGATCACTTTACAGTGTGATGGAAATAAACTTTTCTTAAAGCGTGTTGTATATCACCACAGTTTTATTGGCACCCTTCTATATGTGTTGTATACTGTAATAGACAATTGTCCTGCAAAATGATGAGGTTTGGTAAAAAAAAAAAAAGAAAAAAATCATTGCGAGCAAATGTCGAATTGTGTTTTGAAATTTAAATCAACAACGTAAGAGGCTTCAGGCTGTCTGATGAACTCTGTATGGACAAACACCCAGCTTTGCAGTATAGGTGGCACAGAAACAGCATCTGACCTGGCTTTAGATGTACTTTACACACCGTCTATTGCAGCTCAAAGGAGGCACTGTGAATTTACATTGCAATTTCATTCTAGGAGGCTATTAAATGTGAAGTGACAACATGAAACACTACTTTTAAGTGTGTGAATGTGTGTGTGTGTGTGTGTGTGTGTGTGCGTGTGTGTGTGTGTGTGTGTGTGTGTGTAAAAGCAAGAAGTCCAGTCCTGGCTGTATAATCAAACAATAAAACGAGAAACAATGAATGCCATCAAGAACATTTTTTATTCCACAGGAACTTGATCCAGTTCACTTGTTAAAGGATACTCCACTTTAAAATAAATTCTGTCATCATATATTTGCTCTTATGTTTTTTCAATCCTTTATAAATTTCTTTCTACTCTCAGTCCAGCCTCTCTCGTTGACCATGGTTTATCACATGAATGACTACTGTAGCCCTAATCTCATTCGAGACCACTCTTCTTGTTCCTTGTCCTCCATTTCTGACTCGTCCTCTTCCTTCCCTTGCTCCCCTTCCAACTCCTATTAGTCAAACTCGTCCTCTGGCTCTCCCTCCAACTCCTCTTACTCTGTCTGCATTGTTTGCATCCATTATCCAAAACCTATTACTTGACCTTTGGCCTATTTATGGCCACTACTAAAGTTATGATTGGTTGTTGTTAGGTAAAGCAACAACTGTCTGCACATGTGAGGAGTTAGTGTGAGGCACTGATGAATTAATGTGGCATTTTGATTGGTTGTGTTTATAAAAGGAAATCAAGAAACTTCCTGTCAGATTTTTGTGTGTTGCATAGAAAATTGTGTGTTGTGTTTTGCAAAAAGTGTTTAACGAAATTGAAAACTGAATAAAAGGCCAAACATTTGTGTATGGTTTTGCAGATTTAGTGTGTGGTTCTGGTGTCTGAGTGTCTTTAGAAATTGGTTTTAGAAATTGTGTGACACGTAATAATTTTGTGTGTAAGCAGTTGAAAAAAAAACTGTAAGCATTTTAGAATATTCCCTTGCTTTGATAATAAATTCTTTGCTGAAATGCATTAGCTTGTGGCTGATCTGATTGATCATAAATGGGCAAGCAACCACCATTTTATCTTTTTTACAAAGTGTTGTTTTCATTTAATGTTTGCATTAGGGTTATTTAAATTAGTATTTAGCTTATTTAGGTTAATTTTGTTTCTTAAATCTGAAACTTATACTTTTTTTTGCCATATTGCATGATATTTTAATATACATCACAAAAATTGAAACTTGTCATTAACAAAGCAAATTTTTTTAAAACCTGTTCTTTATTGCAATACTATTAAAAAACTTGAACCTTAAGTAATTACTGTGATATGAAATGTTGATACTTGCACATGCCTATTACATAATTCACACTTAAACTTTGTTTTACCTGGAATCCGGTGAGCATACCAGGACTGCACCACACGGTCAAGACCAACCGTAGTAACCTGACAAGATAGTGCAGACACGCAATAACGTTTCAGGTCATCTTCCATGTCCAGTTCCTCCTGGTTCACTAATTGCATCAGTGCCCCTTTCACTGGATAATTCACTCTGTTATTTACTTCAGGCCATATTCTTTCAATTGTGTGATTCTTTTTATTTAAAAGGAAAAAAAGGAAAACAATTAGACTAGCACAACAGCTACATACAGTTAAGGAAGTTAGTTTATTACATACAATCTTGGACCTCTAGAGCAGTGGATCTTAAATCTGGTTGCTTTAAGGAGGTATTTCTACCTGATTCTACATAGAAATTCTAATGTCGTCGTTGTGACCTACTTCAATCAGTTCGTTGAAACATAAAACAGGGAAAAGCCGTTATAACCTAATTGAGTTACATTGACTTAACATACAATTTCCATTAATGCTTGCTCAGGATGGACACATTCGACACATGTGCACCTGCTCATGAGTTCAATCAAAGTGAAAATCGCAATTGACAGCAATACTCTTCAGCACAATGGTAACCACAAAATTTTATGACAGAAAAAATTGACAGAGTTGACACCCAATTAGATGTACAGTATCTGGAGTTGACCCTTTTCATTAACCATTTATGACAGTTAATGTGTCTGTCTCCCTTTTGCTATTTTGTAGTTCAAGAACGTTTCCTCTAAAAATTGTAATGTTGAAATCTTTGGATGTAAATTATTCTACAGCGCATTCAGGAAAATCTAACACTTTTGGCAAATATTATTTCATGATAGGCCCTGTTAATTATCACAGTAAATCTTACAGAGTACAGGCATATGTAATTGAATCAATCGACTGCCAATGTAAATGCCACAGGCCGTGACTGTGTCAGAGTCAAGAATGCCTCTGATTTTGTAAATTACCTTCTATCATCTGTTAAAAGTCCCTTTCCTTATCAAATTACTGAAATTATGTTGATAAGATACATATTCTTTTGTCTAATTATTATTATTCTTATTATTATTAGAAAAGGGGGTTCCTAATGTTTTGGCTCATGGAGGATGCCAAAAGAGAGTGTCTGTGGATCTTTTGCCAAATGCAGTGGAGGCTGCAGGCAGGTATGACCGTGAAGCAAGATCTTCATTGACACCAGTTTCAACTTTTGGGCAGAATCCATTTCAGTCAACCGAGGACCAGGTTGCTGTGGAGAGGCAGTTCTCTATGCAGTGTCCTGACATTGCGTCTCTTTTTGAACGATGAGGGGGTGGTGTTGGCGCAGTGGATAAGACACATGCCTTGGGTGTGAGAGACCCGGGCCGGGTTTGAATCCACTGTGAGACACCAATGTGTCCCTGAGCAAGACACTTAACCCCTAGTTGCTCCAGAGGCATGCGACCTCTGACATATATAGCAATTGTAAGTCGCTTTGAATAAAAGCGTCAGCTAAATGAATAAATGTAAATGTAAATGAACGTGTTGTCAATTTCCAACAAGAAGAGTTCCAAAATGCTTTGAAAATACTAATTGATCTTGTTCGAATTCATGCTTAAGAAAGAAATTCATAAAGGATTGAAAAAAACATGAGAGTGAGTATATGATGACAGAATTTATTTTAAAGTGGAGTATCCTTTAACAAGTGAACTGGATCAAGTTCCTGTGGAATAAAAAATGTTCTTGATGGCATTCATTGTTTCTCATTTTATTGTTTGATTATACAGCCAGGACTGGACTTCTTGCTTTTACACACACACACACACACACACATATATATATATATATTTTTCATGGTATAATTATGTAATCTGCTTATTGTGAGCCTAAATGAGTAAATTGGTATTTAAACATTATCAGGGTTACTTGCCACCAACTGCTGGTGTTATATATATATATATATATATATATATATATATATATATATATATATATATATATATTAAAAGTAGTGTTTCATGTTGTCACTTCACATTTAATAGCCTCCTAGAATGAAATTGCAATGTAAATTCACAGTGCCTCCTTTGAGCTGCAATAGACGGTGTGTAAAGTACATCTAAAGCCAGGTCAGATGCTGTTTCTGTGCCACCTATACTGCAAAGCTGGGTGTTTGTCCATACAGAGTTCATCAGACAGCCTGAAGCCTCTTACGTTGTTGATTTAAATTTCAAAACACAATTCGACATTTGCTCGCAATGTTTTTTTTTTTTTTTTTTTTTTTTACCAAACCTCATCATTTTGCAGGACAATTGTCTATTACATTATACAACACATATAGAAGGGTGCCAATAAAGCTGTGGTGATATACAACACGCTTTAAGAAAAGTTTATTTCCATCACACTGTAAAGTGATCTAGAGGAAAAGCAGATGTGTTTTGCCTATTTTGCCTTATGACAACACCAATGTTATTTGTTAATCTCTTCTGCAGATTTTGATCTTTTTAAGTTGTTATGATATATTGTTAATTAAAAAACAACAGTAAAATAGTACAATAAAAAATAAAAAAAAAATCGCGTATAGCCTACTATATTCAAACTAATAAGACGGGTGACATAAAATACCCATATTATAACAAATAAATAAAATATATTTGGAAATCGCCCTTTAAAACGAAGGCTCGGTTTGTGGTTCACAATTATTTTATTAAAAACAAAGACAAAGTCACTTATATTAATATACATATAGGCTATATATATATATATATATATATATATATATATATATATATATATATATATATATATATATATATATATATATTTTTTTTTTTTTTTTTTTTTTACAGACGTTATATTGCGCTTTTAATTGTCTCCGCTATCGTCCTGTCAATCATACTCGCGGGTCATTTTCAGTAAAAATGTATTTCCCCATCATCGGTACCCAAGTTCTGACTGCTGACCGAACACTGGTCATTGATCCTCTCCCGCTCGGCGCTGTCTAGCGCAGCTTCATCACACAGATTTAACTCCGCACCGCTAATTAAAACGGGCTGGTGGCAGACTAATATTTAATATTTCTGATGTAAAGATTTCTGTGAAACGCGTAAAGTTGCAGAGAAGAAAGCCCAACAGGACCTGCACTGCACAGTTTAAGAATCGGTAGCCATAGTAACGTTGGAGGACTATTATTTTGTTGAACAGACCTGAGCGACAACTGATGACGTCACGTGCCCAGATTTGCTTGACCAATCGGCGGAAGGGGGCGTCTTAGGACCGCCCACATGTGGAAAACGAATTTTGAAGTCATTTATTCGTTTTATGCCCCTGAACTAAAAAACGAATAATGAAGCCGTAATCTCGTTTTTCGGTTTTTTCAAAAAAACGAAAAACGAATAAAGGGGCCGTTTTCTCGTTTCTGCTTATTTAATTTCAAATTGGAAAACAAACTATCAAAACGTACACGGACCCTGAATCAAGGGCAATCATCGCCAATGAATTCATTAGTTCGAGCACAAAAGAACTGGTGAACCGTTTTCTTCAACCGGTTTATTGAATCGAACTGTCCGAAAGAACTACTGGTGATCGGAAAACCGATCGGTAACGAGTCAATCTTTTGTTTGTTATCTGGCTCAGCTCTGTGTTCATCTTCAGTTCTCACTGTTAGTCTTTTTTATTTTATATTTTATTCTACTTATTGGTTACTTCTTCTTTGAAGGTCCGTGTACGTTTTGATAGTTTGTTTTCCAATTTGAAATGAAATAAGCAGAAACGAGAAAACGGCCCCTTTATTAGTTTTTCGTTTTTTTGATAAAAACGAAAAACGAGATTTCGGCTTGATTTTTCGTTTTTTAGTTCAGAGACATAAAACGAATAAATGACTTCAAAATTCGTTTTCCACATGTGGGCGGTGCTAAGACGCCCCCTTCCGCCGATTGGTCAAGCAAATCTGAGCATGTGACGTCATCAGTTGTCGCTCAGGTCTGTTCAACAAAATAATAGTCCTCTAACGTTACTATGGCTACCGATTCTTAAACTGTGCAGGGCAGGTCCTGTTGGGCTTTCTTCTGTGCAACTTTACGCGTTTTACAGAAATCTTTACATCAGAAATATTAAATATTAGTCTGCCACCAGCCCGTTTTAATTAGCGGTGCGGAGTTAAATCTGTGTGTTGAAGCTGCGCTAGACAGCGCCGAGCGGGAGAGGATCAATGACCAGTGTTCGGTCAGCAGTCAGAACTTGGGTACCGATGATGATGAAATACATTTTTACTGAAAATGACCCGCGAGTATGATTGACAGGACGATATATATATATATATATATATATATATATATATATATATATATATATATATATATATATATATATATATTAATATAAGCGACTTTGTCTTTGTTTTTAATAAAATAATTGTGAACCACAAACCGAGCCTTCGTTTTAAAGGGCGATTTCCAAATATATTTTATTTATTTGTTATAATATAGGGTATTTTATGTCACCCGTCTTATTAGTTTGATTAAAGTAGGCTATACGCGATTTTTTTATTATTATTATTGTACTATTGTACTGTTGTTTTTTAATTAACAATATATCATAACAACTGAAAAAGATCAAAATCTACAGAAGAGATTAACAAATAACATTGGTGTTGTCATAAGTTAACTAATCAATGGGAAATTTTCCTCACCGGCACAACCCTATTTTTAATGTTGGCTACATGTTACAGATTTAATGTTGAGCACATAATGTTAAAGGCTTCTTAAATACCATCACATTCAGTTGAAGAGTCAAGAAGGATGTGTTAATTTATTCAATCTTTCATTAGTTGGTGACCCGGTGTGATTATTATAAATAAAAAAACACGTAATAGGCTATGTATGCCAATAGACAAAACACATCTGCTTTTCCTCTAGATCACTTTACAGTGTGATGGAAATAAACTTTTCTTAAAGCTTGTTGTATATCACCACAACTTTATTGGCACCCTTCTTTATGTGTTGTATAATGAAATAGACAATTGTCCTGCAAAATGATGAGGTTTGGTAAAAAAAAAAATAATAATAATTGCGAGCAAATGTCGAATTGTGTTTTGCAATTTAAATCAACAAGGTAAGAGGCTTCAGGCTGTCTGATGAACTCTGTATGAACAAACACCCAGCTTTGCAGTATAGGTGGCACAGAAACAGCATCTGACCTGGCTTTAGATGTACTTTACACACTGTCTTTTGCAGCTCAAAGGAGGCACTGTGAATTTACATTGCAATTTCATTCTAAGAGGCTATTAAATGTGAAGTGACAACATGAAACACTACTTTTAATATATATATAAAAAACACCAGCAGTTGGTAGCAAGTCACCCTGATAATGATTAAATACCAATTTACTAATTTAGGCTCACAATAAGCAGATTACATAATTATACCATGAAAAAATTCAAATAAATATTTATATGTGTGTGTGTGTGTGTGTGTGTGTGTGTGTGTGTGTGTGTGTGTGTGTGTGTGTGTGTGTGTGTGTGTGTGTGTGTGTGTGTAAAAGCAGGAAGTCCAGTCCTGGCTGTATAATCAAACAATAAAACGAGAAACAATGAATGCCATCAAGAACATTTTTTATTCCACAGGAACTTGATCCAGTTCACTTGTTAAAGGATACTCCACTTTAAAATAAATTCTGTCATCATATACTTGCTCTTATGTTTTTTTCAATCCTTTATGAATTTCTTTCTTAAGCATGAATTCAAAAAAGATCAATTAGTATTTTCAAAGCATTTTGGAACTCTTCTTGTTGGAAATTGACAACACGTTCATTTACATTTACATTTAGCTGACGCTTTTATTCAAAGCGACTTACAATTGCTATATATATCAGAGGTTGCACGCCTCTGGAGCAACTAGGGGTAAAGTGTCTTGCTCAGGGACACATTTGTGTCTCACAGTGGATTCAAACCCGGGTCTCTCACACCAAAGGCATGTGTCTTATCTACTGCGCCAACACCACCCCCTCATCGTTCAAAAAGAGATGCAATATCAGGACACTGCATAGAGAACTGCCTCTCCACAGCAACCTGGTCCTCTGTTGACTGAAATGGATTCTGCCCAAAAGTTGAAACTCGTGTCAATGAAGATCTTGCTTCACGGTCATACCAGTCTGCAGCCTCCACTGCATTTGGCAAAAGATCCACAGACACTCTCTTTTGGCATCCTCCATGAGCCAAAACATTAGGAACCCCCTTTTCTAATAATAATAATAATATTAATTAGACAAAAGAACATGTATCTTATCAACATAATTTCAGTAATTTGATAAGGAAAGGGACTTTTAACAGATGATAGAAGGTAATTTACAAAATCGGAGGCATTCTTGACTCTGACACAGTCATGGCCTGTGGCATTTGCATTGGCAGTCGATTGATTCAATTACATATGCCTGTACTCTGTAAGATTTACTGTGATAATTAACAGGGCCTATCATGAAATAATATTTGCCAAAAGTGTTAGATTTTCCTGAATGCGCTGTAGAATAATTTACATCCAAAGATTTTCAACATTACAATTTTTAGAGGAAACGTTCTTGAACTAAAAATAGCAAAAGGGAGACAGACACATTAACTGTCATAAATGGTTAATGAAAAGGGTCAACTCCAGATACTGTACATCTAATTGGGTGTCAACTCTGTCAATTTTTTCTGTCATAAAATTTTGTGGTTACCATTGTGCTGAAGAGTATTGCTGTTAATTGCGATTTTCACTTTGATTGAACTCATGAGCAGGTGCACGTGCCGAATGTGTCCATCCTGAGCAAGCATTAATGGAAATTGTATGTTAAGTCAATGTAACTCAATTAGGTTATACCGGCTTTCCCCTGTTTTATGTTTCAATGAACTGATTGAAGTAGGTCACAACGACGACATTAGAATTTCTATGTAGAATCAGGTAGAAATACCTCCTTAAAGCAACCAGATTTAAGATCCACTGCTCTAGAGGTCCAAGATTGTATGTAATAAACTAACTTCCTTAACTGTATGTAGCTGTTGTGCTAGTCTAATTGCTTTCCTTTTTTTCCTTTTAAATAAACAGAATCACACAATTTAAAGAATATGTCCTGAAGTAAAAAACAGAGTGAATTATCCAGTGAAAGGGGCACTGATGCAATTAGTGAACCAGGAGGAACTGGACATGGAAGATGACCTGAAACGTTATTGCGTGTCTGCGCTATCTTGTCAGGTTACTACAGTTTGTCTTGACCGTGTGGTGCAGTCCTGGAATGCTCACCGGATTCCAGGTAAAACAAAGTTTAAATGTGAATTATGTAATAGGCATGTACAAGTATCAAAATTTCATATCACAGTAATTACTTAAGGTTCAAGTTTTTTAATAGTATTGCAATAAAGAACAGGTTTTAAAAAATTGTCTTTGGTAATGACAAGTTTAAATTTTTGTGATTTATATTAAAATATCATGCAAGTATAAGTTTCAGATGTAAGAAACAAAATTAATCTAAATAAGCTTAATACTAATTTAAATAACTCTAATGCAAACATTAAATGAAAACAACACTTTGTAAAAAAGATAAAATTGTGGTTGCTTGCCCATTTATGATCAATCAGATCAGCCACAAGCCAATACATTTCAGCAAAGAATTTATTATCAAAGCAAGGGAATATTCTAAAATGCTTACAGTTTTTTTTTCAACTGCTTACACAAAATTATTACTTGTCACACAATTTCTAAAAACCAATTTCTAAAGACACTCAGACACCAGAACCACACACTAAATCTGCAAAACCATACACAAATGTTTGGCCTTTTACTCAGTTTTCATTTCGTTAAACACTTTTTGCAAAACACGACACACAATTTTCTATACAACACACAAAAATCTGACAGGAAGTTTCTTTATTTCCTTTTATAAACACAACCAATCAAAATGCCACACTAATTCATCCGTGCCTCACACTAACTCCTCACATGTGCAGACACTTGTTGCTTTACTTAACAACAACCAATCATAACTTTAGTAGTGGCCTATAAATAGGCCAAAGGTCAAGTAATAGGTTTTGGACAATAGATGCAAACAATGCAGACAGAGTAAGAGGAGTTGGAGGGAGAGCCAGAGGATGAGTTCGACTAAGAGGAGTTGGAAGGGGAGCAAGGGAAGGAAGAGGACGAGTCAGAAATGGAGGACAAGGAACAAGAAGAGTGGTCTCGAATGAGATTAGGCCTACAGTAGTCGATCATGTGATAAACCATGGTTTAACAATGAGAGAGGCTGGACTGAGAGTAGAAAGAAATTCATAAAGGATTGAAAAAAACATAAGAGCAAGTATATGATGACAGAATTTATTTTAAAGTGGAGTATCCTTTAACAAGTGAACTGGATCAAGTTCCTGTGGAAAAAAAAATGTTCTTGATGGCATTCATTGTTTCTCGTTTTATTGTTTGATTATACAGCCAGGACTGGACTTCCTGCTTTTACACACACACACACACACACACACACACACACACACACACACACACACACACACACATATATATATATATATATATATATATATATATATATATATATATATATATATATATATATATATATATATATATATATTTATATTATTATAATAATAATAATATTATAATATTTTTTATAGATGCTGTTTCTGTGCCACCTATACTGCAAAGCTGGGTGTTTGTTCATACAGAGTTCATCAGACAGCCTGAAGCCTCTTACGTTGTTTATTTAAATTTCAAAACACAATTTGACATATGATCGCAATGATTTTTTTATTTTTATTTTACCAAAACTCATCATTTTGCAGGATAATTGTCTATTACAGTATACAACACATATAGAAGGGTGCCAATAAAGCTGTGGTGACATACAACACGCTTTAAGAAAAGTTTATTTCCATCACACTGTAAAGCAGATGTGTTTTGCCTATTTAGCCTTATGACAACACCAATGTTATTTGTTAATATCTTCTGCAGATTTTGATCTTTTTAAGTTGTTATGATATATTGTTAATTAAAAAACAACAGTAAAATAGTACAATAATAAAAAGAAAATCGCGTAAAGCCTACTATAATCAAACTAATAAGACGGGTGACATAAAATACCCATATTATAACAAATAAATAAAATATATTTGCAAATCGCCCTTTAAAACGAAGGCTCGGTTTGTGGTTCAAAATTATTTTATTAAAAACAAAGACAAAGTCACTTATATGAATATATATATATATATATATATATATATATATATATATATATATATATATATATATATATATATATATATATATATATATTTTTTTTTTTTTTTTTTTTTTTTTTTTTTTTTTTTTTTTTTTACAGACGTTATATTGCGCTTCTAATTGTCTCCGCTATCGTCCTGTCAATCATACTCGCGGGTCATTTTCAGTAAAAATGTATTTCATCATCATCGGTACCCAAGTTCTGACTGCTGACCGAACACTGGTCATTGATCCTCTCCCGCTCGGCGCTGTCTAGCGCAGCTTCAACACACAGATTTAACTCCGCACCGCTAATTAAAACGGGCTGGTGGCAGACTAATATTTAATATTTCTGATGTAAAGATTTCTGTAAAACGCGTAAAGTTGCACAGAAGAAAGCCCAACAGGACCTGCCCTGCACAGTTTAAGAATCGGTAGCCATAGTAACGTTAGAGGACTATTATTTTGTTGAACAGACCTGAGCGACAACTGATGACGTAACATGCTCAGATTTGCTTGACCAATCGGCGGAAGGGGGCGTCTTAGCACCGCCCACATGTGGAAAACGAATTTTGAAGTCATTTATTCGTTTTATGTCTCTGAACTAAAAAACAAAAAATCAAGCCGAAATCTCGTTTTTCGTTTTTTTTCAAAAAAACGAAAAACGAATAAAGGGGCCGTTTTCTCGTTTCTGCTTATTTCATTTCAAATTGGAAAACAAACTATCAAAACGTACACGGACCTTTGAATCTCTCAACATGAGTTTTTTCTTTTGTGTAGGTATCGTTGACTGCAAGTCTGTCAGTCCAGATGTTAGTTGTGAATTGTGAATGTGATCACTTGAATTGACAACTGAAACTCAAAGATAAATAAATGTTGTAGTGGATAATGCTGTCTTTTTGTAAGCTTATGTCACGTAACATAAGCTTACTAAACTCTTCTGACTAATTTCATAATTTAGTGGTTTTGTCAACTATATCTTTTTTTTTTCTATCAGGCAAAATCTAGTTTTCTAGGGTAACACTTTACAATTAAAAATAATATTCTTCACATCAATAACGCTGTTTTTACATTGGATAAATTTCAATTGGTTTAATAGGATTATGTGTTTAATTTATCGCTTTCTATTAATCTATAGGCCAATAGCGATTAAGAGTATGGCTCACCTTTAGGCGGAACAGCCAGTTTTCACTAAACCTTTCGGCACGCCCACCTTTTGGCACGCCCATTGCTCCAGGTTGCAGGTACCCCTACTTGCTTACATAGAGCACATGAAGCCTGTATGATCTCTCACTATCAGACACTGTATCCTCCAGTAGGTGACACTCTTTCAGTGTGATTAATGTGATATTCAGTCAATGGTGATGGGGGGAGGAGCCAGTAAGGCTGTTCATTACTGATAAAGAGCTGAATAAAGAGGAAGTAACTAAAGCAGACAGATGTAGAGACAGAGAGATTCACACAGAGATCATTCAGCAGAAAGAAGACTGAACTCAAGTCACAATGAAGATCCTCCTCATCTTCTTCACTTTCTACCTGATCTCAGGTCAGAGCTTTTCTCTTTCATCACTGCAGTAATGATGCTGTTTTCTGTTCATCAGCTTTCTGATCACAGTATTAATCTGATTGACAGCTGCAGAAAAAGTCATTGATGTCACTGGATATTCTGGAGGAAGTGTTCTTGTTGATTCGAAGGAACTTTGGTTCAGTGCAAATTATAAGTATATGACCAGATTATCTGAGTGGAGAACAATAATAAAATATAAGAAACATTACAAATGGATTAATGAAGGACGATTCACGCTGTTTCAAAACGATGAGGGAAACCTTATGATCTACATCAGAGATTTGAACCAACGAGATGCTGGAAGATACATGATAAGAGTTAAAGACAAATGGTCTATTGATATGATTTTAAATGTGAAAGAAGGTCAGTCATTTTAAGTCTCTATAAGACTACTAACAATATGTCTATCTATCTATCTATCTATCTATCTATCTATCTATCTATATATATATCTAGCATTCACTGTCTATATATATATATATATATATATATATATATATATATATATATATATATATATATATATATATATATACATACATACAGAAGTTCTAAGTGGCCATGAATTATGATTTTTTTTCCTTCTTATTTTCTCGTTATAATGACTTAATTTTGTCATCATCTCGACATAACGAAAGTCGTTTACTCGTTATAACGACTTAATTTTCTTGTTATCTCGACATAACAAAAGTTGTTTTCTCATTATAACAACATGACAGTTTTACTGTTGCTATAGTAATGAAATCAACTTTGACAGGCATCTGCAACCCCGCGAACACAGACGAAGTGCCTTCAGAAGGATGCAGAACTATTCTAAGATCTTTTAGAGCTGCTTGGATTAAACTCACTTTTAATTTTCCTTTTATTTGAATGAAAATATATATAATTTGTATTTTTAGTGGTCATTATATGCTGTGATAGATATCATGTGTGTTACAAGCTTCTGTTTGAAAACGTGTTAGTGTAGTGTATGTGTGTGTGTGCAGAAAAAAAATGATTACAACATTATAGAACAAAACTGAATTAAATAAGCCTATGCACTTTACATTATTTGCATATGCATCACATTTCTCATCAATATGGTTAACAATAAAGATTAAAAATAAGGAAAAGAAGCACATCACAAATCGCCTACATCATTAAATCCCGTCCTACTCCGCTTATTAACAGGCAATCATGTGCCTAAAAAAAGCACAAATAAAGATATAGCTGCAAACAGAATACAGTGACGTCAACCTTTATACACTGAAAAAAGTAATAAGTAAATTTACTTAATTTTTATTTGGCAAGTTTTTGCACAAGCATTTTTCAAGTAAATTTAACACATTTGGAAATTAAGTAAATCTACTTAACTAAGTTAAGTAAAAAAATAAAAATAATAATAAGTATATTTTATTGAGTAAAATTTAATTAAATAATATTAAATTAATGCATTTAGCAGACACTTTTATCCAAAGCAACTTACAGTGCATTCAGGCTAACAATTTTCACCTATCATGTGTTCCCGGGGAATCGAACCCCCAACCTTGCACTTGCTAATGTAATGTTCTACCACTGAGCTACAGGAACACTTCAAGATCTTGTGAAAAATAAGTGAAAACTTCACTTACTTACTTTTTTATTTTGGAAAAGTTTTTACAAAAAAACCGAAACAGATATTCTAGAAATTTCTAAATGTAAAATATTTTTTTTCAAAACAGTTTTATCAAATGAAGGTAAATAAGTCTCTCACTTCTGTCCCTTTAAACCAGTTTACAGCAAAGACAGCACGAAGGACTGGATGCACATGATAAATATTCTGCAATTAAGAAAACAGACAAAAGAAATAGCACTGTAAAACACGATAAGTAAACTTTACTCAAACCGTTTGAGTAAACAGATTGCCTTGATTTAAACCATGTAAGTTTTAAAACTTTGCATTTAAAAATTAAGTGATTAACTGAGTGATAATTGTTCATTAGTGATGAACTGCTGCTGTTAACAAACAGAATTACTGAAGAAAAGAGAAACACAAGAACTACTACAACTGACTTCAGACACAGCCTTAGATGAAATCAACTGAAATAAAATACATGAAATCTCTCAAGATCTGATTAAACAACCCCACAAACAGCATCAGCAGCTCCACTTATTAACAACCAGACTGACTTTATTTCTGTCAGACGTCTACAGAAGATCTTATTGAGAATGAACTAAGGGTTAGATGTTGATTTATTGTTTCATTTGAAGTAACCATGTTAGAGATCAGTGTTTGCTTTAGTTGGGCTCTTGACCCTTGATTTCTCTCTTAGTCTTTTCTCTGGTTGTTATAACCGTGTGTTTCTAAAACACATTTGTTGTAATTCAAACACCCAGAAGAGAAGCCATCAGGTGTTAACCTGTACCTAGGTGTAGGTTGTTATACTTTATATTGGTGATGATAATCATCAATTATTGAACTGTACAGAGTCTAATCTCTGATGAAATAGGTGTTGTGTAATTTGATTAATTATAGTAAAAATGATTCAAAGAGCCAGTGGTTCTGTGATAATCCGTTAATCTGAATGATTTTTCAAACAGTGTGGTCTGCCACAGTGTCAAACAGTCACACAAAGACATCAATAATCAGATTATGAACCTCAACAATGGTGACCATAAAAAATAATATATATATATATATATATATATATATATATATATTAACTGTTTATTACAAAATCACTGGTTCTTGGTGTCATTTTTACTAGAATCACTTCTACTAATTACACAACACCTACTTCTTTAGACGCCATACAGATAAATAATTGATGATTATCATCACCGATATAAAGTATAACAACCTACACCTAGGCACAGGTTAACACCTGATGGCTTTTCTTCTGGGCTTTTGAGTTACAACAAATGTGTTTTAGAAACACACGGTTATAACAGCCAGAGAAAAGACTAAGACAGAAATCAAGGGTCAAGAGCCCAACTAAAGCAAACACTGATCTCTAACATGGTTACTTCAAATGAAACAATAAATCAACATCTAAACCTTAGTTCATTCTCAATAAGATCTTCTATAGACGTCTGACAGAAATAAAGTCAGTCTGGTTATTAATAAGTGGAGCTGGTGATGCTGTTTGTGGGGTTGTTTAATCAGATCTTGAGAGATTTCATGTATTTTATTTCAGTTGATTTCATCTAAGGCTGTGTCTGAAGTCAGTTGTAGTAGTTCTTGTGTTTCTCTTTTCTTCAGTGATTCTGTTTGTTAACAGCAGCTGTTCATCACTAATTCACAATTATCACTCAGTTAATCACTTAATTACTTAAATGCAAAGTTTTAAAACTTACATGGTTTAAATCAAGGCAATCTGTTTACTCAAACGGTTTGAGTAAAGTTTACTTATCGGGTTTTACAGTGCTATTTCTTTTGTCTGTTTAAAGGGACAGAAGTGAGAGACTTATTTACCCTCATTTGATAAAACTGTTTTGAAAAAAAATTATTTTACATTTAGAAATTTCTAGAATATCTGTTTCAGGTTTTTTGTTAGTGTAAAAACTTTTCCAAAATAAAAAAGTAAGTAAGTGAAGTTTTCACTTATTTTTCACAAAATCTTAAAGTGTTCCTGTAGCTCAGTGGTAGAACATTGCATTAGCAAGTGTAAGGTTGGGGGTTCGATTCCCCGGGAACACATGATAGGTGAAAATTGTTAGCCTGAATGCACTGTAAGTTGCTTTGGATAAAAGTGTCTGCTAAATGCATTAATTTAATATTATTTAATTAAATTTTACTCAAGAAAATGTACTTATTATTATTTTATTTTTTTTACTTAACTTAGTTAAGTAGATTTACTTAATTTCCAAATGTGTTAAATTTACTTGAAAAATGCTTGTGCAAAAACTTGCCAAATAAAAATTAAGTAAATTTACATATTACTTTTTTCAGTGTAGTGTTCCTGTAACTCAATTGGTAGAGCACTGCGCTATCAAGCGCAAGGTTCGGGGCTCGATACCCTGGGAACACATGATATGTAAAAAATTATAGTCTGAATGCACTGTAAGTCGCTTTGAATAAAAGTGACTGCTAAATGCATAAATTAAATAAGCAGTTTTATGACACAGAACACGTTGGTTTCCTTATTTTGTAAATTACAGATTCATGTTGTAAAGTGTCAAAGAGAGTGATGCTGAATATTGGAAAATCTGCCACCTTCAGCTGTGAATATTCATACAATCATATACATGATCCTGAGATCATATTCAAAGAAGGAAAAGACTCCATTGAGACGATTTACAGCAGATGGAAGATGAAAGAAAGATTCAGTATTTCTGATGAGAAACATAAAAACTTCTTCAGTGTGAGAATCACTGCTGTGACACCAGATGATGGAGGAGTTTATTTGTGTGGAGTTTGGATCGACAGACACTCGTACAGTTACTCCATTATTAATACTGTTCATCTACATATTATTGGTGAGTAATACAAGCTTTCAATCAGATCAGTTTTTCAATGCTTTGATTCATATTTTTCTGTAGTTTACTCACATCACAAATAAAACTTTGAATGTTGACAGATTCATGTTGTGGAGCATCAGAGACAGTGAGAGTAAATAGTGGAGAAACTGCTGCTTTCAGCTGTGAATACTCAAAGGATCAAAAGTATCTTAGAAAGATCATATTCAAAACAAGAAATGACATCATTGATGAGATGATCTCCACTGATGACAAATGGTATCAGAAAGAAAGATTGAGCATCTATGATAACAGACAAAACCTCTTGAGTGTGAGAATCACTGCTGTGACACCAGATGATGGAGGAGTTTATTTGTGTGGAGTTTGGATCAACAGACACTCGTACAGTTACTCCATTATTACTACTGTTCATCTACGTATTATTAGTGAGTAAAACTAAACCGAATCAAGATTTTTACAGTCTGTGTTTGTGTCAGATTTGATTATAATTAGAAGTGATATCTGTGATTGACAGCTAAAGTGGGCGTGTCTAGTGTGAGCGTCTACTCTGGAGGTGGTTTGATGATCAAGTGTCAACATCCTCAATACAAAACCAATCCAAAATACATCTGTAAAGAATCAGACGGATGTTCAGAGAGGAAGAGTCCAGGAGTTCAGGATGAATGGATAGAGAATGGAGATGTTTCTTTATATGACGACACCAGAGCAGGAGTCTTGATGGTGTTTTTTAGAGAGCTGAAAGCAGCAGATGCAGGAAAATACAGGTGTGGAGTGAAAGAATCTGAATATACTGAGAGATTCACTGAACTACAGCTGAGCCTCAGACACGGTGAGGGACATGGAATACTGAATCTTATATATATATATAAAGTAATTTTTCTCATCTTTATGTTTACTTGTCTTGGTTTGTAGATGCAAAATATCCAGTGGTTGTGAATAAAACTGCATTTCTTGGCGAAGTTCACATCACCTGTCAGATCCCAGAGAAACATAAAGTTCATGTCTGTAAAGAGGATGATAATCACATCTGCCAGAACATCAGCTCATCTAAAGTGACAGAAATGAGTGGTTCATCAGAGAGAAATGAAGAGAGAGTTGTTACAGTGAGCATCAGTAATGTGAGTGTGAGAGATGCTGGAGTTTACTGGTGTGGAGCAGAAACCAGAGACACAGATCTGACTTTCATCTCCCTGAACACTCAGATTCAGCTCAACCTCATCAGTGAGTGCATTCAGATGAATCACAATGTAGCTATCAAACATTTCTATGCAGATTCACAGTAACCAGGTTTCCATTTAAAGTTGTAAATTTTACTTATGCGCAAAATTGGAATATCGCACAAAACATTTGTGAACAAGCACCGTTTCCATCCAATGAGTCAAAGAGAACAAAATCATCACATCCTGAAAAACTGCTACTATACATCACTGAGAAAAGTAGCAGCTACTAAATATAATAATTTTCATATATAATACATCTCTCCTCAGAATGAGCAGATGAAACAATAAATTCTGTAATTGCTTTCGGAGGTGGATGCTGCTGTTTGGGAAAGCAGTCGTTTAACAGTTCTGGAAGGCAATTATAATTATAATTATATAATTATAATTTCGACAGTAACTCATTAAAACAGTGCATTCTGGGTAATATTCATCATTTTCGAGAAGGTAGCCTGCTGCTATATATCGTAAATTAACAACGTTCAAAGTCGACACTCATCGGCTGTGTTTCAAATCACACCCTACACCCTCATTCACTATTCCCTACATGAGTTTACTAATATAGTCCACCTGACAGAGAGAATGAAAACTAATGAGTGAATTCAGACAATGATCAACAGCTGCTGTTAATGAGTAGAATCACTGAAGAAAAAAAAAACATAACAAGACAAACACATGAAATACAACTGACTTCAGCCACAGCCTTAGATGAAATCAACTAAAGATTTAAACGATCAACAAACAGCTTCACCAACTTCACTCATTACTAACCAGACTGACTTTATTTCTATCAGATCAGAGATCAAAAGATCTTATTGAGAATTACAGAGATTTAGATGATAATGTTACTGTTTCATTTGACATCACCATTGTGGAGATCAGTGTTTACTTTAGTTGGGCTCTTGACCCTTGATTTCTCTCTTAGTCTTTTCTCTGGTTGTTATAACCGTGTGTTTCTAAAACACATTTGTTGTAATTCAAACACCCAGAAGAGAAGCCATCAGGTGTTAACCTGTACCTAGGTGTAGGTTGTTATACTTTATATTGGTGATGATAATCATCAATTATTGAACTGTACAGAGTCTAATCTCTGATGAAATAGGTGTTGTGTAATTTGATTAATTATAGTAAAAATGATTCAAAGAGCCAGTGGTTCTGTGATAATCCGTTAATCTGAATGATTTTTCAAACAGTGTGGTCTGCCACAGTGTCAAACAGTCACACAAAGACATCAATAATCAGATTATGAACCTCAACAATGGTGACCATAAAAAATAATATATATATATATATATATATATATATATATATATTAACTGTTTATTACAAAATCACTGGTTCTTGGTGTCATTTTTACTAGAATCACTTCTACTAATTACACAACACCTACTTCTTTAGACGCCATACAGATAAATAATTGATGATTATCATCACCGATATAAAGTATAACAACCTACACCTAGGCACAGGTTAACACCTGATGGCTTTTCTTCTGGGCTTTTGAGTTACAACAAATGTGTTTTAGAAACACACGGTTATAACAGCCAGAGAAAAGACTAAGACAGAAATCAAGGGTCAAGAGCCCAACTAAAGCAAACACTGATCTCTAACATGGTTACTTCAAATGAAACAATAAATCAACATCTAAACCTTAGTTCATTCTCAATAAGATCTTCTATAGACGTCTGACAGAAATAAAGTCAGTCTGGTTATTAATAAGTGGAGCTGGTGATGCTGTTTGTGGGGTTGTTTAATCAGATCTTGAGAGATTTCATGTATTTTATTTCAGTTGATTTCATCTAAGGCTGTGTCTGAAGTCAGTTGTAGTAGTTCTTGTGTTTCTCTTTTCTTCAGTGATTCTGTTTGTTAACAGCAGCTGTTCATCACTAATTCACAATTATCACTCAGTTAATCACTTAATTACTTAAATGCAAAGTTTTAAAACTTACATGGTTTAAATCAAGGCAATCTGTTTACTCAAACGGTTTGAGTAAAGTTTACTTATCGGGTTTTACAGTGCTATTTCTTTTGTCTGTTTAAAGGGACAGAAGTGAGAGACTTATTTACCCTCATTTGATAAAACTGTTTTGAAAAAAAATTATTTTACATTTAGAAATTTCTAGAATATCTGTTTCAGGTTTTTTGTTAGTGTAAAAACTTTTCCAAAATAAAAAAGTAAGTAAGTGAAGTTTTCACTTATTTTTCACAAAATCTTAAAGTGTTCCTGTAGCTCAGTGGTAGAACATTGCATTAGCAAGTGTAAGGTTGGGGGTTCGATTCCCCGGGAACACATGATAGGTGAAAATTGTTAGCCTGAATGCACTGTAAGTTGCTTTGGATAAAAGTGTCTGCTAAATGCATTAATTTAATATTATTTAATTAAATTTTACTCAAGAAAATGTACTTATTATTATTTTATTTTTTTTACTTAACTTAGTTAAGTAGATTTACTTAATTTCCAAATGTGTTAAATTTACTTGAAAAATGCTTGTGCAAAAACTTGCCAAATAAAAATTAAGTAAATTTACATATTACTTTTTTCAGTGTAGTGTTCCTGTAACTCAATTGGTAGAGCACTGCGCTATCAAGCGCAAGGTTCGGGGCTCGATACCCTGGGAACACATGATATGTAAAAAATTATAGTCTGAATGCACTGTAAGTCGCTTTGAATAAAAGTGACTGCTAAATGCATAAATTAAATAAGCAGTTTTATGACACAGAACACGTTGGTTTCCTTATTTTGTAAATTACAGATTCATGTTGTAAAGTGTCAAAGAGAGTGATGCTGAATATTGGAAAATCTGCCACCTTCAGCTGTGAATATTCATACAATCATATACATGATCCTGAGATCATATTCAAAGAAGGAAAAGACTCCATTGAGACGATTTACAGCAGATGGAAGATGAAAGAAAGATTCAGTATTTCTGATGAGAAACATAAAAACTTCTTCAGTGTGAGAATCACTGCTGTGACACCAGATGATGGAGGAGTTTATTTGTGTGGAGTTTGGATCGACAGACACTCGTACAGTTACTCCATTATTAATACTGTTCATCTACATATTATTGGTGAGTAATACAAGCTTTCAATCAGATCAGTTTTTCAATGCTTTGATTCATATTTTTCTGTAGTTTACTCACATCACAAATAAAACTTTGAATGTTGACAGATTCATGTTGTGGAGCATCAGAGACAGTGAGAGTAAATAGTGGAGAAACTGCTGCTTTCAGCTGTGAATACTCAAAGGATCAAAAGTATCTTAGAAAGATCATATTCAAAACAAGAAATGACATCATTGATGAGATGATCTCCACTGATGACAAATGGTATCAGAAAGAAAGATTGAGCATCTATGATAACAGACAAAACCTCTTGAGTGTGAGAATCACTGCTGTGACACCAGATGATGGAGGAGTTTATTTGTGTGGAGTTTGGATCAACAGACACTCGTACAGTTACTCCATTATTACTACTGTTCATCTACGTATTATTAGTGAGTAAAACTAAACCGAATCAAGATTTTTACAGTCTGTGTTTGTGTCAGATTTGATTATAATTAGAAGTGATATCTGTGATTGACAGCTAAAGTGGGCGTGTCTAGTGTGAGCGTCTACTCTGGAGGTGGTTTGATGATCAAGTGTCAACATCCTCAATACAAAACCAATCCAAAATACATCTGTAAAGAATCAGACGGATGTTCAGAGAGGAAGAGTCCAGGAGTTCAGGATGAATGGATAGAGAATGGAGATGTTTCTTTATATGACGACACCAGAGCAGGAGTCTTGATGGTGTTTTTTAGAGAGCTGAAAGCAGCAGATGCAGGAAAATACAGGTGTGGAGTGAAAGAATCTGAATATACTGAGAGATTCACTGAACTACAGCTGAGCCTCAGACACGGTGAGGGACATGGAATACTGAATCTTATATATATATATAAAGTAATTTTTCTCATCTTTATGTTTACTTGTCTTGGTTTGTAGATGCAAAATATCCAGTGGTTGTGAATAAAACTGCATTTCTTGGCGAAGTTCACATCACCTGTCAGATCCCAGAGAAACATAAAGTTCATGTCTGTAAAGAGGATGATAATCACATCTGCCAGAACATCAGCTCATCTAAAGTGACAGAAATGAGTGGTTCATCAGAGAGAAATGAAGAGAGAGTTGTTACAGTGAGCATCAGTAATGTGAGTGTGAGAGATGCTGGAGTTTACTGGTGTGGAGCAGAAACCAGAGACACAGATCTGACTTTCATCTCCCTGAACACTCAGATTCAGCTCAACCTCATCAGTGAGTGCATTCAGATGAATCACAATGTAGCTATCAAACATTTCTATGCAGATTCACAGTAACCAGGTTTCCATTTAAAGTTGTAAATTTTACTTATGCGCAAAATTGGAATATCGCACAAAACATTTGTGAACAAGCACCGTTTCCATCCAATGAGTCAAAGAGAACAAAATCATCACATCCTGAAAAACTGCTACTATACATCACTGAGAAAAGTAGCAGCTACTAAATATAATAATTTTCATATATAATACATCTCTCCTCAGAATGAGCAGATGAAACAATAAATTCTGTAATTGCTTTCGGAGGTGGATGCTGCTGTTTGGGAAAGCAGTCGTTTAACAGTTCTGGAAGGCAATTATAATTATAATTATATAATTATAATTTCGACAGTAACTCATTAAAACAGTGCATTCTGGGTAATATTCATCATTTTCGAGAAGGTAGCCTGCTGCTATATATCGTAAATTAACAACGTTCAAAGTCGACACTCATCGGCTGTGTTTCAAATCACACCCTACACCCTCATTCACTATTCCCTACATGAGTTTACTAATATAGTCCACCTGACAGAGAGAATGAAAACTAATGAGTGAATTCAGACAATGATCAACAGCTGCTGTTAATGAGTAGAATCACTGAAGAAAAAAAAAACATAACAAGACAAACACATGAAATACAACTGACTTCAGCCACAGCCTTAGATGAAATCAACTAAAGATTTAAACGATCAACAAACAGCTTCACCAACTTCACTCATTACTAACCAGACTGACTTTATTTCTATCAGATCAGAGATCAAAAGATCTTATTGAGAATTACAGAGATTTAGATGATAATGTTACTGTTTCATTTGACATCACCATTGTGGAGATCAGTGTTTACTTTAGTTGGTCTCCTGACCCTTGACTTCTGTACTTTAAAATTTGTTTCATTGCTGTATTTATATCTTTATAGTACATCTGGTACATTAATATTAATATTGATAGTCAAGTGATTATGATTGTTTCTGTCAGGCATCAACTACTAGACTGCCTTAAAGTGTTGCTATAGTAATGAAATATTAATACATTTTTTGTTTCTTCAATTTTATAAGATTGAACAGTAAAGTGATAACCGGAACATATGGATTTAACAACAATTTGAGTTTTAAATATTTTGGGCAGTGGTGTCTGCAACACTCAAAGAGAGACATCAACAATCAGCATATGAATCTCAACAATGGCAACAATCAAAAGGTTTATGATGCAGAGCATGCTGGGTACCAGCACAGGATAAAACTCATCCATGACTCCCAGCATGCATTGTGCATGAATAAATTATGCCCCTGAATTGTTCACTTATTTTCTTGAATTATTATGTGCTTATCATTTTGCTTTTGTCTTAAGTTTTAGTAGCATGTTTTGTGAAGTTCAGAACATATCTGTTTATTTATTTTGTGGATTGTCACCATTGTTGTGATTCATACGCTGATTCTTGATGTTTCTGTCTAAATTTCAGCAAAACAAAGCATTGATAAATTTTCTTAACAGTCTTTCATAACTTAAGGCTCAGCAGTGTTTCTTATTTTGCTGTAGTATCCAGTAAGAGAAGGGACACAGGATTGAATCAGATGAGATAGAGTGTTTGTTTTTGTCAATCTATGAACAACAATACCAGATTTATTTCTTCCATTGACTTGTTATAGCAAAAAAAAAAAAAAACAAGTTCCAAAGATGCATTGTTACAGCATGTAAAAAAAAAAAAAAAAACTTATTTGTTGAAAAGTCACGTTCAAGAGCCCAACTAAAGTAGACACTGACCTCCATCATGGTAGTGGAAAAAAAAAACACCTAAACCTATTTAACTCTCAATAAGATCTTCTGTAGACATCGGACAGAAAAGTCAGTCTGGTTAATAATGTGAATCTGGTGAAGCTGTTTTAGGAGTTGTTTAATCAGATCTTGAGAGATTTGATGAATTCAAGGCTGTGGCTGAAGTCATTTGTAGTCCTTATGTTTCTCTTTCCTTTAGTGATTCTGTTTGTTAATAGCAGGTGTTCATCACTAATGCTCAATCATAAATTAATCACAGAATTATCTCATTAACTTCACTAATTCAGTGTTACTCAAACACTCTGTAGTGTGTACACATTATTGTTCACTTAAAACTAAGGATTTTGTTGCAGTGTTTAAAGGGTAAAAGATTTAAGATGAAGTAAAAACAGCATGAATCATAATTTAACAGTAATAAACTGTAATTAATTTATAGGAAACAAACTGTAGAAAAACAGTTATTTTTCTACAGTTTGTTGCCGTAAATTAATGGTTGCCAGCAAAAAAAAATGTTTTTTCTACAGTTTATTGCCGTTAACTCAAGGAAAAACAGTAATATACTGTAAAATGTAAATGTCAGATTTACCAAATGAAAAAAAGTTAATTTAAATAAAATATTGTGAACATCCATAGAAAAAAAAATATGCAAAGTCATACACTGATAATGAGAGTAAATATTGAACTCAACTGTATTAATGTGTGTTTGCACAAGAGAGATATGTTAATGTAGTTTTGTTGTTCACCATTGTGCTGGAGAGTAGAGCCTGTGCTTCAGTCAATGATGAGCCACAAATTCTGATCACTGTTTGAAGCAGTGGGAGTGGAGTTAATCTCCATGGTAGAATGTACAGTAAAATACTGTAAAAAAAATTAAGAGTGGTAAATTAATGGTTGAGAGTTGTAAATTAACAGTACTTTACTGGCACCCCTGCTGCCAGTAAATTACTGTTATTTAATGGCACAATTTTTTACGGTGTAGAACAACATTTCAGATGCTGTGGAATGAGAAAGGCCTTTTTATTTTAAATTAAGTGCCAACATGCACTCACCATCATTATGCATTGTATGCATTGTTTGCTATGTTCTCAAAAAAGAATACCTATATAAACATAACTTATTTGCGTACAATATTTTTCCAATTGCTACATTTTAATTTAAAGTTTAATGCAAATTTGAATAACTGTTCCCTTTTCATGAATTTTTTGCAAAAGCAGTGTTGTGGATTAGGTGTTCAGGAATGATTAATTAAATAATTTACAGCACATTGAGTCTGTCCAGCCTTTGATCAAATTTGAAACGTTTTATTGTACTTTGTGTGCACATGCATTCTGTACTTGACTATTGATTAAATGGTTAATGTTTTTACATCTGCGTGTTTCACTGTAACATAACAACTCTGAGTATTTAATTACCTGACACAATGTGTGTTAACATGGATTACACATCTGTTGATAAAGTCAACATAACATGTGTTGTCCCTGAGCACACTCAACACGTGTTAAAATTCTACACGTCATTTTTAACACATCTCTTTTTGCAATGCATCACTCGATTTTGATGTGATACTTCAAAATGCAGGGTGTTGGAAACTCAGCTATGGATGTTGAGTTAATAAGGTGTATTCTAAACGATTTAAACATCTACTTTGACAGCTAAAGTGGGCGTGTCTAGAGTGAGTGGCTACTCTGGAGGTCGTCTGATGATCAAGTGTGAACATCCTCAATACAAAACCAAACCAAAATACATCTGTAAAGAATCAGACGGATGTTCAGAGAGGAAGAGTCCAGGAGTTCAGGATGAATGGATAGAGAATGGAGATGTTTCTTTATATGACGACACCAGAGCAGGAGTCTTGATGGTGTTTTTTAGAGAGCTGAAAGCTGCAGATGCAGGAACATACAGGTGTGGAGTGAAAGAATCTGACTATACTGAGAGATTCACTGAGATACAGCTGAGCGTCAAACACGGTGAGGGACAGAGAATACTTCATATTGTGTATGTGAATTATTTGTTCAGTTTCTATGTAAAATTGTCTTGGTTTATAGATGCAAAATACCCAAAGAGAGTGACAGGATCTGTGTATCTCGGTGGAGAAGTCATCATCACCTGTCAGATCCCAGAGGAACATAAAGTTCATTTCTGTAAAGAGGATGATAATCACATCTGCCAGAACATCAGCTCATCTAAAGTGACAGAAATGAGTGGTTCATCAGAGAGAAATGAAGAGAGAGTTGTTACAGTGAGCATCAGTAATGTGAGTGTGAGAGATGCTGGAGTTTACTGGTGTGGAGCAGAAACCAGAGACACAGATCTGACTTTCATCTCCCTGAACACTCAAATTCAGCTCAACCTCATCAGTGAGTGCATTCAGATGATTTCACTGCAGTAAATAATGAAGTGAACAGATAATGCATGCTTTATATATGTCAAACTTATGTAGGAATGGGGCAAATTTAGATACATTTGGCCACTTTTAGCCACTGAGATGACTGGGGAAAATGTCCCAATTACCCTGCATTAACAATATATATATTTATTTTGGATTTCACTTTTTTGTTTTAGAACACATGAAAATATACTGTGTTTATTTCTATTTCTATTTCTATTTATATAAATGCCCACATGAAAACAGTGACTAGTGTCATGTGCAGTATGCATTGGTTTTGTTCCCCCTGTGTTTCCTGTCTGTTTTCTCAGTCCCCACTCTTGTTCCATTTTTTTGCTCCCTATGTATTTAAGCCCTGTTCATTGTTAGGTCTCATCAGTGTTATTTGTGATTGTATATATATATATACTCCTTCAACGTGCACTTACTACAGCCAATGTTCTGTGAAAGACAAAACCTAGATAAGATTATTTTGTTGCAGCACCCACTGCCCCTTTACACTATTTACTTTCCTGGTCTATAGCAAGATGATCACTCCCTCAAGAACCACACTAAAGATCATTTAGATATGGCATACCTGACTGGCTACCTGGGCAGCTGCCTATGGATTTTTTTAATTTTTTTGGACTGATCACCTTGTCAAAGGTTAAGTTGTCAAGGGAAATTCCTCAAGGGATCTTCGCTGCTTATGTGGAGTGAGTGCTTGAGAATAATATATTGACTTTCACTATCTGCCCGGTAGAGGATATCGCCAGCCCCACTCTTGATCCATGGACCAGCCTGCCATCACCCCCCTGCATAAAAACATTTGCAATGCCCACTGCAGACTGAGAGCATGATCCTGCACAAGAGGATGTGATTGAGCCTATCATGGGATGCCATAGGAATCCTTGGAGAGATTGAGGGTACAGAATTAAGCCCTGCCCACATGCCTGCTTCTGATAGGGTTTGGTTGTTTATTTATTGGATTCAATTAATGATTTTTCCCTGTTTCTCCCATCTCCACTGGTTCCTCCCAGCCATGTATTTCCTGCATTCCCACTGGTTCTGCTCAGCCCTGAGTCTAATTTGTCTGCCATTCCCAGGTCACAGGAATCCACCTTCAAACCCTTCAGCTCCTCCATGCTCCCTCTGCTCCACCAGGGTCCGTCAATCCTTCCTTGCTTCCTTGTCCCTCTGACTCAGACTCTGTGAATCGTCAACCTGCCTCCACCACAGTCTTTTACTCTGGTTTCATCTTGTTTCTCAAGACCTATAGGGCTCTTCCTCCCACCTTGGTCCTCAGTTGCTCTAACTTTGTCCCGGCCTACCAAGCCTCCAGTCTCCGGTATCACCTGAGTTTTCACTTCTCCGTCAGTTGTCCTCTTGGTGTCATCATCCAAATCTCCTCCTTGCCTTCTCCCTCCCTCAACTCCATCATGGGCCTTCTTCCTGGCTGGACTCTCGGTCTGCATCTGGCTCCTCCTGCTCCAGGCCCTTCTTTGGCACTTTCCTCTGTCATGCCACACCGATTTCTTCCACCATATCCTTCTCTTGGTTCCTGTCCTTCGCCTGCTCCATGCCCACCTCCAGAGCCCCTCAGTCCCTTCTCAGTTGGACTCTTCTAAGGAGCAAGGAGACATGCCTTCTGGGAGATGGGTGTAATGTCACATGTAGTCTGTTTTTGTTTTCTATTCCCTGTTTTTTTTTATGTTTTTTATGTTGCCTGCTGGTTTTCTATACACAGCAAAATCCCCAGTGTTAATTTAACACTCTGAGTGTGGACTCATATAAACACTGAAGCAGAGTTGAAGTCAATGAGATAATTAAGAAGTTAATTGAGTTATGATTGAAGACACCTGCTGTTAACAAGCAGAATCACAAACGAGAAAAATCACAATTTGTGTATGACCACTATAGTGGTCAGTGTTTGATTTAGATTGATTTCACAATAATCAGCGTATGAATCTCAACAACGGTGACAAACAGCATATTCAGATAAACAGACCAACTCTGAAATTCACAAAACTAGATACTAAAAATGAAAATAAAAACACCAAAAGTAAAATATAGTTAGAATAAAAAGTTAAAAAGACAGTTCAGCTCATAATTTATTTATGCCGCAATGCATGATGGGAGCCATGGATGAGTTTTTATTGGCTACAACATGCTTTTTTGATGGTCACCGTTGTTGTGATGCTCACGATGATTCCTGATGTCTGTGTGTCCAAACAAAAGATTACTTTTTTACGTTGAACTAACTATTAAAAACATGTCATACTATGTCAGAAATGCTGAGTTGCTTACTTTTCTTTTTCACTTAATTTATGTATGCAGTAAAGACTTAAACTCAGGCATTCAGGTCACTCTATAACAAATAGCTCAAATCACAATCAATGGCACACATGATTGCCTTTGCTGTGGTCTGTCTGTATGATATAATTCAGTCACCACAGCCCCATAAAATCTAAAGATAATAACTGAAGGGTCAAGATCCCAACTAAAGCAAACACTGACCACTATAATGGTGACACACAAATTGTGATTTTCTCGTTTGTGATTCTGCTTGTTAACATCAGGTGTCTTCAATAATGGTCAATCATAACTCAATTAACTTCTTAATTATCTCATTAACTTCAACTCTGCTTCAGTGTTACTTTTAACAATGCTTCAGTGTTTATATGAGTCCACACTCAAGAGTGTTAAATTAACACTGGGGATTTTGCTGTGTAGTTTCAGTGGTTGTTAATTAGTCCCCAGACCTGTTCAGTTTTTCCTTCTCATCAGTGTTATATGTAATATTGTTTTTATACAGCGATTATCTGTGTATTCCTTTTGGGTTATAACAATGCTGTTTTGTTTTCTATTTCTTCGCTGTGCACTTACTACAGCCACAATTCTGTGCCAACTAGCAATAGAGTGTAGACACTGTGCATGCCAATGGTTGATGCAACATATTCAGAATAATTCAGCGATTGTGTTATGTTTGTTTTAAGTGCCTCCAGTAGTGAGACGTGAAGGAGAATCTGCTGAGATCTTCTGTCCTTATGATTCAATCTATAAATCAAAGCTAAAGTCTCTCTGTAAGGGGAAGTGCTCCACTAGAGACAGAAATCCTCTCAGTGAGACTGTGAGAGAAGAGAAAGAGACCAAGACTGGCAGATTGACTCTGAAAGATAACGTCACTGCAAGTGTCTTCACTGGGACCATCACTGCACTGACAGCAGAGGATGCTGGGAAATACTGGTGTGCAGTGACATTAGAAACAGAGCTCAATTATCTTCACACTCATCTGATGGTCATCATGAATGAGGGTGAGGAAGGTTTCTTCATCTGAAGATGTCAAACTCCGGCTGTGAATTGATGTTCTTGTGTCTGTAATCATTTCCAGAGCTGAACTTGACTAAGTATGAAGGAGACGACGTGTCAATCCAGTGCAAACATCAGGATGAAGATCAGAAGCGCTTCTGCAAAGCACATGAAGTCTCCATGTGTGTGAAGGATGGAGTTTCATTGGAGACGATCAGAGATGATCGATTCTCTTTCAGCATCTTTGAAGCATCTGCTGGAGTCTTTACTGTGAACATCACTGATCTGAGAGAAGAGGATTCTGGGATATACTGGTGTGGAGATCATGTCATCACTAAAGTCTGTCTAGAAGTCAACAAAAGTATGTTTTACCTTTACCTGAACTACATTTTTTCTATTTAAAGGTGATTAGCATCTGTGATTGTCTTGACGTGGTAGATTTAGAGATTTAATAGCTATGGGATTTCCTCAGGTTATGAAAGCGGAAGTGAAAGAACTGAGCAGCCACAAATAGATTTTAGGAAATTCACAGATGCAAATTATATCACATAATATCAAAACTAAAACACTACATGCTGAGATATAGGTGCTGTGTTTATTATGTAAAATGTGGTTTAATGCACATACTGTTTTATTTTATTTATTTTTTTTTTTTTTTTTTTTTACTTTACTGGTATTACTGGCACCTGTTCTCCAGGGGCTTCTGACAGAATCATCACCTCTTGCATCTTTGTGACTCTGCTGCTGATGGGAGCGTCTGTCCTGTTACTTTACAAATTAGGATACATCAAGACAAAAGGTGATGATCAAAATCACACACAAATTGAAATTGAAGCAGTTTAGCCAGTTCTCATCTGATTCATTGGAAAATGTGCCTGCATTGTTATCTGTAACCAATTATTTGACAATTTTCCAACCTTATACCTGAAGACACTGTAATACTGCACACACAGGCCCAAATTGACTATACAGATCATATTCTGTTCTCTTAAAGCAACTTTAGTATATTTTTGAATATTAAAAGTATTAAGTTTTGTTGTGAGCATTTGTACTCTGGTTATAATCCACAGATCAGCACCCTTCCCCAGACAGGACAGAGATGAGCGGCAGAGAGGTGAGGGGGCTTTAGTTTCTTGTTTATTGAACATTTTGTTGAATTTCATTTGCAGATGATGCAGGACTAGAACCAATCTAATGAATTCCAGAACATGAGAAATGACTGACCAGCAGTGCCAAAAAAACAGATCACTAGTAAATGTGTGATGCAAAACAAAAACTTAATACTTCAGCTCCTGAGTACAATGTTTGCCATGCTTGTTTGTAGAGCTGCACAATTTGGTCAAAATTTTGTTACTATAAATATACATAAAATAATAAAAAATAATAATAAACTGTTATTATTACTATTATTAAATACAAATATAAAAGTTTCTAAATATTGTTTTTTAATATTATTGTAAATGCTCATGTGTAAATGAAAACAATGCCATGCTTCACTCTGCAACATGCAGCTTATATATCTAAATTAATCACACAACCCTCCTAATCAATCTAGTTTATTTCTCTCATCTATTTTCAGGCCTTTCATGCTGCATGTGACTATGAGAATATCAGAGATGTCAGACAGTGCGTAGTCGTGGGAACTGAGGAAACTGTGTTATATTCCACTGCCACGCATCCCACAGACTCGTCAGATACACACAACACACTCTATTCTAAATTACAGTTACCCACAAACCCCTCTGATGGGCTTCTGTATGCTTCAGTCCGCTTCCAGAAGCATGAAGAGTCTCTCAGCGATGCTACAGTAACCTCCAATAAAGAGGATTTTTACTGTAATTACACCACGGTCAGTCCCCGCATGTCACTCAACTAATTCAACTCTTAAAAATAAAGGGTTCAGAGGGGTGTTTTTTATTTTTTATTTTTTTATTTGCTATAGTGATGCCAAAGAAGAACCCTTTTTGGTTCCCCAAAGAACCTTTCTATAAACTGTTCTTAAAAGAGCTGTGTTTTTCTTAGTGTTGATAACATTCTAACATTGTAAAGAATGTTTTCAGCTAATGCTTGTGCATTGTGAAGATTCCACTGATGCTCTTCATTGAACTGTCAAGGCTGATGAAGAACATTTATTGGGAATCTGGTCACGAGTGTAGTGAACTTTTAATGTGTACAGTGACTCCTAACATTATTTACACTTCAGTGACACTTAAAAAAGCATTTTATTAGATACAAAATTATAAATAAATACTGTACAACAAATCAAATACCATTTATTGTAGCAAAAGTACTTTTTTTCTCTTATTTTTTTTTTTATCTCAAAATAAGAAGTATTACATGAACTGCCCTTCTGTACACTCATAAATGTGAAAGAAATTCATAATTGATGAAAAACTAGTAGCATTTGTTTACACATGATCTTCTCTGTTCAGGTTACCATTGTTAGTCATTTTATCACACTGCCATGAAATTACAGATAACTGAAACTGTAGATAAACAAATTAAACACAGGAGCAGAGCATCTGCTGGAAATGTAGAAGAAAACAACTCGACTGGACATTTGTTTTACACACACGACACACCCTTGCACCCAAAAGCATCTGCAAACAACTGATGCGTAAAAATGAAGGAAGAAAAAGCAACCATAACATATGTATTTTCATTTTGAATGTACTTACTGCAACTGTTTATTTATTCGTTCTAACTGCACTGTGTTTGTTCAGAGATGCCTCATAGGCATAGAAGGACCATATGAAATAAAGCAGAGTGTTTAAGAGCCGTACCAGTTATGAGACTGAGGTATTAATACACGCTAAATTAAATATGTGCCTTGTTTATATCATGTATATTGTACAGGTCATCGCCTGAGGTTGTGTGTGTGTGTTTGTTATATACAGTTTTTGGTTTTGGTTTTCATTTATCACAGTGATAGTCCTACAGGAACACTAACCCACATAATCAATCACCTTCAGCTGGTCAGTTGTTTGACTAGACTGCTAATCATTCACTTTGTGTACCACACGTCTTAGTTTTCTGCCCTCTGCTGTTCAAGCATAAAAAATGCAGTTTAAACCTTTCCTTGGTTTGACTCGATTATTTATTGAGTAGCAGTCAACAGCATCATGACTGATGAAAACAATACAAAGACGGAAATTAAGCCACATTTGAATGCAAACACCCATGTGTTTTTCTACTCTTATTTATATATATATAATACTTTTTTTCTGTAAATGTGTGTTAATTTGTGTGGCAGAAGCTTTCAGACCTGAACAGGAGTTAACAGACATGAAGCTGCTCGTGGTCAGTCTCTTTGGTTTAACTCCACTGTGAGTCAGTGACAGCAGGACTGTATTTCATAACTGTGAGCCAGAAGAGTTTAGCAAAGAGGAAAAGGAAGAGGTGGAGCTGTTTGTTTATATATATATATATGTACAGATTCACATGAGCGAGAGTCTTATCACCAGTGAAGATGATTAAGACCCTTCTCTTCTTCACAATCTGTCTGATTAAAGGTAAGATGCTGTTTTCATTGCAGTGTCAACCTGTATGTGCCAGTTGTTTTAATGTTTTTATTTTTTTTTTATTAAACTGAGATCGAAGCGTGTCTGTATGTGTGTGCTGTGCGTTTATGTGTAGGTCTTTTGTCTTTATTTGTACATTTAAATTTGTGGTCAGTTTCTGTTCATAAGGCCCGTATAAAAAATGGCAAATTGTAGGAATGACCCATATCATTTAAAGGGTTAGTTCAGCCAAAAATGAAAATCAGCCCATGTTTTACTCACAATCAAAGCATTCTAGGTGTATCAGACGAATCCATTCTGAGTTATATTAAAAATGATCCTGGCTCTTCCAAGTGTTAGAATAGGGGTGTTTTTGTTCAACAGTCCTGCGTGCCTCACATGGCTTCAGGGGGGCTTCGGGGGGGGGTGAATAAAGGAATCCTGTAGCAAATATATTATATAAAAAAAACCATTGAAAATATATTTTAAACTGCATTTTAAAAAGTGCTGAATACTCTGTTGATAATGCAAATATGAGATTTTCAGATCAGTTCCTGGCTGAGCCTATTTCTATAGGGAACTGTGACGCAAATAAGATAAATGTTGACTTTGGTGATCTCATCATTCAAGGGCTGCAAGTGGAAGAAAGCCAGAAAAGAGTCGCAGAACACTGTTGTAGAAACCTGAAGTACCAGCACAGTATGAATTTCAAATTGAGAACTGTGATAAAGTTAATGCGGAAACAAGAAACTTTGAATTAAAGAATAATGAAGCTGATAAAAGAGATGGCTGACTATAACAGTATTAATCTGGAGCTGCAAGTGTTAACAGATGACCTAGAATCTTTAAAACTTAAAGCTCAAACCCAAAAGAAGATATGAGTTTCAAATGTATGTTTTTTATATATCACACCTATTGTACCCCCATAGATATAGGTGTTGTTTTGGTGATTAGAAGTTGCTATGTGCTTTGCCTATGCAACAGGTAGAAAAGGGAGAGGACACATCTCACAACAAACTTGCAGAATGGAACCTCTACCTAGCTGTGCTGTTTTGGCTTTACTAACATGCATGTGTGACCTCTGTGGTTCACACCCGGGCAGCAGTTGGGGTTGCTCAAGAGCACCTCAGTCGTGGTATTGCTGGCCCGAGACTTGAACCCACAACCTTAGGAGTCAAACTCTCTAACCATTAGGCCATGACTTCCCCTCACAGAGATAAGAGCAAATGGTTTATATCTGCTGAGAATGAGGAATGTGAATTAGATAATATATGGAATTCCCTCGACTGATAAAATACAACAAAAGGCATGTTTTATTACAGATGCTTTATTTGACTGCCTTTGGACTGTTGAACAAAAACATGCAGTTTAAAGCATCAGTGCTTTGACTTGATCATTTATTAGGTAACAGTCAGTGATTAGTAGCATCATGGTTTCAGTAACTGATTTTTTTTGTAAATGTGTGTTAATTTGTTTGGCAGAAGCTTTCAGACCTGAACAGGAGTTGACATGAAGCTGCTCGTGGTCAGTCTCTTTGGTTTAACTCCACTGTGAGTCAGTGACAGAAGGGCTGTATTTCATCTCTGTGAGCCAGAAGAGTTTAGCAAAGAGGAAAAGGAAGAGGTGGAGATTCTTTAGTCTAGATGTGTGACTCTTTTAGCAGTCTCTGACCGCTGAAGAATGTACAGATTCACAAGAGCGAGAGTTTTATCATCAGTGAAGATGATGAAGACCCTTCTCTTCTTCACAATCTGCCTGATTAAAGGTAAGATGCTGTTTTCTTTACAGTTTCAGTATGTGTGTGACAGTTGTGTTTTATTATTTACTCAGCTGAGATCAAATTCAAGAAGTGTGTGTGTGTGTGTGTGTGTGTGTGTGTGTGAGAGAGAGAGAGAGAGAATTATTTATGTGTAGGTCTTTTCTCTTTATTCGTGCATGTTGGAGTTTGCTGTCATTTTCTGATCATAAGACCCTTATTAAAAGAGGAAGTGTATTTTGATTGACAGGTCACATGGGTGATGATGCTGACGCTGTGACTGGCATCTCAGGAGGAAGTGTCATCATCAACTGTGAATATAACCCTGAAACAACTAAAGAACAACGTGCAAAAAGCTTCTGCAAAGTGTCAGGCAGTGAATGTACAACCATGACAGAAGAAAATAATGATTTATGGATCCCAGAAGAGAGATTCTCTCTGACTGATGATAAAACTTGTTTGATTAGTGTGCTCATTAGAAATCTGACTGTAAACGACAGCGGGACGTACAGATGTAAAGCTGACAGTAAATCTATTCAGGAGAAGAAATTAGAAGTGACAGAAGGTAAGAATGAATATTCACATTATTTCATCTGTCACACCTTTACGTTTGACACCTTTATCCTGAGACGTGTTATTCACCAACACAATGTTACATGATTCAGAGTCGTGTTGTGGGACATCAGAGGAACAGTCTGCTTATTTAGGAGGAACTGCTGTCATCCGCTGTAGATATCCAGAGAAATATAAAGATGATTTAATGCAGCTGTTTAAACTCCAGAATGGATCACTGATTGCTTGTTTCACACTTGGAGGTGCAATCGATCCTAGATTTTCTCTGAATGAGAACAAACAGGAGCAAGTCTTTACTGTGACTATCGTGAACGTGAGCAGACATGATGATGGGGTTTATTTCTGTGGAGCACTCGTCACAAACAATCCTACAAAGATCGGCTACAGTCTGCTTTTCACTGAGATTCAGCTTCATGTCACAGGTGAGAAACAATTATCAACAAATTACATTAAATGTACATGCAATATAAGTTAATCAATGTCATTTTGATTCCTGACCTTTCATTTGTGGATGACTTTGGAAAATCAAGAGCAAACAGAAGCTTCAACCCAGTCTGGTGAGTTCTATACCACACACACACATATATATAAGTCTATATATATATATATATATATATATATATATATAGTAGGTCTATCTATCTCTATCTATCTATTTATCTATCTATCTATATATATATATATATATATATAAACCTATAAGAAGTTTTTAGTCTCACAATAGCTCTTTATTTATAACCTGAGTGTTACAACAGATATGTGTATTGGATGTAAACGCATGCATTAAAATCATTAAAGTTTTTTACATATATTTTTTATTTAAATAAATAATCAACCATGAAACCACAAACCTCACCTTTTATGCTGCAGATTAGACATCACTTTAACATGTTAATGATGTAAATTGGGCCTGAATATTATCAGTCTCATAACTGTGTAAATATCATTCATAAATGTCTCATGGGTTTCACTAAACACTGTGTTTGTGTGTTTTATTCTCAGATTTCTTCATGATCATCATTATTATCATCATTATTAGTGTGTGTGTGATTCTGCTGCTGATCGCTGGATTCACTCTGACTGTCTGCAAGAGACGAGGCGACGCTCACTCACAGTTACCCACAATCCCCTCTGATGGGCTCCTGTACACTGCTGTCAGTTTCCAGAAGCATGAAGAGTCTCTCAGTGAAGATACAGTCAGATTCAGTAATTCAGAGATTTACACCACGGTCATTTACCACACAAGACTCCACTAGTTCCTTCGTGTGAAGGAGGAGCTCATCTTTCTTACTGCACTCTTCCTTCTCTGTTACCTGCTGAGGTGATGTGGGTGGACACATGACATGCTATTATCACTCTGGGTTCAAACATATCAACCTCATTCCTACCAAAATGTTCAGAAAACCCCATGAAACATACTTCTATTGTGAAATATATTGTGAAATAAACTGGTCAAGGTCAAATATAATCTAAACCTAATCAAATATTTCACAGGTGGTATAAGAAATGTGTCCACCCTGTTACACAACCTTTTACAGTTCAGTGTGTGACAGGGAGGACAAGCTACTGAAGCTGGGAAAGGAGAATATGGTAGCAGTGGATGAACATTAAAACACCTTTAGTGTCCCCGGCCCACCAGTGAGCTCAGATGTGCTCTTTTTTCACACATATTTTAGTTTTCATAAATTATATATCAATTTAAAGCTTCAAAACTTTTAGTGGTCTGCCCCCAATAATGTGTGGAGTCAAGTGTCATATTACAAAATGTATATATATATATATATATATATATATATATATATATATATATATATATATATATATATATATATATATATATATATATATATATATACATATACTTTATAATCTTGATAAAATACATATTGTTGGAAAGGTCTTAGTCTCAAGATTCCATATTTGGTGGCCTTTCTTTTCTTTCCTTTTTTAATAACTGTCTAAATATTTCTTTCATTATAACTTCTATGACAGAAATAAATGCATAAAAAATTCAATGCAGATTTAATGTGGCAGTTTGTGGTATAACACCCTATTTAAAATCTCACAGCAACTTTTTTTTTTTTTTTGGAACATCACTTATTTATACACGAGGCTTTAATATTATAGCAATGTTGGATTTAAAAACATTTAGTAAAATATTTATTTTATATTAATAAAATAATGGTACAGTGCAATATCTTTACAGTAAATGTAAACATCTGTAACGTTTTAATTATACGTTAATCTGTAGTTTGTCTTGTTAAAAAACAAGCCCAACCAAAGGCGTGAATAAAGGACTCCTGTAGCAAATCCATACATTCTTGTTTGGTAATTGCAATTCCCGAAGTTCTATTCTAAGACTTGGAAGAGCCAGGATCATTTTTAATAAAACTCAGAATGGATTCATCTGATACAGGATGCTTCGAGGATGAGTAAAACATGGGCTGATGTTCATCTTTGGCTGAATTAACCTTTTAATGGTCACATGACATGCAGGTAAATGGATAACATATTTAATATATTTTAGTAAGTGTTTTTATTCCACTTTACATTTTTATGATTTTATAATTAGCTTTCATAAACTCATGAAGTCCCAGATGAAGAACTATAGAATATCATCTGTAACGTTATAGATATCTATTAACCTTACCTTGAATAGAGTTATAATTCTTACATTGATCTACGTTAAACAAGGTTTTCTGTGGGGAAGAATACGTTTATCATGCAGTTCAGTTCATATTCTCTATATGAAGGATTTTAGAATCTTACAAAGTTCAAATGAAAACTCTCTGAAACGCTACAGTCCAAACGTATGGAGCTGTATGATTCACTGCAGTCTGTAAAGTAAACAGGAAGTGTTTGTGTGAACTCGTCTGGTTTTGTGAGAGAATTCAAATGACTTTGCGAGAGACTGCAAAAGTTTTGAAAGAGAAGCAAAAGTTTTGTGAAGGAACGCATATGTCTCTGCAAGGGAATTTAAAGTTTCTTGAGGGAACGCGCAAGTTTTACAAGATAAGGCAAAATAAATAATAAAGAAAGAAAATTAAGAAAACAGTTTTTTTCTTTCTCCCACTCCAAATTATTTCCACTCACCCCGATTTTATTTCACCACCTTATCGCCTTAAGGGCTCAACAGATTTCTACCAGTAATGCTTGATACAACTTCTCACTACTCATACCTGCACAGATATCAACAGTGCAACTACTGTAGGTTTAAGGTTTATATTCAGTGATTTTACAGTAAACACTAATCTACAGAGTAACCTTTAACTTGTCAATGTCTGACAGATTGTTTTCATTATATTCTTCATATCTTCTGTTTGAGTTTGCCCCCCTCTGCTGTTCAAGCTTTGAAAGTGCAGTTTAAACATCAGTGGTTTGACGCGGTCATGTATTAGGTAACAGTCAGTGATTAGTGGCATCATGATTTCAGACCACACAAGCATCAGACGTCATGTGTGTTTTTATTTTGTGTGTTTTTGTTTCCTTCTCTCTGTAAGTGTGTGTTAATTTGTGTGGCAGAAACGTTCAATCATGCACAGGAGTTAACAGACATGAAGCTGCTCGTGGTCAGTCTCTTTGGTTTAACTCCACTGTGAGTCAGTGACAGCAGGACTGTATTTCATCACTGTGAGCCAGAAGAGTTTAGCAAGGAGGAAAAGGAAGAGGTGGAGCTGTTTGTTTTTAAAAGCTCTTTAAGAGCACAAGATAGAGACACAATCAGACACATCAGAAGATCTCACTGTGTCTCTGACCGCTGAAGAATGTACAGATTCACAGGAGCGAGAGTTTTATCATCAGTGAAGATGATGAAGACCCTTCTCTTCTTCACAATCTGCCTGATTAAAGGTAAGATGCTGCTTTCTTTACAGTATCAGTCTGTGTGTGACAGTGGTGTTTTAATATTTACTCAGCTGAGATCAAATTCAAGAAGTGTGTGTGTGTGTGTGAGGGAGAGAGAGAGAGAGAGAGAGAGAGATGTATTTATGTGTAGGTCTTTTCTCTTTATGCGCATGTTTGAGTTTGCTGTCAGTTTCTGATCATAAGACCCTTATTAAAAGAGGAAGTGTATTTTGATTGACAGGTCACATGGGTGATGATGCTGACGCTGTGACTGGCATCTCAGGAGGAAGTGTCATCATCCACTGTGAATATAACCCTGAAACAACTAAAGAACAACGTGCAAAAAGCTTCTGCAAAGTGTCAGGCAGTGAATGTACAACCATGACAGAAGAAAATAATGATTTATGGATCCCAGAAGAGAGATTCTCTCTGACTGATGATAAAACTTGTTTGATTAGTGTGCTCATTAGAAATCTGACTGTAAATGACAGCGGGACGTACAGATGTAAAGCTGACAGTAAATCCATTCAGGAGAAGAAATTAGAAGTGACAGAAGGTAAGAATGAATATTCACATTATTTCATCTGTCACACCTTTACGTTTAACATCTTTATCCTGAGACGTGTTATTCACCAACACAATGTTACATGATTCAGAGTCGTGTTGTGGGACGTCAGAGGAACAGACTGCTTATTTAGGAGGAACTGCTGTCATCCGCTGTAGATATCCAGAGAAATATAACGATCATATCAAGCAGCTGTTTAAACTCCAGAATGGATCACTGATTGATTTTAGCACACCTCGAGGTGCAATCGATCCTAGATTTTCTCTGAATGAGAACAAACAGGAGCAAGTCTTTACTGTGACTATCGTGAACGTGAGCAGACATGATGATGGGGTTTATTTCTGTGGAGCACGTGTCACAAACAATCCTACAAAGATCGGCTACAGTCCACTTTTCACAGAGATTCAGCTTCATGTCACAGGTGAGAAACAATTAACAACAAATTAAATATAACATACACACATAATGTCAGATATACAGTGGAATTTAAATGTCTATATCATCTACGGACAACAATGAAAGATCAAGAGCAAAGAGATCCTTCAGTCCTGTCTGGTGAGTTCATTAATAACACACACACACACAAATATATAACAGCGCTAATGTAGTAAGACAGTGATATTAAAACACCAGACTCAATATACACCTCAGTGATGATGCAAACCACATACAGCTAAACAGATGAGCCCGGAGTATGAATAAAACATGCTAAATATTACAGAAAAAAAAGACAAATGAAAAATTGACATTCTGGTTGGGAAGTCTTGTATAATGCATCTTATTACATGGCTCTGTGAAATACTTGAGTCTGATTTGTCAGTCATGGCATTCAGTGGTCAGATATTTCCTGCTGGCCATGATAACACTGTGTATTAGACTTCTTGAATGTCATTTTTAATGCGGGGTGTGTGTTTTCCAGATCTCAACGTCATCATCATTACAGTGTGTGTGTGTTTGGTTGTGGTGTTAGCCGGAGGACTGAGTGTGTTGTTGCTCAAGCGGAGGTGTAAGAAAACACAAGGTACGAAAACCAACGCTCTGAATCCAAACCGGATGCTGAAATGGTTTTAACTTCTGATTTCTTATATGTTCACTTTCATCATTATGTCCATCCTCAGGCTCAGGCTCGTCAGATCAGAGGAGCACAGGAGATAATGATGAGGTAAGAGAGCATCTACAATGTTTATCTATCAGCATGATACAGTATTGACTAAACTGTGTAAAACTATATTGGTGTTAATAACAAGTAATACAAAAGATAAAAAACCATAATAGAACTTATCACAGATGTTATTTGATTAAAATAATAAATCTGTCCCTTTCAGGAAGTTTCATCTGTTTATTATGCAACGATCACAGCCTCTGGAAACACATCATTAGACACATCTGCTCAGGAAACTCTCCGATTAAACACAGTTTATGACACGGCACATTTACCCACAAACCCCTCTGACAGTGACTTCTACTCATTGGCTGAACAGCCCAAAATATGACTTTATATGAATACTGTTTGTAACTATTTTGCCAGTGTTTTTTTTTTTTTTTTTTTTTTGTAATTACGGATGTTCTGTTTGGTTCAATAAAATAATCAACAGTGCTCCACTGTCATATAAATGTATTGGTATGAAAATCTACACAGTAAGATCAAATTGTCCAAATCTCAGTTTATTGGCTCTTTAAAGAGCGCAGAATTTACATTATTTTAAAGACATTAATTTTGAAACCAAGTCATTCACTGAAGACCTTAGCTTGGATTCATAAAAAAAGGACTGTTTGGGGGAAACAATAAAAGAAACACATACATTTTTGTTTCCCTTTTTGACACATATTAACCAGAAAAGCTGAACAAATGAATGTGCATTTGGGTTTTATGTTAAAGTAACTGAAGAAGGCTCATCCTCTCATTATGGGCTCTAATGTCATTATTAGATCATACTGACACCAAGGTGTCACATGCAGGTTACACACTGTCCAATATGAACGATGCCTGTTGTCTCTCAGCTTTGATTATATTGTAGTCCTTCTCATTAGAGCCAAGTTCATCATGTTCATCGTGTGTGCTCAGCAGCACATATTCTGTCCTAAGATCAAGATTGCATTTACTGAATGAAGATTCAGAGAATAGAGGAAGAGAGCTTGAGAATTGAGAGACCAGCAGCTGCACACAGATGAAGCAGAACGATGCAGATCTGTGATGATAAACTCCTCATAATTCAGCTGCTGAAATATGATCAGATTCTCTCTGACTGACAATAAAACAGCCCACATCTTCACCGTCACCATCACTGATCTGAGAACAGAGGATCGAGGTCAATACACAGCAAAATCCCCAGTGTTAATTTAACACTCTGAGTGTGGACTCATATAAACACTGAAGCAGAGTTGAAGTTAATGAGATAATTAAGAAGTTAATTGAGTTATGATTAAGCATTACTGAAGACACCTGATGTTAACAAGCAGAATCACAAACGAGAAAAATCACAATTTGTGTATCACCATTACAGTGTTCAGTGTTTGCTTTAGTTGGGATCTTGGCTTGTAACTTTTTACTTTTAAAGTTTGTGTGTCAAACCAAAAGCAAAAATCATTGCGTGTTGATGATTATGTTTTAATGTGATCTTGTTTGACATGAGTCACTGAACTCATTTACATTCTTTTCTCAAAGTAAAATTTCCATTACTGATTGTCACAGCTTTGTTTCCACAATGAAAAAAATCCGTATTTTCGATACATTTTGTAGTTATCTCTTGCAAGTGATTCTGATTTTTTTTTTATTTTTTATTAAAGAGTCTTTATTTTAGGCACACACAGATAACAATAATCAGCGTATGGATCTCAACAACGGTGACAAACAACATATTCAGATAAACAGACCTACTCTGAACATCACAAAACTAGATACAAAAAATGAACATAAAAACAGCAAAAATAAAATATAGTTAGAATAAAAAGTTAAAAAGACAGTTCAGCTCATAATTTATTCATGCCGCAATGCATGATGGGAGCCATGGATGAGTTTTTATTGGCTACAACATGCTTTTTTGATGGTCACCGTTGTTGTGATGCTCACGCTGATTCCTGGTGTATGTGTGTCTAAACAAAAGATTACTTTTTTTTACGTAGAACTAACGATTAAAAGTATGTCATACTATGTCAGAAATGCTGGGTTGCTTACTTTTCTTTTTCACTTAATTTATGCATGCAGTAAAGAAACTTAAACTCAGGCATTCAGGTCACTCTATAACAAATAGCTCAAACCACAATCAATGGCACACATGATTGCCTTTGCTGTGGTCTGTCTGTATGATATAATTCAGTCACCACAGCCACATAAAATCTAAAGTTAATAACTGAAGGGTCAAGATCCCAACTAAAGCAAACACTGAACACTATAATGGTGACACACAAATTGTGATTTTCTCGTTTGTGATTCTGCTTGTTAACATCAGGTGTCTTCAATAATGCTTAATCATAACTCAATTAACTTCTTAATTATCTCATTAACTTCAACTCTGCTTCAGTGTTACTTTTAACACTGCTTTAGTGTTTATATGAGTCCACACTCAGAGTGTTAAATTAACACTGGGGATTTTGCTGTGTACTGGTGTGGAGTAAAGACAGGATGGTTTAATCCTGATTATTAGTCAGAATATACTGTACATGTTGTTAAGTACTGTATTGAAAAATATACTCAAAAGAAATATAAGAGAGGTCTGTTTGCATGTGTGTCAGTATTGTATGAGCTCAAAGATATAGAGGCAAGATAAAATTAACCACAGTATCCTCTGCAGATGGTGAAGAGCGAGTGTTCACCACACACAACAAAAATACTGACCCACATCACTTCCTGCCACGTGTAGCCTATGTAAATGTCAGTTAAATCCAGTTACATGTAAGAGAGTCACTTTATCTGTCTACATTTAACAATTCAAAGAATGGGTAATACAAGTTTTATGTTTTGTTTAAAGCAGAATCTCATTGTAAAATCAATTCAATAACAATTAATTTGAACAAACACATAGACCACTTTATTTCCACCATACACCAGACATCAGCGAAGGGTTAATAACAGCTTAATCATAGTGGAAGATGACAAGATACTGAAGTGTTTGCATGAGCTAGCATACACATCAGTCAGTGTATCTAAGTTTAGGAAGAAGAAAATAAAAACAGAGCACAGATTAAATAAAATTACTCGTGCACATTTGAATTCCCCACTGCTGTGATGTTAACAGTTTTATTAAAATACTCAGCATGCTCTATGTGACGTCTGTTTTTATATTGAATATCAACAGTACACATGTTTGTATTGTTTGGATTAACTATCCTTTGCAGAGTAGACAGTTATGAATGTTTATTCATAACCATGTGGGAAATAAGTAAATATTGTTAGCTGATGCTAACTGCCTAGCTAACAAAAATGCTGGTGCTACAGTAAGTTGAGGTAATTTTTAGATATAAAGACCAAATATTTTCATTCAACCATCTAGACTGTGATGTTCAGAACATGCAGTAATTATCAGATTGAGAAGTGATGTCCTCTGGGGGAATTAGATCAGGGGTGTTTTTACACCACAGACAAGGATTGAGAAGAAAAAAATCGTTATGAAAATATCATTATATTTTCCTTAAAATGTTCTTCCTAACTTCAGGCCTCATTCTCATGTCATATATAACTGTGATGTTTTGCAATACAAAAAACTTTAAAAGACTTTGTTCTTCCTGGTGAAGATCAGACGGTCATCTCTGTTTTCTCTCAGAAACATCGCAGTGTAAGCTTCACAGTGAATTTTCACTTGAGTAAAAGTGAACAAGGAGTATTTTTACTTTTACTGGAGTAATATTTTATTATTCGTATCTGTACTTTTACTCAAGTTCTTGATTTATGTACTTCATCCACCTCTGATCAAGACAGCTAAATATATTTAACACCTGAATTCTTGCTAAATATGCAGTTATACTATAGGTTATTGGCATGAACTGCATTGTGAAAACCAAGACACTCCAACATTTAAAAAATCTGCTCCTCGCTCCATTCAAAATCACATACTCTGATCTGAATGATGCTTGATGTCTCTTGGCTGTGGTCAGTGTGAGCGACTTGATGAAATATATATTCATTCATGTCCATATGTGTTAAAAAAGTCCCTGATCTCTTCTAAACACTAGGCTGAATTTATTTGTGTCTGCTAGATTAATATATGTAAATGTAAGATTTAATTTATTAAGATAGCAACAGAGGGACCTGCTGCTGACTCTGTATTTCGTAGGAGAAGCAAATGAGAGAGAGAGACAGAGAGAGAGAGAGAGAGAGAGAGAGAGATTTGATATTGAATCACTTTATTTTATCAAAAGAATACCATTAGTGGTAATTATAAACCACACAGACTAAAAAACAAAAATAAAATAAATAAATATATATATATATATAAAAATACACAACACAAAATATACTCAAACCAATAGATTTCCAAAAAACAAAACATTTTCCACAACAGAGCACAAGACATTTTCGTAACCCCAAATGTGCAGGAATTCCTCCACATTATTTGTGATGCTGTAAAAATCAAAATCAATCTTCAATCTGGCTTTTAACATTCTCACAAAAATTGCATTTGCATCAGAGTCCAAAGACCCCTCTGTCTTATTTCTTCGGCTAATGTAAATGGCCATTTTTGCTTGTCCAAAGAGAAAGTTAAACAATTGGCATTTCATTCTACCCTTTTGATTGTACCTAAAGCCAAAGATGAAGTCTTGTTTAGAAAAAGCATCTCCAAACAATCGGAACATTTGCTGTAACAGCTCGAATAAAAAAGACAATCTATCACACTCCAAAAAGCAATGAAAGACTGTTTCTCTGTTTAAGCAAAAAGGACAGTTATCATTAACATTAGGGTTGATAACAGAAACAAAAGCATTTACAGCCACACAGCCATGCAATACCTTCCACTGTAAATCTCCAATCTTTTTTTGTCAACGGTGGTTTATAGATCGTTCTCCACACAGGTCTGATTTCACTGCTCGACCATTTAGTTTGTTTTTGTTCAAAATTTTAACAAATATGTTATACATTGTTTTGCCCTCCATAACACCCAACTCATTAGTGAGAGTCTCATTGAGCTCTAACAGTTGACCAGTACAGTTTTTAAAATCAGGAGAAAGTGACAAAACAGGAAAAGGGTCTTCAACATTTGTTTGACAAAAATCATTACAGGGACTCTTTAATAACGAGAGTTCAGTTTCTGTGAGTTCACACTTCAGAGCCTTAAGCATCTGATTCAAAAGCCTGGTGGATCTAACTCTCACATGAGAAGCCAGACCATCAGAATCAGTTAAATTGGGTCCACATATGTTAACTACATGTCCCAGAGTCACTACCCCAGCAGAACGGAAAAGCTGTAGCACAGAATGTCCTGTTGTACGCTCAACATTAAAGCGGGATCCATATATAATTGGCTCTTTCAGCAGCCACGAAAGAGAAGTGCAATTTTTTGCTCTCTGTTTAATAAACAGCCCCCACACTGTGAATAGTCCAAGGTAGAATTTAGGGAGATTGTTTATTTCCGAGGCATTTAAGTCCATCAAAAACAAAGATTCAGCGAGACCCAGATATCCTCCTCGGCCCAGTATTGTCCGAGCCAAAGGTCTCCAAACAAGGTGTGCAGGTCCAGTAAGGAATCTTTGAATAAACTGGAGTCGAAAGGCAGCCCCTCTACTTGCAAGATGAATAAGACCTTGTCCTCCATCTTCCTTTGACAGAAAAAGAACACTTTGAGGGACCCAGTGCAGACGATCCCAGAAGAAGTCTACAAGTGCTGACTGTATTTTATTAAGCAATTGTGTTGGCGGATCCACACAAGTCAGACGGTGCCACAACATAGAGGCCACCAAGTTGTTTATGATTAAAGTCCGTCCTCTATAGGACATGTGTGGCAAAAGCCATTTCCATTTCCTTAAGCGTCCTTCCACTTTCTCAAAAACATTTTCCCAGTTTTTACATAAAAATAAGTCATCACCAAGATAGACACCAAGGTATTTTAAACCATCTTTTTTCCACACTAACCCACCAGGTAAGACAAGGTCTTTGCTCAGCTCATCACCCACGGCTAATGCTTCACTTTTTCCCCAGTTAATTTTTGCTGACGACAAAACACCAAAGTCATTAATTGCTTTTTTAAGGGAATTAACATCATTTTGTTGATTAACAATGACAATGACATCATCAGCATAGGCCGATAGTTTAAAACTTGACTCACAACCAGGAAAAATAACACCAGAAAGGGACTGTCTTAATTTATCCAAAAGAGGCTCTATAGCAATAGAGTACAGCATTCCAGAAAGTGAGCAACCTTGTCTGATCCCTCTTTGGACCTTAAAAGGAGCACTTAAACCACCGTTTATTTTTAATAAGCTCTCAATGTCACAATATAAAACCTTGATCATGGCTATAAGAGTGCTTCGAGTGTTTGCCACAGATATTGATGTTCGACTCTATCGAAAGCCTTTTCTTGGTCTATTGAAATCAGACCAATTTCATAGCCTAATGAACTGGAGAGGTCCAAAATATCCCGAATTAGGAAAATATTATCAGATATCAATCTGTTGGGTATACAGTAGGTTTGATCAACATGAATAATATCTTCCATCACTTTTTTAAGTCTCATGGCCAACACCTTAGACAAGAGTTTATAATCGGTGCAGAGCAGAGCCACGGGTCGCCAGTTCTTAATTTCTTGTAAGTCCCCTTTTTTAGGGAGGAGTGTAAGAATTCCTCTCCTGCAGCTGAGTGGTAAGTGTCCTTTGGTTAAACTGTCTCTTAGAACAATCAACAAGTCCTTGCCTATGATAGGCCAAAAAGCTTTGTAAAAGTCCACAGGAAGGCCATCGAGGCCTGGAGCCTTTCCATTTTCTAGGCTTTGTAGTGCAGTATGTAGCTCCTCAGCCGAGATCCTTGCCCTCAGCTCTGCATTGGCTTCCTCAGTGACCTTAGGCAAGTTCTCGTAAAAGCACTGTGCCACCTCTGGATTTTCTTGATATTCTTTTTTAAACAGCTTTTCATAAAAAGTCACTGCGCACTTACGGATTTCTTCAGACTCCTTTAGCAGCTGTCCATTGCTGGACCGCAGAGAGTGTATAAGTCTTTTCTGTCCATTTTTGCGTTCTAAGCCAAAAAAGAAATGGGAGGGTGCATCCATTTTAATGACGTTTTGAAAACGGGAACGTACAAGGGCACCTTTAGCAGAAAAACCCAACAGATTTGACAGAGCTGATTTTTTCTTTTTGAGAGCTTTAATATGTTCTCCATTTCCTGTGAAATTTGCTAAATCTTGCAGCATCACTATTTCATTCTCCAGGGCTTCCATTGATTTAGTCATATCCTTTGTGACATTTAGAGAATACTGTATACACAGCTGTTTAATCTGAATTTTTCCTATGTCCCACCATTGTTGTAAAGATGTATACTCAGACTTTGTCTTTGAATAATTGTTCCAGAAAAAATTAAAGGCTTCTTTAAAAACTTTATCAGAAAGTAATGTTACATTAAAGTGCCAATAAGCGCTCTTACATTTCACATCTTTGATGAAAACTGAGACTTGTACAAGAAAATGATCAGAAATTCCCACTGGATGTATTGAGCAACTTTTAAGAATATTAAATTGATGCTTGAAACAATAAAATCTATCAAGCCTAGCCATAGACAGGACATTATCTTTGACATGAGTCAAGTATATTGATGCTGAGTAGGATGAAAAACTCTCCAAACATCACTCAGATCATGCATTTCAATTAAACTAGTTAAAACTCTCTTACTAGGTCCATGAGGTTCTTGATGGTTTCTATCTAAGGATGCATTGACCGTGCAATTAAAATCACCACCCAGAAAAAAGTAACCATCATTGTTACAATTATTAATAGCAGTGTTAAGAGTGTTGAAAAAAATAGCTCTTTCTGTGCCTAAAGTTGGAGCATAAACATTGAAGAAAGTTATTTTAACATTTTCAAACACAGCTTGTATTTTTAACAAACGGCCTTCAATTATTTCATCAATATCACAAGAGATAGGTGTAAAGTCTCTAGAAAACAAGATGCCAACACCACCACTGTTACTACTCTTGTGACTGAGGAAAATTTCCCCATCCCATTGTTTTCTCCAAGCAGCTTCATTGTCATGTGTACTATGTGTTTCTTGCAAAAAGATTACATTTAGCCTCTTACTCTTGAACAGATTGAAAAGAGAAACTCTCTTAGCATCCTCCCTAGCACCATTCATGTTTAAAGAGCCCAGTTTGAAATCACACATTTTGAAAGTAAATCTGCTTTCAAATAACACTTGAAAATAAACAAAAAGGAAATTAATAAAAATAAATCTCTTAAACATCATTCTTTAACCTCACTCAATTGTGCTCTTACTTTTACAAGTAATTTTTTTAGACGGTAAATTTCTTGATCAGTAAAAATGCATTGATCACTTTGTTCAGGGTTTTTCATAAGCAGTCTGACAGAATCAAGGAACAACTTTAGATCGGGGAAAAAATCCTCAACTTTAACAGATCTCATTCCTTTTGTGCTTTGTAAAAAGGAACGAATCTTAGAGAAAGGGTAAGCACAATCCATATCCACCTGCGTGTCACTACTTCCCTCATATTCACTTTCTTGCGTTTCCATCAAACCATCCTCAGACTGAGAGGAAGCACACATTAGATTTAGCTTTGACACTTTTGTTACTTGCTGCAAATTTGCTTTGTTTTCAAGATTTTTCCTCTTAGTTGACATTTTGCCAACTTCCCTGTCAATCATAGCATCAGTATCATTACACAACACAGATTCCGCCACTCCGGTCGCAGTTTCACCCACATTTAAATCTGCATTCAAATCACTGCATGCTTCCTGTTCACTTTTTTTACTCACTGTGTTTTCCAACACTTCGTTCTCCTCATTGTTAACTTCATTTCCATCTCCCTGCACCATTTGTACATTTCCTGGTGGATCTTTCGGTAGAACATCACTAGTGTCAGCACTAACAGACGTCTGTTCCGCTACATTAGCGGCTAACTGGCTATTGTTTGTTTTGTCCGGACACGAACGAATTAGGTGACCCACAGATCCGCACCCAAAACACTTCATTGTTTCTGAAGTAACATGCACGGTGTATTCATAATCATCTACTTTAAACTTGAAAATCAAGTTTAATTCCTCATTACTCTTTTTAGGGATCATTAGTACTTGTCTCCGAAAAGACATTATATGTTTGAGTTGTGGAGATTTGGAACTGATTGGGATCATTTTAATTGGAGACACTAGTTTTCCGTGTCTTCCTAGCTCCTTCTCTAACATCTCATTCTTCAGAAAAGGTGGTACATTGGAAATCATTATCTTTTTTGTGGGACTTACTAGAGACAGAACAGGTGTAAAAGTACCTTGAATCACTACTCCACTCTCAAGCAACTGGTTAGCTTTGTCCACACTATCCAAAAAAATCACAACAGCACTATTCATTCTTGCAGCAGATTTAATACTCTCAAACCCAACAGTTTCACCCACCGCTATACTACATTCTTCAACTGAACTCCCTCCAGGTGGAGACAAACGAACAGCGTGCCTGCGCGTCAGCTTCTGAAAGCTAAAAGTCTCACCCGAAGCCATGCTAGCCAGCAACGCTGGCAGCACTCTTCGCTACCAAACAAACGTTGAAAACCTTATGAAAACACAAAAACAGGCAGAAAAAGGGGGGGGGGGGTCAACGCGAAAAGAAAAGTATAAGAAAAAACTTACAGTGTGCAAAACGCTCTCAGCAACATTCACCAAGCTCACAGCAGCTAAACGCTCGCTCACAATCGCTCCGCCCACTCAACCGGCACACACGCGCGCACACAGAGAGAGAGAGAGAGACACAGAGAGAGAGAGTTTGAGCTCTTCATTGAGAGACCAGCAGCTGCACACAGATGAACAGAACGATGGAGACCTGTGATGATAAACTCCTCATATTTCAGCTGCTGCTCCTCGTGTCAGGTGAGAGTTATTCTGTCTGCCTGTTCTCAATCAGGTCCATGTTTGCAATGAGCTGTTTCTCTCTCTTCATGTTTTTATAGTCATGGCATGTGAGACGAGTGAGATCTTGACTTTCACTGCACATGAAGGAGGGAGAGTTGAGATACAGTGTCCGTATGAGGCTAAATATGAAGAATATAAGAAGTATCTCTGCAGAGGAAAATGTCCAATAGTGTTTATTAAAGACAAGCCTGTTGAATCTGAATCAGCAGCAAAAGACAAGAGATTCTCTCTGAGTGACAATAAAACAGCCCACATCTTCACCATCACCATCACTGATCTGAGAACAGAGGATCGAGGTCAATACTGGTGTGGAGTAAAGACTGGATTTGGATATTTTGATTATAAGAGAGAGATTTACCTGGAAATTAAACATGGTAAGTCAGAATGTACTGTATATATATATATATATATATATATATATATATATATATATATATATATATATATATATATATATATAAGATGAGATGAGAGATAAAATTAACCACAGTATCCTCTGCAGATGATGAAGAGTGAGTGTTCACCACACACCTAACAAAAATACTGACCCACATCACTTCCTTTTTCTCTGAGAAGAAAAAGAGTTCATTCAAAAATAGACAGAATAAGTACACGACTCAAACTCTCAGATTTATGTGTTTGTAAAAGATATATTCAGCCATCAGCCTTACTTACATTTGGCAGCTTTCCAAGTTCTCTTGACATGTAGTGAATCTAAACGTCACTTTTATTTTCTTCTTTTTTTTCTTATATTTTTCACATTCTGTGTTTATAAGCAGATGGCCAATGAAAACAGCGTCAATGAACGTAAAGCAGAAAGAGCTAATATTAATCCAACTAATTTCTGATTAAACCACCAATATTGACATTGTACGTGCTTGATTATTATTATTGTTATTTTATGCTCTGATTTATTGTTCTGAGTGTCTGGTGTGACCTCATGCCACTGTAAAATGAAACTGCATGTATTTGTTTCTGTTGAAATATACAAAAGCATTGCTTTTATAATCTCAGAAGTATTTTTTTCCCACAATATCTGCAATATCTGTATACACTGAGGACTGTCACGCTGATTATGTGGATTTCATCATTTATATGTGAATGTAACATGAATTAAACCTAATGATTTGTGTTTTAATCACATCAGAGAGGATGTCACCCAAACCATCAGCAACAACAGCTTCATTTCAGACCAACAAACCAGCGACAGCAGATACTGAGTCTGACCGAACCGTCACATCTTCATCTTCATCATCATCAGTGTTAATGCTTTTCTCAGGTGCGATCAGTCCTGTGGCTTAGAGAGTCTGATTAAATGTGCAGAGACATTCGTTTCTCAAGTTTCATTAAAAATATATATTTTTTTGTCCATTTTTCAAGATTTCACATCAATCGTTAATATGTCAGTTATGGGGATATTGATGGTGTTTGGATTCCTATTGTTAATTTACAACAGATTCAGACGAAAGAAAGAAGGTAACACCGTCTTTCACTCTCTCAGACGCACACATCATATTATATATTGAAGAAAGACTATCTGTTTTCATTTGCCACAATATGGCATTTTCATGACTGGACATCTTGTCAAATTAAAGCCTATGATTCATTTAATCTCAATCGGGTCACCAAACAGCAGAGCGGCTGAAAGGAGACGTTCTTGTCTTGGCTGAAAATCTGTCCACTAAAGAAGTGAGTTTCATCATGTGTCCGTCTGAGGTGGATCTCAATCTCTCGCTCTCTCTCTAATCACGTATCATCTTTAACTCTGCTGATCATAATGTTGCTTATCTCAAGTGTGTTTTCTTTCTTCTCTTATTTCAGGCCACTCATGTTGTCTGTCATTATGAAGAGATCGTTTGCACAGATAATCATTCTGGCTATATTTTGGGTCTTCCTGTTTTTGATGAACGTGACTCTCATAATACTCTGACCTATTCCACCGTCATATATCAAAGTGTGGGCTCTGTAACTCTCAGTCCATGAAAGACTGTGAAGCTTCATGGACACCGGGTTGATTAACAGTTGAACTGTTTGGTTATATATCTGAATATGATGGACTTTTATTTATTCCATATTGATGAGTCTTGGAGTCTTGCAGAACAATGAACCAAACCAAGTACATTGAGAAGAAATCAGTAAGTGAAGAGAGCAAATGCCTTCTGTCAGGTTATCACTTCTGTAAATAACTGAATTGTTTGTGAATGTAACCATCATGATTAGACAAATGAACTTTTTTTGAGATTTTGAATCTATTGAACTAATTGCTATGCAAAATTATTCGATGTTTTGAAGTGAGGCCTGCTGATCAAAATGCCATAAAAACTGCCATAAAACACCTTTAAAACCTAATGTTTTATTGGAAGTGAAATCTATTAAATGCAATTAGCAAATCATGTAACACTGTTAAATGTGAGATTTATAATATGTGTACTTTTACTGGTTTGCTGGGGCTTGCTAAACAGATGGTCAGAGACTATTAATGGCTAATCTTACTTTTTGTTATAAAAATGTGCCATTAATATGTATATGTATAAAATGTGTATAAGATCAGATAAAAACCATAAACACTGGATCATGGATTCACAGACATCATCGACTCTTAGCGCAAAACATTTAAAACTGGAAAACATTTCAACATAATTATAACGTAACTAAGACTTATTCACTGAAATCAAGTTCCACACTTTCATACATGCTCCAGTTCACTAGTTTCTTAAATACAGGAATGATAACGTATTATGCTGCTGTGTGAAGTATGCCATTGTATTTGGAAAGATATAGTCCAATCATCGCCTCATCTATTGGAGCTTGGAGCCTGATGACTGCTATTAGAGGCAATACTGAGTTAATGTTCATCCAAGTTTATTTCCTACAGAGTTTGCTCTTTTAATCAATTTTTTTTTTTTTCCATAAATGAAATTGATGGTTTTAAAATAGACTCATCCCTGTACCCTACACTACAAGCATGTTTGTAGACCTAACTAAGTGAAGGTACATGCATCTGTACACTGTGGAATAACATTGTCTTGCTTTTTCCAGTTAATTCCGCATGAAAAGTTGATATGCAGATTTAATTAAACCATAATCATAAAGGTAACTTTTAATTCAAAAGTCATTTTTGTATGATCAATTAAATGAATAAATAAATGACTAAAATATGCCGACGTAATAATTGGACCATCCTGACACCAAGTGGTCACTTGAGCAGGTTACACACTTTACAACGGATCTGAATGATGCTTGATGTCTCTTGGCTGTGGTCAGTGTCAGCAACTTTATTAAATATATATTCATTCATGTTCATGTGTGCTTAAAAGTCTTCGATCTCTTCTAAACACTAGGCTGAATTTATTTGTATCTGCTAGATTAATATATGTAAATGTATGATTTGATTTATTAAGATAACAATAGAGGGACTTCCTGCTGCTGATTCTGTATTTCGTAGGAGAAGCAAATGAGAGAGAGAGAGAGAGAGAGAGAGAGAGGGAGAGAGAGAGAGAGAGTTTGAGCTCTTCATTGAGAGACCAGCAGCTGCACACAGATGAACAGAACGATGGAGATCTGTGATGATAAACTCCTCATATTTCAGCTGCTGCTCCTCGTGTCAGGTGAGAGTTATTCTGTCTGCCTGTTCTCAATCAGGTCCATGTTTGCACTGAGCTGTTTCTCTCTCTTCATTGTTTTATAGTCATGGCATGTGAGACGAGTGAGATCTTGACTTTCACTGCACATGAAGGAGGGAAAGTTGAGATACAGTGTCCGTATGAGGCTAAATATGAAGAAGATAAGAAGTATCTCTGCAGAGGAAACTGTCCAATAGTGATTATTAAAGACAAGCCTGTTGAATCTGAATCAGCAGCAAAAGACAAGAGATTCTCTCTGAGTGACAATAAAACAGCCCACATCTTCACCATCACCATCACTGATCTGAGAACAGAGGATCGAGGTCAATACTGGTGTGGAGTAAATACAGGATTTGGATATTTTGATTATAAGAGAGAGATTTACCTGGAAATTAAACATGGTAAGTCAGAATATACTGTGTGTAAAAATATACTCAAAAGAAATATAAGAGAGGTCTGTTGGCGTGTGTCAGTATTGTATGTGCTGAAAGATGTAGAGATGAGAGATAAAATTAACCACAGTATCCTCTGCAGATGAAGAGCGAGTGTTCACCACACACAACAAAAATACTGACCCACATCACTTCCTGTTCTCTGAGAAGAAAAAGATTCAAAACTTTCATAAACACAACTCATACTCTCAGACGTTTTTTTATTCAAATATATATTTCATTATATATACTTATATTCTTTAAAATCAGTTACATTTGGCAGATTTTGAAGTTTTGCGTTATCTCTTGACATTTAGTGATTCTAAAGATCAGGGTCCTTTTTTCGTTTCACATTCATGACATAATCAGTGTTTGTAAGCAGAAGGCAGTGAAAACAGCGTCAATGGACGTAAAGCAGAAAGAGCTGACACTACTCCAACTCGCTTCTGGTTAAACCACCAATATTGGCTCTGATTCAGTGACCGGAGTGTCTGGTGTGACCGGAGAGCGTCTGAAAATCACCTGCTATTATGAAAATAAACTGAAGAATGATGTCAAATTCATCTGAAAACTAAATCATATGTTCTGTGTGTATAAATAATAATTTACAGAAGTAGTAAGAATGCTAAACACGTATCACTGGTCACACAGAAGCCGCTGAATTTTCCCCACACCCTCCACATTAGTGAAGCACCACTAACAGTTGTGTCAGGGGGAAGTACATGTCATGTGACCTTTAGCCACAATAATACCTTAGAAATTCAACTCTGTATATGTATTCTGAAATGCATGCTAAATATACAGTATTGTTCAAAATAATAGCAGTACAATGTGACTAACCAGAATAATCAAGGTTTTTCGTATATTTTTTTATTGCTACGTGGCAAACAAGTTACCAGTAGGTTCAGTAGATTCTCAGAAAACAAATGAGACCCAGCATTCATGATATGCACACTCTTAAGGCTGTGCAATTGGGCAATTAGTTGAATTAGTTGAAAGGGGTGTGTTCAAAAAAATAGCAGTGTGGCATTCAATCACTGAGGTCATCAATTTTGTGAAGAAACAGGTGTGAATCAGGTGGCCCCTATTTAAGGATGAAGCCAACACTTGTTGAACATGCATTTGAAAGCTGAGGAAAATGGGTCGTTCAAGACATTGTTCAGAAGAACAGCGTACTTTGATTAAAAAGTTGATTAGAGAGGGGAAAACCTATAAAGAGGTGCAAAAAATGATAGGCTGTTCAGCTAAAATGATCTCCAATGCCTTAAAATGGAGAGCAAAACCAGAGAGACGTGGAAGAAAACGGAAGACAACCATCAAAATGGATAGAAGAATAACCAGAATGGCAAAGGCTCAGCCAATGATCACCTCCTGTCACGGTTTTACGCTGCCTGAAGGAATACGGAGTCGAGGATAAACGGAATAAGGTTTTTAATATATCCAACACAGGGGATATCCAACATGGAGCACAGAGGTAGACACACGTAAGTAGCAAATGCAAATGAAGACCCGACAAAACAGAACTGAAAGGACAAGGCTTAAGTACAAAGGATAATTGGGGAAACACAGGTGGATGGAATCATAAATTAACAGGGACATGGAACACATGAGGAAGATAATGGACACACCTGGGAACTAATCAAACACGGAAAGACAGAAACTGGGTCATGGGCAAAAACACATTAAATGAGTCCAGGTGTGTGACAGTACTCCCCCCTCCCGGTAGGTGCGTCCTCGCACCGTAGAAACAACAGAGGGAGGCGTGGGTGGGAACTTGGGAGGAGGTTCCGGTGGAGGACGGACTTCCAGGAGGGGGCCAGCAGACAGGGACCACAGAAGGAGGAGCCAGGGAGGAGATGGAGGAAGGAGCCAGGGAGGAGACAGGAGCAGGAAGAGCCAGATGGTCCACCAGAGACCAGCCAGGACGGAGATCCAAGGTGGAGTCGACGGCGGGAGGAGCCATGGTGAAGGAAGGGTCGACGACACCAGGGAGCCGACAGGCGGAGACTGCACCGGTGGGTGAGGAGCCCAAGATGGAGCAGCACAGCCGCAGAGCCAGGGTGACGACGAGGTTCCGGAGGGCCTAGGTGGAGCAGAAGGCTCAGGCGACCAAGGCGGAGGCGGGGTCCTGGCAGACCGCTGTGGAGCCGGAGCGACCGAGGATGGAGGTGGAATCGGAGGGAAGGAGGAGCCTGACAGAGCCGGAGGGATGGAGTGACGAGGTGGAACCAGAGGAGAGGAGTCCCGAGGTGGCGGATGGTCGACGACTGACCAAGGTGAAGCCGGAGGGACGAGGGAGCCCGGTGGAGCAGGTGGGATGACAGGCCACGGTGGAGACGAGGGAGCTAAGAGCCAAGGCGGAGCCGCTGGGTCGAAGGACCGAGGAGGAGTCCAGGGCTCGGAGGCTGGAGGCGGAGACAGGGCCTTAACGCGCCAAGGCGGAGCTGGAGACTGGCAGTCCAGCGGCGAACCATCGCGCCCCGATGGCGCGGACTGAGGGTGAGCTGCGGGACTGACTGGCACCAGCAGGGATGGCGAGGAACTGGCTGGTCTAGGAGGAGGAGAGAGGAGAAGGATGGGAGGAAGGACAGGAGGATCAGGACTGGACGGAACCAGCGAAAGAGTAGAGGGACCAGCAGGCTTGGGGAGAGGCGGGAGAGGGAGGCTGGGAGGGAATACAGGAGACACAGAAGATTCAGGGCTGGGCGGAACCAGCGGTGAAACAGAAAAATCATGGCTGGGCGGAACCAGCGGAGACACAGAAAATTCAGAGCTGGGCGGAACCAGCGGAGACACAGAAAATTCAGAGCTGGGCGGAACCAGCGGAGACACAGAAGATTCAGAGCTGGGCAGAACCAGCGGAGACACAGGAAACTCAGGGCTGGGCGGAACCAGCGGAGAAACAGAAGATTCAGAGCTGGGCGGAGCCAGCGGAGATACAGGAAACTCAGGGCTGGGCGGAACCAGCAGAGAAACAGAAGATTCAGAGCTGGGCGGAGCCAGCGGAGATACAGGAAACTCAGGGCTGGGCGGAACCAGCAGAGAAACAGAAAACTCAGGGCTGGGCGTAACCAGCGGAGAAACAGAAAACTCAGGGCTGGGCGGAACCAGCGGAGACACAGAAGATTCAGAGCTGGGCGGAACCAGCGGAGACACAGAAGATTCAGAGCTGGGCGGAACCAGCGGAGACACAGAAGATTCAGAGCTGGGCGGAACCAGCGGAGACACAGGAAACTCAGGGCTGGGCGGAACCAGCGGAGAAACAGAAGATTCAGAGCTGGGCGGAGCCAGCGGAGATACAGGAAACTCAGGGCTGGGCGGAACCAGCAGAGAAACAGAAAACTCAGGGCTGGGCGTAACCAGCGGAGAAACAGAAAACTCAGGGCTGGGCGTAACCAGCGGAGAAACAGAAAACTCAGGGCTGGGCGTAACCAGCGGAGAAACAGAAAACTCAGGGCTGGGCGGAACCAGCGGAAATGGAGCAGAGGAAATGACTGGAGGAGGTAGGAGTGGGAGACTGAGAGGGTATACAGGGGAATCAGGGCTGGACGGAACCAGCGGGGAAACAGGAAAATTAGGGATTACCTCCATAGACCAGTCCATCAGATCCAGAGCTTGCACCTTATGACCTTCAGAGACTGTATACAGCTCACCCTCAGTCGCAGGAGTGTGGGCAGGGCTTTCCTCCACGCCCTCGATCTCCACGAGGACTCCCACGATGCACGGTGTTGCCGGCTCACACACCTGGTCAGTCGCGCTCTCGAGATCCTGTTCCCTGTCAGTGGATGGCTCGGGCTCTGCGGCTGCGGTGGGCTCTGGCTCCGTGCGGCGTGATGGTGGCTGGCTGGTCTCTGGGTCGGGAGTGGGGCTGGCGAGGTCCTCTATGGGGCAGATGGTGAGAGATGACCCATTTCTCGCCAGAGTCCACTCCACAAATGCGGCGAAATCCTCTCGAGGACCATCTTCGGACGACAACGCTCTGCATTTGGAGTTCAGGCTGGTGTTGTAGAAGGTGCAGAGCGCGCCGTCCGGGTAGCTGGTGGCATTAGCTAATAGGAAAAACTGTCTGGTATGGTCCTCGAGAGAACGTCCTTCCTGCTTCAGCAGGAGGATGAGGAATTCGGGACGATAGAGGGGATCCATAGACACTAAGAAAAGAAAAGACTGTGAAAAAACAAAAGCAAAACGGAGGGAAGAACACGCAGTTTTCTATTTTCTCATTTGAGGTCGGGTCTTCTGTCACGGTTTTACGCTGCCTGAAGGAATACGGAGTCGAGGATAAACGGAATAAGGTTTTTAATATATCCAACACAGGGGATATCCAACATGGAGCACAGAGGTAGACACACGTAAGTAGCAAATGCAAATGAAGACCCGACAAAACAGAACTGAAAGGACAAGGCTTAAGTACAAAGGATAATTGGGGAAACACAGGTGGATGGAATCATAAATTAACAGGGACATGGAACACATGAGGAAGATAATGGACACACCTGGGAACTAATCAAACACGGAAAGACAGAAACTGGGTCATGGGCAAAAACACATTAAATGAGTCCAGGTGTGTGACACCTCCAGGATGATCAAAGACAGTCTGGAGTTACCTGTAAGTACTGTGACAGTTAGAAGACGTCTGTGTGAAGCTAATCTATTTTCAAGAATCCCCCGCAAAGTCCCTCTGTTAAAAAAAGGCATGTGCAGAAGAGGTTACAATTTGCCAAAGAACACATCAACTGGCCTAAAGAGAAATGGAGGAACATTTTGTGGACTGATGAGAGTAAAATTGTTCTTTTTGGGTCCAAGGGCCACAGGCAGTTTGTGAGACGACCCCCAAACTCTGAATTCAAGCCACAGTACACAGTGAAGACAGTGAAGCATGGAGGTGCAAGCTTCATGATATGGGCATGTTTCTCCTACTATGGTGTTGGGCCTATTTATCGCATAGCAGGGATCATGGATCAGTTTGCATATGTTAAAATACTTGAAGAGGTCATGTTGCCCTATGCTGAAGAGGACATGCCCTTGAAATGGTTGTTTCAACAAGACAATGACCCAAAACACACTAGTAAACGGGCAAAGTCTTGGTTCCAAACCAACAAAATTAATGTTATGGAGTGGCCAGCCCAATCTCCAGACCTTAATCCAATTGAGAACTTGTGGGGTGATATCAAAAATGCTGTTTCTGAAGCAAAACCAAGAAATGTGAATGAATTGTGGAATGTTGTTAAAGAATCATGGAGTGGAATAACAGCTGAGAGGTGCCACAAGTTGGTTGACTCCATGCCACACAGATGTCAAGCAGTTTTAAAAAACTGTGGTCATACAACTAAATATTAGTTTAGTGATTCACAGGATTGCTAAATCCCAGAAAAAAAAAAAATGTTTGTACAAAATAGTTTTGAGTTTGTACAGTCAAAGGTAGACACTGCTATTTTTTTGAACACACCCCTTTCAACTAATTGCCCAATTGCACAGCCTTAAGAGTGTGCATATCATGAATGCTGGGTCTTGTTTGTTTTCTGACAATCTACTGAACCTACTGGTAACTTGTTTGCCACGTAGCAATAAAAAATATACTAAAAACCTTGATTATTCTGGTTAGTCACATTGTACTGCTATTATTTTGAACAATACTGTATAAAATATATCGTAAATAGTTCCTGTAGTCATCATATCTGGGAATAACTGCATGGGCTGTCATGCATTAAACCCAGTGATTATTTGTGGTTCATTTACACCAGAGACAACAACAGCTTCATTTCACACCAGCTCACCAGTGGCAGAAGATACTGAGTCTGACAGAACCGTCACATCTTCATCATCTTCATCATCATCATCATCATCAGTGTTAATGCTTTTCTCAACGACTGCTAATGGAGTGTCACCAAAACCACAACCAGGTGCGATCAGTTCTGTTGCTTGAGTGTTTGAATAAATGTGCAGAGACATCTGTTTCTCAAGTTTCATTAAAACATTTAGAGACATTTATTAGATGTTTTTATCTGTTTTTCAAGATTTTGCGCCAATCATCATGGTGGTGGTCCTAGGGATACTGACAGTGCTAGGATTCTCAATGTTCATTTATTTAAGACGGAGGCAAAAGGAAGAAGGTAACGGTCTTTCTCACATCAGTTTACTTGTTATAGTTCCTCAGCATGTTCAGCCAGACTTCAGTCTTACTAAAATCTGGTGTCACTAAACAGGAGCGCGGCCCAAAGATGTCGTTCATGGCCCGACTAACAATCTGCCCGGTGGAGATAAAGGAGAAACTAGAGAAGTGAGCTTCATCATGTTTCTTTATTGATCAGTGGATTCGAATCATCTTTTCCACTCTTAAACCATTTCTTTTTCTTCTTCTCTTCAGGCCACACACACAGTCTATGATTATGGAGATTATCCTGATTATAGTCTGGCCCTTCCAGCATTTGCTAAAAGTGACGCCTCTGTTTATGCTTTAGCACAGTTACCCAGCATCCCCTCTGACATACTCTACTCCAGCATCAAATTTACAGCAGCACATCATTCAGACAGGGCTTCTGGCGGCCAGGAGACATGCGACTACGCATCTATTGCAACTGTTAGATCAGAGAAGACTAAGGGCACTCACGGAGACCATGGCTAATCCTGATTCACTCCAAACTGAGAATGATTCTCACTTACTGTGTGATTCTAAACATGTGGCCTTAACATTATTTTGGATAAGTCAGTATTTGAGACATACGATTGTTTGACGTTGTGTTTGGTTATTACTGATTGTCTGTTATTTATTATTCAATGTAATTTCATTTTTCATCTAAGTATGTGTAATGTTCTCAAGTGTGATACGTCGTGATGTAAGAGTGTAACGTAAAAAAGCTTGTGACGTAAGAACAAGGAGATAGATAAAGCCATAGCGTGTTGTCTCATTTAATGGTTAAAAAACAACAACAATACAGTATGTGAATACTATTTGAATACATATGTTAAATTCAGACTGATTAAGATATTGCTGTAGTCAGTAATCTCACACATCACTATTATATAAGGTCCCCATTTCACCCCGCTAACCTGATTTTACCAAGTGAGACATGTTCCTGGGACAACATCGTTGTTGACCCTGGAACAACATTGTGATTAACCAATCAGATTTGAAGAACCAGTTTATAGATTTTGTGAAGTTTATGCTTAAAATCAGTGTTTGGTGCTTGTACATCAGTGTCATTCATCTATCATTTCCTCAGATTTTAGGGATTACTCATGGTTAATGTTAGGTTTAGGTGTAGGGATATGGTTAAGAATATATTTTTGGAGTAAAATGTTGTTCCAGGGTCAACAAAATATGTTGACCTAGGAACACATTGGACTCAGGACGTGCCCATTTCACCAGCCTTTAGAAAGAAGGCATAGCAAGATAAGACTCCATTTCTTGTTGAGTATTTACTGATGTGTATCCTTAGATCCCAATATTGCTCTGCAGTGTTAGCATGCGCGTCATTCGCACGGGGTCATGACCCCTCAAAAATCAGATCCAGCTAATATAACACCCCCACCCCCCCAGTATCATCACCTCATTCAGATTAAAATAAATATGAAATATTCCGAATTAATATTTTTCCTCGTTTTCTTTATTAATTTAATTTGCCAGCAAAAGAGGTAGTATCATATTTTATATAATCTGTAATGTACCCCCCGCACAGAAGCTGCCACTGCTGGCTAGTGCTTAAACACTTAAATTAACTACTGTGTCATTATGGCATAAAAGGTCAAGTGAACAGCTGCATTTACGTTAAGTAACGTTAGGCTAAATTACAATGTATTTATAATACAGGAACGGCAAATTAGCATGTTACCTTTTAATAAATATGCAGCGAGTTTAATGATAGATAGATAGATGTGCACCCTCTCAGTATAATGGGTACCGGCGCCCCCTGCAGGTCGAAAGCAAGAGTGCAGTTCTTGACGGGATTTCCTGTCTGAAAGGGGATTGTGGGAGGTTGCAGGTTGTGGCTTGTTGAAGAAGCACCAGAGAGCTGCGAGACAGGTACCGTGTGTTTATTGTTCCCTAACTTGTTTGTAACTTTTATCAATAAATGTTTGAACCAATAGGCCTAAATCCTTCTTAGAACCAAAGCCTTTATATATATTTATATACCTGTTAATTACCTGCAAAATAAATAAATAAATAAATAAATACACATTAAACTCATCAAGCGCTCTGCAGTTGCAGGAAGCTTGTCAAGAACAAACATCGTCCGTAGGTGTCGACGTTTCTGATTATATTCTGTCTCTCTTGATGTGAATGGGCCTGAAGACTTTGGACTTTCGTCTGCATGACTATAAGCATGTTTGTATAAGATAAAGGTTTATGAGTACTATGTAGGCTATGTAAAAAAGGCATATTTATAACATTAACAAACCTGCTTCTATCTCATCCTTTGTATCTGTATGTTACTTTATGTTTAGCAACATAAGGCATATTGGGATTATTATTATTATTAGATTAAAAAAATCTGAAATCACTTTAAGTCAAACCCAATATGTTATATATAATTTCTCATCTGAGCTTATCTACCTTTTCCTGTAATTGTGGGCACATCCGTCTACATCTAGTGTGTCTGGTTTCCGTCTCTTTCAGCTATTTTTATCTGAACAAAACAATTGTTTTACTGTTTTGCAAACTGGTGTTTCTTGCCATGTTCTTTGTATACATGTATTATCTTGAACATATTTTTGTTTGTAGTCCAAACAGTTTTACTATGCATTTACTGGGTTGTTCCTAAAGTTTTTAAAGTGGTCTTTACCAAAATGAATTGTTATAAGCTTTTCGCAATCCTTTGGTATGCATATTATTATGCCTATTATAATGAATATTAATTTAGTATTTTTGACATAAAGTAATGCCTGAGGCACTTCACTGAATTTGTAGTTTATTAACAAAATGTGCATAGTGTCTGTGACCCACAAACCCGTTAGACTCAACACATATACATGTATTTCTCTGTTACGAGGTTGTAAACTTGTGAGAGGGTTGTTATTTACTTCATTTATTATTATTTATCATTTCTATAATATAATATATAAATAGTCATGGTTTCAATAAATATTTACTTAACAAAACTATGACAAGTCATATTTTTGTTATATTTTGCGTTTAGGCACCGGTGCCATTTTAAAAGTATTTGAAATGGCACTGGCATCGTAAAAAAATAAATAAAAAAAACTATACCCATGATACCTGGAATAAGTGCTGCAAGTACCTCAGGCACATAATTTTTCCATTTTTTTTAGCATAAAAATTGTACAAATGATGCAAGCTTCAGATCTTCCCATGCTTCTCTATGGTGCTGAAACCAAAATATGTCAAGATGTTTCACTCCACATGCAACTGATACTCAACTGACTTTGGCTCATCTGCGTTAAAGGGGAGGGGCTTACCGATAGGTTAATTCATCATTCTACTGATTATTTTACAGTGGCTAATGATCCAGAGGTCTTGCACATTACGGTGGATACAAGACCAAGATAGACAAGATGGCATCTGTTCCAGAGCAACTTCTGGAAGCAGTGGATGAGTTGGATAAAAACAAACCAAAGAGACTAAAAAGTGCAGTCACAGCTGATGAAGTGGAGAAGGCAGATGGAGAGGGTGGGTCAATACAGACGATCTGCCCCTCTCAGACTTCAGTCAGTGTTGATTTAAATGTTAAAGCAGGTGCAACTGTAAACTTTCCTGTACTCACTGGAAATATCATTCAAGGCCCAGTAATCATCAGTTTCAACTCAACCACAGGGGCTGTCGGTAAGATCTTTTTTTTTTTTTTTTTACTTCCCAATGGTCACTTACTTTGGGTTGTAATTTTTGAGACTAGGTTGCTTATTTCTCTCTCAAATGTGTTGTAATGTCTTACAACCTTCAAATAGCTTGCAAGGTTTGAATAAATATGCTTTGCTACCACTTCAGTAGCTAAATCATTTGTGTTTAATATATGTGTATTTTCCTGGCTTTTTTTCTGATGCTTACTCAAAAGGGCCCCAAAATCCACCTGACAGACAGATGTTACAGAACCAAGGTACAGAAACAATAGCCACTTCTTCATTCAACTTATAATTGTAATACTACTTAGATCAATTTTTTAATTTCTATAAGTAATGATTCCTAACATACAGTATCAGTAATTTTAGGCAGAAGTCACAACTTCCGTTTTCTTTTCTTTTTTTTAGAGGATGACATCTTGCAAAAAATCCTGGAAAGTCACAAAGAACACATAAAGGCCAAAATGGGCTGTGTGTTTGAGGGCAAAAAGGAGAACAAAACACACTTCAGCAAAGTTTACACTGAACTCTTCATCACTGAAGGGGACATCACAGAGGTCTATGATGAACATGAGGTTCTGAAGTTTGACCGAGCCTTGAAAGCTCCCAAATTTGAGGACACACCGATCGACTGCAACAACATATTCAGATTACTGAAGCAAAAAGAGGAGGGAAACATTGTGTTAACCAAAGGCATCGCTGGCATTGGAAAGACATTCTCGGTGCACAAGTTCATTCTGGATTGGGCTGAAGGAAAAGCCAATCAGGATGTGGACTGTGTGTTTCTGCTACCATTCAGAGAGATTAACTTGATTAAAGATGATAAAGAGATCAGTCTCCACAAACTTCTGTTGGAATTTTATCCTGATTTGAATGATGTGAAAAACACCACCGAGTTTTATAAAAAATGTAAACTGGCATTTATCTTTGACGGACTTGATGAGAGTCACCTGGAATTGGATTTTGATTGTAAATTAGTCAAATGTGTCAATGCATGTTCTTCTGTTGATGTTTTATTTAAAAGCCTAGTTATAGGCAAGCTGCTTCCTTCGGCTCTCATCTGGGTGACATCACGACCAGCAGCGGCCAATCTGATCCCTCCTGAGTACATAGGATTGTTTACGGAGGTGCGTGGATTCACTGACCAGCAGAAAGAGGAATATTTTAGAAAACGAATCGTAGATGACGCTCAGGCCTCCAAAATAATCTCACACATCAGGACGTCTCGTAGTCTCTATATCATGTGCCACATTCCCGTCTTCTGCTGGATCACAGCTACTGTTCTTCAGGATATTCTTGTCAAAAACAATGGACAGGACATTCCTTCGACCCTCACCGAAATGTACATCCACTTCCTTCTGATACAGATGAACATAAAGAACCAGAAGTATGATAAGAAACAGGAAAGAGATCGCACAAAGCTTTTGAGTTCAAACAAAGAAATGATCTTCAAGTTGGCTAAACTGGCATTCGAACAACTGAAGGAGGATAACATCATGTTCTATGAGAAGGATCTGAAAGCATGCGGCATCGATGAAAGTGAGGAGTCCACAGGATTGTGCACTGAAATCTTCAAGAAGGACTCTGTTTTGCATGAGATGAAGGTGTATTACTTCATACATTTGAGTGTGCAGGAGTTTCTGGCCGCGTTGCACGTGTTCCTCTGCTATTTGAAGCAGAACAAAGATGAGCTGATTTTCTTCCTGGAGAATTCACGTCCTAATAAGAAAGAACTGCTGTATGTTCTGCTGAGGAAGGCAATCGATAAAGCGAAGGAGAGTGACCGAGGGCATTTCGATCTATTTTTGCGTTTCTTGCTGGGTATTTCTCTTGAGTCCAATCAGAAACTCCTCATCGGCTTGCTGGATGAAACGCTGAACAGTAAAAACTGCATCAATAAAACCATCCAATACATCAAGCAACTGCAGAACAATGACACTTGCCCAAATAAATCCATCAACCACTTCTTTTGCATCCTGGAGCTGCAGGACAGAAGTCTGTACCAACAAATAATGAAATATCTGAGGTCAGAGAGTGGCCAGCCGAAAGCAGTGTCCAACTCCAACTGCTCAGCACTGGTCTATGTGCTTCTGATGTCAGGTGAGGTGCTGGATAACTTTGACCCAAAGATGTTTAACAAAACATATGTAGGATGTAGGAGCCTTGTCCCAGCCGTAAGATGCTGTCGAAAAGCTCTGTAAGTACAAAAACACAGATTTTTCCCCCTTTATTCACCCCCTCCCCCCCAAAAAAAAAGAGAAGAAAAAAAAACATATTGCTTTTCTTATTATTATTTCCCTCACAACCTCTTTTAACATATTCAGTTTATTTTTTCAACATACTCTATCCAATTCAATTTGAGTAATCCAACATTACATTATTATTATTATTATTATTATTATTATTATTATTATTATTATTATTATTATTATTATTATTTTATTTATTTTTTAATTGTTTTTTCTGATTTGTTTTTTGAAACTGTGTAGAGGTGAACTCTTCATGAATAGCTAACATCTTTCCAGGTTTTCAGACTGTGGACTGACACAACAGTGCTGTGAAACAGTGGCTGTGGCTCTTCAGCTAGAGGACTGTCCTCTGAGCGAACTGGACCTGAGTCACAATTGCAACATTGAGGCGGGAGTGAAGATGCTTTCTGCTGGACTGAAGAGCCCACACTGTCATCTGGAGACACTCAGGTCATTAGTGTTTCCATTTCTGTGTAAACATGCTCTCTGAAATGTAATACTGATATTGTACTTGTTCAGGTTGGCCTCTTGTCATTTCAACCAGGAGAGCTGTATGGATCTGGTCTCTGCTCTCAAGAATATTTCACAACATCTAAGAGAGCTCGACCTCAGCGGTAATGACCTGCAGGAATCTGGGCTCTATAAGCTCCTGAATGAGATGGAAAATGCAAAGAGAAAACTTCAGGTTCTGAGGAAAGTATTTATGATGCTTGGTATTAAACACAATGTGTGAGGCAGTTGATTCATAAGAGATTATGAAATTACTTTCCTGCAGGCTGAGCTGTTGTAACCTAACTTCAAAGAGTTGTGAGCACCTTTCTTTGATCATCAGCTCAGATTCGTCCCTGACAGAGCTGGATCTGAGTAACAATGACCTGCAGAATTCAGGAGTGAAGCTGATCTCTGATGGACTGAAGAGTCCAAACTGTCAGCTGGAGATACTGAGGTAATACTAGGAGCTTTAGTTTATTTCTTTGACAAATTGATTCTCATCAGGTTTTTTTTTTTTTTTTTTTATCTGTAGGTTATCTGGCTGTATGGTGACAGAGGAAGGCTGTGGATATTTGTCTTCAGCTCTGAGTTCAAACCCCTCACATCTGAGAGAGCTGGACCTGAGCTACAATCACCCAGGACCATCAGGAGTACAGCTGCTCAAACACAAACTGGATGATACAAACTATAAACTGCAGATACTCAAGTATGTCTTTGTGTCTATGTCTTCTTTTGAATGGTCTTGTGTAGGCAGAAAATGACTTATGATTCACTGTCTTCTTTTTAAATTGGTCAGTAATGTTGTGGTCAACAAGTTATAGAAGAATGGCTCAAAAAAAATTTTAATACAAATCTAGCTGTAGAGCTGTTTTGAATTAAGACAAAACATCAATCATGGGGTTAATGTTGTTTAAGTGACATACAGAAAGCGATTATACATTTGTGCTGCTACTTTTTGTATTGTAGTTCATTCCCTGTAATCAAACTCATGACCTTCTGTTATCATTTGCTTTCATTATCATAACCTTTTCTTACTTTTCTCTTCTTCTTTATTGATTTCTACAGAACTAAGCCTATGGGTGAACACTTCATCAAAGCAGGGATAAGGAAGTGTAAGTTTCTTACTCTGCATCTCTCTCTGTCTCCATCTGAGGCACCAACGGATGTGTTTTCTGTCTCAATAGATGCATGCAATCTCACGCTGGATGCAAACACAGCTCATGATCAGTTGTGTCTCTCCAATGGAGACAGAACAGCAGCATATGTAATGCAGAAGCAGCCGTATCCAGATCATCCAGAGAGATTTGAATCTGTCCAACAAGTGCTGTCTAGACAGAGCCTGTCCGGCCGCTGCTACTGGGAGGCTGAATGGACAGGTCTGGAGGGGACGGTCGGGGTGACCTACAAAAACATCCTGAGAAAAAATGATGATCTTTGTATAGTCGAGGCCACCGGTCAGCTTGGAAATAATAATGTGTCATGGAAAATCACCTTTGAAACTATTCCACATGTTTCTCACGCTGAAGAAGACATTAATTTAAAGGTTTCATCCTCTTGTTCATCTAAAAGAGTTGGTGTGTATGTTGACACAATGGCTGGTGTTTTGTCTTTCTACAGTGTCTCTGACACACTCACACACTTGTACACCTTCCTCGCGGATTTTACAGATCCTCTCTATGCAGCATTCAAAGTGGACAGTGGCTCTGTGTCCTTTTGCCAGATGTAACCTGCAAGCCTCTTTATCCTAACATTGTGCACATTTATTGCCATCTTGTTTTGCTCTGTGTGCCAATATTGAATTTAAGCAGGTAAAATGCAAAGGATTTTACATTTTACTGTAAATAAAATCAAACCACATTTTAGAAATGACTTGATGATTCACCTTTTTTATTATGCTTAAGCTGGCTTTTTTATTAAAATGCTTAATTTGTTACGAAAATAAATAATCTTCTTGAAAAATGATTTCTGGGAAACCCAGGAAAATCTAAATGAACATTTATTGTTCCATGCATAATCAAACAACAATAAAAAAAACAATAAAAAATAAATTAAATCAATTATAAATGAGAGTACATCAGTTTACAGGAAATTCATTCAAATTTGGCAACAAAACTAATCAGCGTGAATTACAAACCTAGAATACTAAAATAATTTCAAAGAGTCAGCATACCTGGCAAATAGAGAGACATAAGACAATCGTGCAGGAATTTCTGTTTATAGATGCTTCCATTAATGTTTCGCCAATTCTCTTTAAATAACCAGAACATAAAAATTATTAGTTTTGCATAACAAAAGCTTCACAGAGCTTTTACTGGGTCATGAGGTAACCTGAGGAAAAAAAAACATTTGGAAATGACCTTATCACAACCCATACCAGAATAACATAATTTTCTAAAGATTTGAGAACTTTATTTTTGGTCTGTTCTACTGATATGGGAGTGTGATAATATTTCCAACTGTCCAGAGACTGTCAAATTGATACCAAACATGAAAGGGTTATGCTTATTGATTCTGAAGATATAGTAAATGCGGTATATCATGCAAAATCTCCAGAATTAAATCATCTCTGCTCAGAGCAAAACAGACTTGGTCCACATGTGGCCTCAAAGTGGCACTGCTGGCCTCCAGTCGGCAATGGCATGTACCCTTTCACCCAGAGCTGGGCCATGTGTGGCACTGACAGCACGGTGGGGATCCGGCAAACAACATGAGGGTCGATTGTTGATGGGAGGAGTGTGGCCCAGATCAGTCCAGTGATATGTGGCCCAAATCAGGCTAAGATCTGGCAGCATATTATGTGACCCATGATAAACAAGATGAATACAATATTGCATGATAATGGTTAAATGATCACAGACATTTTAATATACAGTGTAGTATTGTTAAGTCTTTGACAATGACAAGTCAAAACAGAATGAAACATTATCATTTAAAAATTAAGCAAATCAGTCAAGTGCATTTAACTGAACTTAATTATAATTTTATTACATTTTATATTAATATTATTGGTACAAATAATCTTAGAATGGGCACAAATGAGTTAATGATGAACAGCTTCATTTAACAAGCAGAATTACTAAATGAAAGAGAAACACAAGAAATAAAAACAATGCCATCATAATTGTGGTCAATGTTTGCTATAGGTATTGCATGGCCCTTTTATTCAATCAAAGAAATTTTATTTTAAATAATTACAATGTTTCACAGTGGAATGTTTGTGCTTTGCTGAATCAAACCTTTAAGTAGCAGCTGAGCTTGCTCTTTCTGTGACAAATGGACATAATTAAGGGGTCTCTTTCTTTGGTTTACTGTCTGTTACTCCTCTGTTACTGATCTGAAAAAAAAAAAAAAATCCCAAAAAAGAAAACTGCAACACCTCAGGTTTTTAGACATAAACACATATATGATCCTCAGCAGTCCCATGATGGGACTTTTTTTACTATGGATCGTGTTACACAGCATTGCAGCATTTATATGCTCTTTCTTGATGCCTGTGTGTGTCTTCGTGGTACCAGACTTAATTTTTTTATTTTATAAGCATTAAATATTTTTATTATAACTTACTATTATATAGTATCCATGATGGTGGCATCATTTTAACCAATAAAACATCAGCATCCAATCCTCTGTTAATCACTAATTAGTCACTTAATTATCTCATTAACGTGATCTCTTTGATGACATGAGATTTGACTTAAGACTAGTTTGTGACTTGAAAGGAATGACTTGGTTCCTCCAAAATATGGCAGGACTTTTACTTTCTGACCCCTGGACTTTACACCTCTGTCTGTAATATATCTGTTTTTTTTTCACTCTTTGGCCACCAGGTGGTATTGTGTGCAAATTAAGTCTCCAGAAATTAACCCTTTTGTCAACCACTTTGCTGAAAAGCTTAAAGGGTTCACATAATGCTAAATGCACTCTTACAAGTTGTTTGAAGTGAAGGGGCAAGGAACTCGACCGGAAGTTGAAGTCGGGTGGGGGCTGCCATCTTTTAGCAGAACTTCACTTGCATTAGCATTCCCATTGACTCCCATTCATTTTGGCATCACTTTGACAGCGAATAACTTTACATCTGAGGCGTTTAAAAACTCTGTTTGTCCATTATTTATTTCTAAAGATACACGACAATGTATAAAGGGCTCCATTACCTTCTATGTTACATTATGGCCCCGTATAAACAGTTTTTGTAAAAAATAGGCTAACGATTGCGTCATAACCACTCGGCTCTCTGTCGCATTACCGTACAGACAGGAGGAGAAGCTCGCAGGCAATTAACTTAATATGGCGTACTGGCGTTACATTTTAAAATACTATACAAAATAATTAATCAGAATACTTACTCCTGCTCACTCACGACAAAGAACTCCCCGCTCAAGCTCGCCGTCTCTGCAAGATTAACGATGGCAGTTTGCACGCACAGCTACTAGGAGATTTACATCTGTCAGACAGGTTGCTTACGTCGTCAAGCTTCGTTTGAGTCTGCGCGTCAGAAACGGAAGTGCTAAAAAACGCTAAAACTGGGCTTCATTTGTCTCAATAGAGTTCCAATGGGGTCGCTGTGTCCATTTCTTTTACTGTCTATGGGCTTGTGTCTTACCTCAGACCCACCCTGAGTGAGCCATCATCATTCCGAGATGCAGACGAGCATGACTCTTACGTGACTGAGGTGTTTTGTTGTTGGATGTCATAATGAACATAGCAGTAGTCATTTACTCCCAACATCTGAGCTACTGAAATTAAAGGATTACCTTACTTTTGAAGAAATGAAAGACATGCGCCCTTGATCTACTTAAATGTGTTTATGTTTGCACGAACCCTTCATGATCCAGCCTCCAGCAGTGAGTATAATGTATTTAAATAAATCATTGAACATTTCCTTTCCTAATAATGTGCTAATTAGCAAGTTTCACTATGAATGTGACTAAAGTAAACAGTCTCTCAGAGATATCAGAAGAAAGGGGCGGAGTCAGCAGAGCTCATTAGCATTAATGGAGAATCCCTAAAAACCAGCCTGTTTTGAAAAGAGCTGTTTTGATAGGGTAAAACATTTGTTTTTTACACTAACATTGAACATTTTTAAAGAAACAAGACTTTTCATTAAGACCCTAAAGAATCATATCAACTTGTGGAAAATGGGCATTATATGACCCATTTAAAGCTTCATGAGGCTTAGTCACGACATCACTAGATTTAGTGTTATTTTAACTCTGTAGATCGCGATATACACTTTGAGCAGAGTTTATTTAACATTTTTTTTCTGTGAGATTTTGCTGTCTAGTAACCTGAGTTCTTGATATCCCTAAGTCAACTTTTATGGCCTGGGCCATCAGCCCAGGAAGGAAAGAGCCCAGCTAAAATAATTTTGTTACAATAATGTTCTCCAAATATTCAGTGTTGGTTCTAGGAACATATTTTTTTTCAGTTTTCTTGATGTTAGAGGAATGTATTTAAAAGGTATGATGATCCTCAAACGTTCTGTCAACTTAATTTTGATTTAAAATTCAACATTCTTGGAACATTGATTTGTAACTTTCCAAGAGCATAAAAATATGTAGTTTCGTCAATGTTAGTTTTCAGCACCAAAAATAGAAAGAGAAATAAGCACACAAACTACAACTTTCTTCAGCTACAGCCTTAGATGAACTGAAGATACACGACTTTAAATCTCTCAAGATCTGATTAAACAACTCCACAAACAGCATTACCAGCTGCAGTTATTATTACCCAGATTGGCTTTATTTCTGTTTGCTTAATGTCTACAGAAGTTCCTATTGATAATTATCAGAGGTTTAGATGTTGACCTTTTTTCTTGAAAATGTTTCATTTAAAGTCACCATCATGGAGATCAGCATTTGCTTTTGTTGGCTTGACTATGCAAGGGTTTTTGTTTTCTATCAGCAATTGCATGCACACTAGTTCTAGTCACTTAATTTATGTAGATGTTGAATTTAACAAGGTGCAAACTGTAGCTATTACAATAATAAATAGTTGAATCTGTGCTAATGGAGAAAAATACACTAAATTATGTCAAATTCTCAGTTTTGACGAGTAGTCATGTAAACACACTTGGTTACATATTCAGCAAATGTAAACTCTTGGGAGAATATCGCCAAAGCCAGTAAGCCACTAGAAGGCAAGTCTGCAAATTGTAGCCAAAAGAAAGCGTAATATTTAATGCTGATGGAACTGAAACCAGAGGCATTTTTTTTTTTTTTTTTTTTTGATGGATGTTAATGGAGGAGTGGCTTCACTACAATGAATGAATTATTCATTCATCATTTAATGAACTGAGTTAATTACTGCTGATTTTCAACATGTTTTAAACTAAACACTACTTTTGTATTTAACTATTTTTAGAGTTTGAAAAAATTCTGTTTTATATCACACGTGATCCATGTTAGCCATTATGCTTTCTCCAATAGTAAGTAATACAGGCCCTTTATTTTTTTCTAATATTGCCAGCATATTGCAGACAGCTATAAAGGGACAGCAGACTAATTTATTTATTGTTGTCTGTGTCATGATTGTTAATGAACAAACAAAGAAAGAAAGAAAATCACTCTTGAATAAATCAATTTAGTGACTATAATAAGGATTGAGTTCATTCTTTATGAAGAATGCACATCATATGACAATTGTTATTTAATTAAAAACAGGACCATGTTCTTGTTTCTTTGTAGTTTTATTTAATTTTGAGATGAAGACATGTTAAGTGTAACAGCAGTTAAATCTGTTTGTTGCGTTTTCAAATCATTTATATTACCAGTTTATTAAATATTTTTTTCCAAGAATATATAATGGGTTTGGAAATCTAGCTATGGAAGATGTAGTCAACTAAAACTAGACTAAGACTAAAACCATTTAGATTACTAAAATATGACTAAACTAAATGCCATTTTACACATGACTATGACTAAAACTAAATAAAAATGTTCTGTCAAATTTAACAGAGCTGTGAACATAATATGCATTTGAAAACAAAGTAGATCTGAATAATTTCAGATACTCTTCATTCGAGCCTTTAAAATCATTGTTATAAGACAGTTAGATCCTTGAGCATTAGTTAAAGGTCATTGGGCCATGAATAACACTCCCCTGAATAACAGGGGCCTTTACGGTTCCTCCACTGCTAGAGCTTAAGGACACTGTAACTACTGAATTGTTTGCAGCCGCTGCACCGGATGAAGCTCCGCCTTCAGCGGAAACATCCTCTGAAACTGAAGGAGAGACAGAGATCAAATCAAAATGCAAAGAGTTTAGATTAAAAATTCTTAGATGTAGATGAACAAGTGTCAAAAATACCTTCCTGAAGTTTTCCCTTCAACTGATCAGCCAGATCATTTTGCTTAATTTTGCGCAACACTCTGATTGCAACCTTCCCGGCGTCTGAGCTGCCATACTGCTGCATTATGAGATCCACGACCTCATGCCGATTTTTGTCCTCCAGCTTTCCACGAGCAATAGAGTTGTCTTTTGTATCGCTATTTGACAGGTGCCATTTGAATTCTTTGAACTCGTCTTCCAGTAGCTCAGAAAGAGCATCATAAATCACTGTAGCCATTTGGTTTCACTATGGGCAAAATATAAAAATACAACATGATCAGCCTCATTGCCAGCCCAAAGACTTTGCATAGTTTAACTTTTTTTTGTGGTCCTAGCAGTGGATTCGGTATGCTGTCATTTAATTTATAAAAATTATTGACTGAGAGTAGAGTTGCCACCTACAGTGTGCCAAAATAAGAGACACCCATTCATACTGATTATTTCAACACCTGACAACTCAACAGAACAGAGTTGATTATTTTATCTATTCCTCCAGGATAAGCCTGTGTGCTATCTGTGTGCATTTAAATCTCTGGAACCAATTATTACTTTTTATACAATTCTGCACAATCTGCTGCTATTACCTGAATGGGATACATTTTTAATCAGGACTATATTTTAAACATTTGTCCCATTTCTTAGTAAATTCGTAACTATTTTGATGTCATGAATTATATATGACAGGGTTATTTATTCTGTAACCTATGAATGATAAAATTAACAAATAACATTATTTATAAACATCATAATACTAATGGAACATTTTTAATATTAATACTAAATAGCATTATTTCTTATTTTAATTAATTATAATAATGTCTAAAAAGATAATTATCTTTCTACAGAGCTATGATAACATGGAATACTTTAAAATAAAAATAAATAAATACATAAAGCGTGAAAAATCCATTAGCAATAATTGAATAATTAAACAGTTTGGTAAAGAAATAGACTTATTGAGCAAATAGTGTGAGAAAAATTATTAAATCAATTTAAAATGTATTTCATTTGAATGACATCGCAGTAATTGTCCAATCAGGTTAAGTTTAAGTAAAAGTACTTCTCTGCATCAGATGAGCAGCAGCATAGCTTTGAGCAAGTGCCAAAAGAAAGGAAAAAGGAGGATAACACTTACATCTGTGTTATTTCTCTGGATTTTGGTGAGCGGACATTCAACAGTGTGTACTGGTTGTATAGGCGTACTGATATTTCAGTCAGAGAAAATGCAATCTCAAGACTTCAGCAATGTGATTCCGATGAGCTGTGTTGCATTATAAGTTAAAACACTGTGTGCAACAACGTGTGTAAGTCATATATGTTCATATTTTGTGACGATGGTAATGAGTATTATTTGTTTGTTTATAAGTGTAATATAAGAGTCAAATGCAGTGGAAATGTCATTGATTAGCTGGCTGACAAATGTTATCAATCTTTTTTTTTTTTTCATATTGGCATTTAATTAGTTGATGATGCAAGATGGAGAGCCAACCCATGCCAGTATCTAATAATGATTATCAGTTAATTTGCATAAACAGAACCACGTTCCCCCCCCCCCCCCCCCTTTATGCTCAATGTATATCCTTTAAGACACAACAGTTTGCTTCCTTATATTTCCGTACCACGCGGAGTGTTCTAGAACAGTGGAATCGAATGCTGTCTCACAGTGAATCTATTGATTCGAGCCCAGTTGAACTGAAACCAATGAACTGAACCCCACTGTTTTGAATCAACTGATTGAACTGCATTCTTCAGGTTTATTGAAGAAAATCTTTTGAGACATATTTCATAAAATGTTTACTTTGTAACATTTTTCATACCAAAGAGTTACTTTTGTCGATTTTAGTTGCCCAAGCATGACAACTATAGCTGTGCGTAACATTTCAAGACTGTAATTCCAGAGCAGTCCACTACAGGGAGCATCAGGTTAGGATTTGAATCCTATATATTTGTTATTCCTGGATATATGTTTTATTCCTAACTGGTGTGTTTTTGTATACTACAAATACACTTGCATATTACAAATCAGATTTAATATTAACAATATTTGGAAAGACGTATAGCAGCTTAACCACCAAACAATATCAGCTTTGTTGTGCTTGGACCTCGATGACTAGGACTGCATTGGGAGTTTGTTATTTATTTGTAAACTCATAAAAACTAACCCTGAAGAGTGAGGTAAAATCTTTTGTACATATTTAAATGGGTCATACCTCAATTACAGAACAAATATTTGTCAGAATAAAGAATGTTGTTTGTATTTTGGTTTCAAACGTGTAAAGACAAAAGGCTACTTTTCATTTAAAACCAACATTTCTGTAAAAACACACACATACGCAAACACACACTTTATGTAATTAGACTTAAAGAATACACTGAGAACTTGTGACATATAAACTATTTCCAAAGACTTAAATGAAGTTAATGGTGTACTTACGAAGTTGAAAGTAAAGATGTAAACTTCGGTACGTGCTATCTCGCTTTGGGCGGTTTCGCTTTTGTTTTTTGCTGTAGATAAAAGCAATGCCCCAGTTCATTCTCAAGAAAAACAGTGGAAAACATCTGCCCAAGAAGGAAGAAAAAATTGCTGTTTTAATCGATAATTTAAATACATTAAGAATACAGAGGACTTTTTACTTTTTTGAATGTAAAATATTCATAGTTATAGATGTTTGATACATCTTGAAATTTCTGTACAGTAATAATGGTTATCTGGTCATTACTGAAAACAGAAGGGCTTAAATTACACATATAATATGTGTTGTTTTTAAAGAGGTCACGTGGAACACCTAGGACCAGTGAAACAAGTTAGTGAGAACAATAGGACTTGTTATTGAAGTGTATTCCCGCGAGTTCTGTCGAAACGTTCCTGTTTACTAAAAGCTCTTGAGAGTAAACATGATGTTAGTCACAAAATGAGATAACTATTTATGATTATGATACTTTTGCACCAACTTAAAAACTTATAGTTTCCCCCCCTTTTGAAATGGGCAAATATATTTGCATATAATTGATTCTAGAGCAAGACATTGGTGGATCATTTTACATCTTCGCCCATGCCCACTGGGAGTCAGTCGCTTAAAGGCTGACATCTGTATTATATATATTGTGACAAACAGGTTCAACCGAAATCCTACGTTGTGCCCCCAGCACTGCACATTTCTGTGTCTCCCTCATCTCTCACACCTGATTTAACCCTGAAGTGAGTGTGTCAGATACAGGGAGCGATTGGGGTGCTTGCACGACCAGTTTGAACCCATCTAGAGATTTTTCATGTTCAGGTAATGTTTTCAGTGTCAATTTTTATTTCAGTTCCCAGATTTTTCTGCTAAATGTTAGGATAACATTATCTAAAAACATTCTAAAAATATCTATTGATAACATTGTTACAACATTATTCTCTAACATTCTAAGAAAGCTTGCCATCACACTAGATGTGGACTGACATTGCTCAGAAGTCAGATGTTGGTTCAAAGTGAAAACCCAACCTTTGTTTGATGTCCAGAGTAAATAACTCCAAAAACAGCATTAACAGCTTCACTTATAAACCAGATTGACTTTATTTCTGTCAAACTTTACATAAACATAAAATGTTCTTATTGAGATTAACAGAGGTTTAGATGTTGATATTACTGAAAGTAATAGTTTGGTTTGATGTCACCAGTGGTGGACAAAGTACACAAATCAAGTACTTGAGTAAAAGTACAGATACGTATTGTAAAATATTACTCCAGTAAAAGTGAAAGTACACCTTTTTCAATTTTACTCAAGTGAAAGTACAAAAGTACTCATTTTTTTATGTACTTAAGAAAAAAAGTACTGAAAGATAGATGTTTGCAATTTTTATAGGCTAATTTAATTTTATATTAGCACATTTTTTTTTTTTTTTTTTATAATCCTACTGCTCAAAATACCTGGGATTTTTTCCAAAATAACCACTATATGGAGTGAAGATATATTTTTGTTGTGTATATGGACTACGCTGATGAGAGTGATGTTAACTGTGAAGCTTACACTGTGATGTACCTGAGAGAAAACAGAGTTGACCATCTGATCTTCACCAGTAAGAACAAAGTATTTTAAAGTGTGTTGTTTTACAGAACATCACAGTTATATATGACATGAGAATTAAGTCTGAAGTTAGGAAGAACATTTTAAGGAAAATATAATTATATTTTCATAATGATTTTTTCCTTCTCAAATCTTGTCTGTGGTGTAAAAACACCCATGGCCAAACGGGGTGCATCTCTTCCCCTCTTTGATAATTACTGTAGTTACTATGTTCTGAACATCACATGCTTACTTTTCTCCCCAGATGTAATCTCTCTCTCTCTCTCTCTCTCTCTCTCTCTCTCTCTCTCTCTATATATATATATATATATATATATATATATATATATATATATATAGGCCTATGTATAAAAATATTTGGACATTATTTTTGAAAATTACCTCAAGTTAGCACCAGCAAGCTTGTTAGCTAGACAGTTAGCATCAGCTAACGATATTTAATTATTTTCAGTTCGGTTATGAATAAACATTCATGTCTGTCTACTCGTCTAGTTAATCCAAACAATATAACGTAACTGTTGATAAACAATATAAAAACAGACGTCACATAGGACATGGTAGCATTCTAATAAAACTATTACGGAAGCGGGGAATTTGAACATGCATGAGTTATTTTATTTAATCTGTGTTAGTTTATTTATTTATTTTTTTACCTAAAACACAGAGATGCTGATTTATGTGTCTGCATCGTCTGCACTGGAACATTTCAGTGGGCTTAAATAGATCACTCTTTACAGCGGATTTAGTTCCCAAACAACTGACAATTTTGACCTAAATATGATTTTCAGTTACAATAATTAATCCAATATTTCGACATTAATAACTTACTTTTAGCAACATCAGACGCACGTGCGCTCACAAGATCTCCCGGTTCTTACTGACTCGCACTAAACGGTTCATTTGAATCAGTGAGGTGTCGACTCCAGAACACCTGCAATCGGATCATTCTTATTCGTTAGCGAATCGTTTGGTGTGATTCGCGATCCGATTTAAAAGTTTATTTTGAAAAGACTCGGTTAGTTCATGATGAATCAGACACCGCTTCTGCGTGTCGGAGCACGTGATATATTATAGGGAGTAACGATATGTTTTATGAAATGTAGTGAAGTTAAAAGTACGATCTTATGCTTTGGAATGTAGTGAAGTAAAAGTAAAAGTTACTCAAAATAAAACTACCCCAGTAAAGTACAGATACTTGAAAAATTTACTTAAGTACAGTAACGAAGTAAAGCTACTCCTTTACTGTCCACTACTGGATGTCACCATTATGGTGATCAGTGTTAGCTGACAGAAATAAAGTCAATCTGTTTTGTAAGTGACGCTGAATACAGCAGGAAAACATAATTAGTGTTTTAAGCCAGGGTTGGGAAAAAAATGTCTTAAGACAATGGTTCCCAACCACTTTCTTTTTTGTTATAGAATATTGTATACATCTGACAGGGAATATAGAACATCCCTAACATTCTAAATTATGTTTAAATTCCGACAAAGTTATAAACAAGCATTCTTCCATTAAAGTTAATATATTTATTCAAAAGTTGTCTGGTCTTTAAAATGTTTAACATAAGCACAAACCATCATTCATATACACTGAAAAAAGTAATAAGTAAATTTACTTAATTTTTATTTGGCATGTTTTTGCACAAGCATTTTTCAAGTAAATTTGGAAATTAAGTAAATCTACTTAACTAAGTTAAGTAAAAAAAAATTATAATAAGTACATTTTATTGAGTAAAATTTAATTAAATATTATTCAATTAGCAGACACTTTTATCCAAAGCAACTTACAGTGCATTCAGGCTAACAATTTTCACCTATCATGTGTTCCCGGGGAATCAAACCCACAACCTTGCTCTTGCTAATGCAATGTTCTACCACTGAGCTACAGGAACACTTCAAGACCTTGTGAAAAATAAGTGAAAATTTCACTTACTTACTTTTTTATTTTGGAAAAGTTTTTACACTAACAAAAAACCCGAAACAGATATTCTAGAAATTTCTAAATGTAAAATATTTTTTTTCAAAACAGTTTTATCAAATGAGGGCAAATAAGTCTCTCACTTCTGTCCCTTTAAACCAGTTTACAGCAAAGACAGCACGAAGGACTGGATGCACGTGATAAATATTCTGCAATTAAGAAAACAGACAAAAGAAATAGCACTGTAAAACCGATAAGTAAACTTTACTCAAACCGTTTGAGTAAACAGATTGCCTTGATTTAAACCATGTTAAGTTTTAAAACTTAGCATTTAAGTAATTAATTGATTATCTAAGTGCTGATTGTGAATTAGTGATGAACAGCTGCTGTTAACAAACAGAATCACTGAAGAAAAGAGAAACACAAGAACTACTACAACTGACTTCAGACACAGACTTAGATGAAATCAACTGAAATAAAATACATGAAATCTCTCAAGATCTGATGAAACAACCCACAAACAGCATCAGCAGCTCCACTTATTAATAACCAGACTGACTTTATTTCTGTCAGACGTCTACAGAAGATCTTATTGAGAATGAACTAAGGTTTAGATGTTGATTTATTGTTTCATTTGAAGTAACCATGTTAGAGATCAGTGTTTGCTTTAGTTGGGCTCTTGACCCTTGACTTCTGTCTTAGTCGTTTCTCTGGCTGTTATAACCGTGTGTTTCTAAAACACATTTGTTGTAACTCAAAAGCCCAGAAGAAAAGCCATCAGGTGTTAACCTGTCCTTAGGTGTAGGTTGATATACTTTATGTTGGTGATGATAATCATCAGTTATTTATCTGTATGGAGTCTGATGGACTGGAGTGGTGTGGATTACTGTGATGTTTTTATCAGCTGTTTGTACTCTCATTTTGACGGCACCCATTCACTGCACCAGTATCCCACAGCAGATGCCTCAGAAAATCAGACTGGATCAACAGCATCAGACTTTAAGAAACATTCTTTATTCTTTGGTATAAAAGGCACATTCAGGATGAAAGCAACAGAAAGGATTGATACATAAAAAAATCAATGTTCACTCATCTCATTTCACTAAATATTACAACATCCATTTCTTGAGTTAGCACATTAGGCATCATGTAAACATTAGTTTGCCACACAAGCATTCGTTTGCTAGCTTTAAAATGGATTCATTTTAATTGGTAACTTTTCTCCCATACAAATCTCTTATGGCAACTGAAAGAAAAAAACAAAGGTAAAACACTTCTGTGCGGTTCACAGCACGGGTAACAGATCCGTCGGCTCTGTGTTAATACTGACATCGAAGACTACGAACAAGCTCAACAAGCAATAAATTAGTCGTCTGCAAGCAAACTATCAGATAAACACACGCCGATCTGATTCTGACCTAAATCTGGGACGCTTAACAACAGCTTTACGTACAAAGCAAAAGTCTACGCTCACTTAAATCATGTTCAAAGTGAAATATTAAAGGAATGAAATGTTAAAAATAAAAACAAATTGAACTGAAGCACAAAGGATCGGCCAGGACTCCTGACAAGCGTTAAACTAGACCCATCAGATCAGGTTAAAACGAAACTAAAAACTAAAACAGGTTGTAAACGTTTGACCTCAACTGTAACTAGCATCATTTCTACTATTCCTGCATCCAGTCGAGCATTTCATGGAAATCATCAGGGAGTATCTGAAGTAGATGGTGAAGTGTGGCGTCTGACGAACACTTGTCCTCGATGACGTGAGTGTTTCAGAGCTCGTCTCGGGCCGTGCTGTCCAGCGGAGACTGAAGCACGTCTGAGTTCTGCGCCCCGCTGCTGAGCTCCTCCTGCTCGCTGCTCTTGCGTGATCGCGCTCGGTCCCAGTCGGTGAGGACCGTCTCGTTGTCCCAGACGCTGGAGGTCTCCGTGTCGCTGATGTAGCCCTCGTCGCCCGTGTAGTGCGTGGGGTAAACCAGCAGAGGCTCGGCCGAAAACGCTCGCAGATCCCGCCGCTCGAAGTGAGACATGTAGTCCTCGC